>NW_026045908.1:3030303-3333333 GCF_023898315.1 Schistocerca nitens | reverse complement strand
TCGGCACTGTGTCTTTTATATTCAATTCAGATGCGATTTCTGTGTTTCATTGTCAATGTGAAGGTCCAAGGGATACAGTAAACCTGCACTGGTGCATCGGAATCCAATACTGGTCTCCCAGGAGCCGCCCAAAGCACAAACTCTGAGAAGATTCACTCTTCTTGTACTTAAGTCAGCACTGTGCCTTTTACATTCAATTCCGATGCGATTTCTGTGTTTCATCGTCAATGTGAAGTTCCAAGGGATACAGTAAACATGCACTGGTGCATCGGAATCCAATAAAGGCCTCCCAGGAGCCGCTCAAACCACAAACTCTTAGGAGACTCACTCTTATTGTACTTATGTCGGCACTGTGTCTTTTATATTCAATTCCGATGCGATTTCTGTGTTTCATTGTCAATGTGAAGGTCCAAGGGATACAGTAAACCTGCACTGGTGCATCGGAATCCAATACTGGTCTCCCAGGAGCCGCCCAAAGCACTAACTCTGAGAAGATTCACTCTTCTTGTACTTAAGTCGGCATTGTGCCTTTTATATTCAATTCCGATGCGATTTCTGTGTTTCATTGTCAATGTGAAGGTCCAAGTGATACAGTAAACCTGCACTGGTGCATCGGAATCCAATACTGGTCTCCCAGGAGCCGCCCAAAGCACAAACTCTGAGAAGATTCACTCTTCTTGTACTTAAGTCGGCACTGTGCCTTTTATATTCAATTCCGATGCGATTTCTGTCTTTCATCGTCAATGTGAAGGTCCAAGGGATACAGTAAACCTGCACTGGTGCATCGGAATCCAATACTGGTCTCCCAGGAGCCGCTCAAACCACAAACTCTTTGGAGACTCACTCTTCTTGTACTTAAGTCGGCACTGTGTCTTTTATGTTCAATTCCGATGCGATTTCTGTGTTTCATTGTCAATGTGAAGGTCCAAGGGATACAGTAAACCTGCACTGGTGCATCGGAATCCAATACTGGTCTCCCAGGAGCCGCTCAAACCACAAACTCTTAGGAGACTCACTCTTCTTGTACTTAAGTCGGCACTGTGTCTTTTATATTCAATTCCGATGCGTTTTCTGTGTTTCATTGTCAATGTGAAGGTCCAAGGGATACAGTAAACCTGCACTGGTGCATCGGAATCCAATACTGGTCTCCCAGGAGCCGCCCAATGCACAAACTCTGAGAAGATTCACTCTTCTTGTACTTAAGTCGGCACTGTGCCTTTTATATTCAATTCCGATGCGATTTCTGTGTTTCATCGTCAATGTGAAGGTCCAAGGGATACAGTAAACCGGCACTGGTGCATCGGAATCCAATACTGGTCTCCCAGGAGCCGCTCAAACCACAAACTCTTAGGAGACTCTCTCTTCTTGTACTTAAGTCGGCACTGTGTCTTTTATATTCAATTCAGATGCGATTTCTGTGTTTCATTGTCAATGTGAAGGTCCAAGGGATACAGTAAACCTGCACTGGTGCATCGCAATCCAATACTGGTCTCCCAGGAGCCGCCCAAAGCACAAACTCTGAGAAGAATCACTCTTCTTGTACTTAAGTCGGCATTGTGCCTTTTATATTCAATTCCGATGCGATTTCTGTGTTTCATTGTCAATGTGAAGGTCTAAGGGATACAGTAAACCTGCACTGGTGCATCGGAATCCCATACTGGTCTCCCAGGAGCCACCCAAAGCACAAACTCTGAGAAGATTCACTCTTCTTGTACTTAAGTCAGCACTGTGCCTTTTATATTCAATTCCGATGCGATTTCTGTGTTTCATCGTCAATGTGAAGTTCCAAGGGATACAGTAAACATGCACTGGTGCATCGGAATCCAATACTGGTCTCCCAGGAGCCGCTCAAACCACAAACTCTTAGGAGACTCACTCTTATTGTACTTATGTCGGCACTGTGTCTTTTATATTCAATTCCGATGCGATTTCTGTGTTTCATTGTCAATGTGAAGGTCCAAGGGATACAGTAAACCTGCACTGGTGCATCGGAATCCAATACTGGTCTCCCAGGAGCCGCCCAAAGCACTAACTCTGAGAAGATTCACTCTTCTTGTACTTAAGTCGGCATTGTGCCTTTTATATTCAATTCCGATGCGATTTCTGTGTTTCATTGTCAATGTGAAGGTCCAAGTGATACAGTAAACCTGCACTGGTGCATCGGAATCCAATACTGGTCTCCCAGGAGCCGCCCAAAGCACAAACTCTGAGAAGATTCACTCTTCTTGTACTTAAGTCGGCACTGTGCCTTTTATATTCAATTCCGATGCGATTTCTGTGTTTCATCGTCAATGTGAAGGTCCAAGGGATACAGTAAACCTGCACTGGTGCATCAGAATCCAATACTGGTCTCCTAGGAGCCGCTCAAACCACAAACTCTTAGGAGACTCACTCTTCTTGTACTTAAGTCGGCACTGTGTTTTTATATTCAATTCTAATGCGATTTCTGTGTTTCATTGTCAATGTGAAGGTCCAAGGGATACAGTAAACCTGTACTGGTGCATCGGAATCCAATACTGGTCTCCCAGGAGCCGCCCAAAGCACAAACTCTGAGAAGATTCACTCTTCTTGTACTTAAGTCGGCATTGTGCCTTTTATAATCAATTCCGATGCGATTTCTGTGTTTCATTGTCAATGTGAAGGTCCAAGGGATACAGTAAACCTGCACTGGTGCATCGGAATTCAATACTGGTCTCCCAGGAGCCGCCCAAAGCACAAACTCTGAGAAGATTCACTCTTCTTGTACTTAAGTCGGCACTGTGCCTTTTATAGTCAATTACGATGCGATTTCTGTGTTTCATCGTCAATGTGAAGGTCCAAGGGATACAGTAAACCTGCACTGGTGGATCGGAATCCAATACTGGTCTCCCAGGAGCCGCTCAAACCACAAACTCTTAGGAGACTCACTCTTCTTGTACTTAAGTCGGCACTGTGTCTTTTATATTCAATTCCGATGCGATTTCTGTGTTTCATTGTCAATGTGAAGGTCCAAGGGATACCGTAAACCTGCACTGGTGCATCGGAATCCAATACTAGTCTCCCAGGAGCCGCCCAAAGCACAAACTCTGAGAAGATTCACTCTTCCTGTACTTAAGTCGGCATTGTGCCTTTTATATTCAATTCCGATGCGATTTCTGTGTTTCATCGTCAATGTGAAGGTCCAAGGGATACAGTAAACCTGCACTGGTGCATCGGAATCCAATACTGGTCTCCCAGGACCCGCCCAAAACACAAACTCTGAGAAGATTCACTCTTCTTGTACTTAAGTCGGCACTGTGCCTTTTATATTCAATTCCGATGCGATTTCTGTGTTTCATCGTCAATGTGAAGGTCCAAGGGATATAGTAAACCTGCACTGGTGCATCGGAATCCAATACTGGTCTCCCAGGAGCCGCTCAAACAACAAACTCTTAGGAGACTCACTCTTCTTGTACTTAAGTCGGCACTGTGTCTTTTATATTCAACTCCGATGCGATTTCTGTGTTTCATTGTCAATGTGAAGGTCCAAGGGATACAGTAAACCTGCACTGGTGCATCGGAATCCAATACTGGTCTCCCAGGAGCCGCCCAAAGCACTAACTCTGAGAAGATTCACTCTTCTTGTACTTAAGTCGGCATTGTGCCTTTTATATTCAATTCCGATGCGATTTCTGTGTTTCATTGTCAATGTGAAGGTCCAAGTGATACAGTAAACCTGCACTGGTGCATCGGAATCCAATACTGGTCTCCCAGGAGCCGCCCAAAGCACAAACTCTGAGAAGATTCACTCTTCTTGTACTTAAGTCGGCACTGTGCCTTTTATATTCAATTCCGATGCGATTTCTGTCTTTCATCGTCAATGTGAAGGTCCAAGGGATACAGTAAACCTGCACTGGTGCATCGGAATCCAATACTGGTCTCCCAGGAGCCGCTCAAACCACAAACTCTTTGGAGACTCATCGTCAATGTGAAGGTCCAAGGGATACAGTAAACCGGCACTGGTGCATCAGAATCCAATACTGGTCTCCCAGGAGCCGCTCAAACCACAAACTCTTAGGAGACTCTCTCTTCTTGTACTTAAGTCGGCACTGTGTCTTTTATATTCAATTCAGATGCGATTTCTGTGTTTCATTGTCAATGTGAAGGTCCAAGGGATACAGTAAACCTGCACTGGTGCATCGGAATCCAATACTGGTCTCCCAGGAGCCGCCCAAAGCACAAACTCTGAGAAGATTCACTCTTCTTGTACTTAAGTCGGCATTGTGCCTTTTATATTCAATTCCGATGCGATTTCTGTGTTTCATTGTCAATGTGAAGGTCTAAGGGATACAGTAAACCTGCACTGGTGCATCGGAATCCCATACTGGTCTCCCAGGAGCCGCCCAAAGCACAAACTCTGAGAAGATTCACTCTTCTTGTACTTAAGTCAGCACTGTGCCTTTAATATTCAATTCCGATGCGATTTCTGTGTTTCATCGTCAATGTGAAGTTCCAAGGGATACAGTAAACCTGCACTGGTGCATCGGAATCCAATACTGGTCTCCCAGGAGCCGCTCAAACCACAAACTCTTAGGAGACTCACTCTTATTGTACTTATGTCGGCACTGTGTCTTTTATATTCAATTCCGATGCGATTTCTGTGTTTCATTGTCAATGTGAAGGTCCAAGGGATACAGTAAACCTGCACTGGTGCATCGGAATCCAATACTGGTCTCCCAGGAGCCGCCCAAAGCACAAACTCTGAGAAGATTCACTCTTCTTGTACTTAAGTCGGCACTGTGCCTTTTATATTCAATTCCGATGCGATTTCTGTGTTTCATCGTCAATGTGAAGGTCCAAGGGATACAGTAAACCTGCACTGGTGCATCAGAATCCAATACTGGTCTCCTAGGAGCCGCTCAAACCACAGACTCTTAGGAGACTCACTCTTCTTGTACTTAAGTCGGCACTGTGTTTTTATATTCAATTCTAATGCGATTTCTGTGTTTCATTGTCAATGTGAAGGTCCAAGGGATACAGTAAACCTGTACTGGTGCATCGGAATCCAATACTGGTCTCCCAGGAGCCGCCCAAAGCTCAAACTCTGAGAAGATTCACTCTTCTTGTACTTAAGTCGGCATTGTGCCTTTTATAATCAATTCCGATGCGATTTCTGTGTTTCATTGTCAATGTGAAGGTCCAAGGGATACAGTAAACCTGCACTGGTGCATCGGAATTCAATACTGGTCTCCCAGGAGCCGCCCAAAGCACAAACTCTGAGAAGATTCACTCTTCTTGTACTTAAGTAGGCATTGTGCCTTTTATATTCAATTCCGATGCGATTTCTGTGTTTCATCGTCAATGTGAAGGTCCAAGGGATACAGTAAACCTGCACTGGTGCATCGGAATCCAATACTGGTCTCCCAGGACCCGCCCAAAACACAAACTCTGAGAAGATTCACTCTTCTTGTACTTAAGTCGGCATTGTGCCTTTTATATTCAATTCCGATGCGATTTCTGTGTTTCATTGTCAATGTGAAGGTCCAAGGGATACAGTAAACCTGCACTGGTGCATCGGAATCCAATACTGGTCTCCCAGGAGCCGCCCAAAGCACAAACTCTGAGAAGATTCACTCTTCTTGTACTTAAGTCGGCACTGTGCCTTTTATATTCAATTCCGATGCGATTTCTGTGTTTAATCGTCAATGTGAAGGTCCAAGGGATACAGTAAACCTGCACTGGTGCATCGGAATCCAATACTGGTCTCCCAGGAGCCGCTCAAACCACAAACTCTTAGGCGACTCACTCTTCTTGTACTTAAGTCGGCACTGTGTCTTTTATATTCAATTCCGATGCGATTTCTGTGTTTCATTGTCAATGTGAAGGTCCAAGGGATACAGTAAAGCTGCACTGGTGCATCGGAATCCAATACTGGTCTCCCAGGAGCCGCCCAAAGCACAAACTCTGAGAAGATTCACTCTTCTTGTACTTAAGTGGGCATTGTGCCTTTTATATTCAATTCCGATGCGATTTCTGTGTTTCATTGTCAATGTGACGGTCCAAGGGATACAGTAAACCTGCACTGGTGCATCGGAATCCAATACTGGTCTCCCAGGAGCCGCTCAAACCACAAACTCTTAGGAGACTCACTCTTCTTGTACTTAAATCGGCACTGTGCCTTTTATATTCAATTCCGATGCGATTTCTGTGTTTCATCGTCAATGTGAAGGACCAAGGGATACAGTAAACCTGCACTGGTGCATCGGAATCCAATACTGGTTTCCCAGGAGCCGCTCAAACGACAAACTCTTAGGAGACTCACTCTTCTTGTACTTAAGTCGGCACTGTGCCTTTTATATTCAATTCCGATGCGATTTCTGTGTTTCATCGTCAATGTGAAGGTCCAAGGGATAGAGTAAACCTGCACTGGTGCATCGGAATCTAATACTGGTCTCCCAGGAGCCGCTCGAACCACAAACTCTTAGGAGACTCACTCTTCTTGTACTTAAGTCGGCATTGTGCCTTTTATATTCAATTCCGATGCGATTTCTGTGTTTCATTGTCAATGTGAAGGTCCAAGGGATACAGTAAGCCTGCACTGGTGCATCGTAATCCAATACTGGTCTCCAAGGAGCCGCTCAAACCACAAACTCTTAGGAGACTCACTCTTCTTGTACTTAAGTCGGCACTGTGTCTTTTATATTCAATTCCGATGCGATTTCTGTGTTTCATTGTCAATGTGAAGGTCCAAGGGATACCGTAAACCTGCACTGGTGCATCGGAATCCAATACTAGTCTCCCAGGAGCCGCCCAAAGCACAAACTCTGAGAAGATTCACTCTTCTTGTACTTAAGTCGGCATTGTGCCTTTTATATTCAATTCCGATGCGATTTCTGTGTTTCATCGTCAATGTGAAGGTCCAAGGGATACAGTAAACCTGCACTGGTGCATCGGAATCCAATACTGGTCTCCCAGGACCCGCCCAAAGCACAAACTCTGAGAGGATTCACTCTTCTTGTACTTAAGTCGGCACTGTGTCTTTTATATTCACTTCCGATGCGATTTCTGTGTTTCATTGTCAATGTGAAGGTCCAAGGGATACAGTAAACCTGCACTGGTGCATCGGAATCCAATACTGGTCTCCCAGGAGCCGCTCAAACCACAAACTCTTAGGAGACTCACTCTTCTTGTACTTAAGTCGGCACTGTGTCTTTTATATTCAATTCCGATGCGATTTCTGTGTTTCATTGTCAATGTGAAGGTCCAAGGGATACATTAAACATGCACTGGTGCATCGGAATCTAATATCGCTCTCCCAGGAGCCGCTCAAACCACAAACTCTTAGGAGACTCACTCTTCTTGTACTTAAGTCGGCACTGTGCCTTTTATATTCAATTCCGATGCGATTTCTGTGTTTCATTGTCAATGTGACGGTCCAAGGGATAGAGTAAACCTGCACTGGTGCATCGGAATCCAATACTGGTCTCCCAGGAGCCGCTCAAACCACTAACTCTTAGGAGACTCACTCTTCTTGTACTTAAGTCGGCACTGTGTCTTTTATATTCAATTCCGATGCGATTTCTGTGTTTCATTGTCAATGTGAAGTTCCAAGGGATACAGTAAACCTGCACTGGTGCATCGGAATCCAATACTGGTCTCCCAGGAGCCGCTCAAAGCACAAACTCTTAGGAGACTCACTCTTCTTGTACTTAAGTTGGCACTGTGCCTTTTATATTCAATTCCGATGCGATTTCTGTGTTTCATTGTCAATGTGAAGGTCCAAGGGATACAGTAAACCTGCACTGGTGCATCGGAATCCAATACTGGTCTCCCAGGAGCCGCTCAAAGCACAAACTCTTAGGATACTCACTCTTCTTGTACTTAAGTCGGCACTGTGTCTTTTATATTCATTTCCGATGCGATTTCTGTGTTTCATTGTCAATGTGAAGGTCCAAGGGGTACAGTAAACCTGCACTGGTGCATCGGAATCCAATACTGGTCTCCCAGGAGCCGCTCAAAGCACAAACTCTTAGGAGACTCACTCTTCTTGTACTTAAGTCGGCACTGTGCCTTTTATATTCAATTCCGATGCGATTTCTGTGTTTGATCGTCAATGTGAAGATCCAAGGGATAGACTAAACCTGCACTGGTGCAATGGAATCTAATACTGGTCTCCCAGGAGCCGCTTAAACCACAAACACATAGGAGACTCACTCTTCTTGTACTTAAGTCGGCACTATGCCTTTTATATTCAATTCCGATGCGATTTCTGTGTTTCATTGTCAATGTGAAGGTCCAAGTGATACAGTAAACCTGCACTGGTGCATCGGAATCCAATACTGGTCTCCCAGGAGCCGCCCAAAGCACAAACTCTTAGGAGACTCACTCTTCTTGTACTTAAGTCGGCACTGTGTCTTTTATATTCAATTCCGATGCTATTTCTGTGTTTCATCGTCAATGTGACGGTCAAAGGGATAGAGTAAACCTGCACTGGTGCATCGGAATCCAATACTGGTCTCCCAGGAGCCGCCCAAAGCACAAACTCTGAGAAGATTCACTCTTCTTGTACTTAAGTCGGCATTGAGCCTTTTATATTCAATTCCGATGCGATTTCTGTGTTTCATTGTCAATGTGACGGTCCAAGGGATAGAGTAAACCTGCACTGGTGCATCGGAATCCAATACTGGTCTCCCAGGAGCCGCCCAAAGCACAAATTCTTAGGAGACTCACTCTTCTTGTACTTAAGTTGGCACTGTGTCTTTTATATTCAATTCCGATGCGATTTCTGTGTTTCATTGTCAATGTGACGGTCCAAGGGATAGAGTAAACCTGCACTGGTGCATAGGAATCCAATACTGGTCTCCCAGGAGCCACCCAAAGCACAAACTCTGAGAAGATTCACTCTTCTTGTACTTAAGTCGGCACTGTGCCTTTTATATTCAATTCCGATGCGATTTCTGTGTTTCATTGTCAATGTGAAGGTCCAAGGGATACAGTAAACCTGCACTGGTGCATCGGAATCCAATACTGGTCTCCCAGGAGCCGCCCAAAGCACAAGCTCTTAGGAGACTCACTCTTCTTGTACTTAAGTCGGCACTGTGTCTTTTATATTCAATTCCGATGCGATTTCTGTGTTTCATTGCCAATGTGAAGGTCCAAGGGATTCAGTAAACCTGCACTGGTGCATCGGAATCCAATAGTGGTCTCCCAGGAGCCGCCCAAAGCACAAACTCTGAGAAGATTCACTCTTCTTGTACTTAAGTCGGCACTGTGCCTTTTATATTCAATTCCGATGCGATTTCTGTGTTTCATCTTCAATGTGAAGGTCCAAGGGATACAGTAAACCTGCACTGGTGCATCAGAATCCAATACTGGTCTCCTAGGAGCCGCTCAAACCACAAACTCTTAGGAGACTCACTCTTCTTGTACTTAAGTCGGCACTGTGTTTTTATATTCAATTCTAATGCGATTTCTGTGTTTCATTGTCAATGTGAAGGTCCAAGGGATACAGTAAACCTGTACTGGTGCATCGGAATCCAATACTGGTCTCCCAGGAGCCGCCCAAAGCCCAAACTCTGAGAAGATTCACTCTTCTTGTACTTAAGTCGGCATTGTGCCTTTTATAATCAATTCCGATGCGATTTCTGTGTTTCATTGTCAATGTGAAGGTCCAAGGGATACAGTAAACCTGCAGTGGTGCATCGGAATTCAATACTGGTCTCCCAGGAGCCGCCCAAAGCACAAACTCTGAGAAGATTCACTCTTCTTGTACTTAAGTCGGCACTGTGCCTTTTATATTCAATTACGATGCGATTTCTGTGTTTCATCGTCAATGTGAAGGTCCAAGGGATACCGTAAACCTGCACTGGTGCATCGGAATCCAATACTAGTCTCCCAGGAGCCGCCCAAAGCACAAACTCTGAGAAGATTCACTCTTCCTGTACTTAAGTCGGCATTGTGCCTTTTATATTCAATTCCGATGCGATTTCTGTGTTTCATCGTCAATGTGAAGGTCCAAGGGATACAGTAAACCTGCACTGGTGCATCGGAATCCAATACTGGTCTCCCAGGACCCGCCCAAAACACAAACTCTGAGAAGATTCACTCTTCTTGTACTTAAGTCGGCATTGTGCCTTTTATATTCAATTCCGATGCGATTTCTGTGTTTCATTGTCAATGTGAAGGTCCAAGGGATACAGTAAACCTGCACTGGTGCATCGGAATCCAATACTGGTCTCCCAGGAGCCGCCCAAAGCACAAACTCTGAGAAGATTCACTCTTCTTGTACTTAAGTCGGCACTGTGAATTTTATATTCAATTCCGATGCGATTTCTGTGTTTAATCGTCAATGTGAAGGTCCAAGGGATACAGTAAACCTGCACTGGTGCATCGGAATCCAATACTGGTCTCCCAGGAGCCGCTCAAACCACAAACTCTTAGGCGACTCACTCTTCTTGTACTTAAGTCGGCACTGTGTCTTTTATATTCAATTCCGATGCGATTTCTGTGTTTCATTGTCAATGTGAAGGTCCAAGGGATACAGTAAAGCTGCACTGGTGCATCGGAATCCAATACTGGTCTCCCAGGAGCCGCTCAAACCACAAACTCTTAGGAGACTCACTCTTCTTGTACTTAAATCGGCACTGTGCCTTTTATATTCAATTCCGATGCGATTTCTGTGTTTCATCGTCAATGTGAAGGTCCAAGGGATACAGTAAACCTGCACTGGTGCATCGGAATCCAATACTGGTCTCCCAGGAGCCGCTCAAACGACAAACTCTTTGGAGACTCACTCTTCTTGTACTTAAGTCGGCACTGTGCCTTTTATATTCAATTCCGATGCGATTTCTGTGTTTCATCGTCAATGTGAAGGTCCAAGGGATAGAGTAAACCTGCACTGGTGCATCGGAATCTAATACTGGTCTCCCAGGAGCCGCTCAAACCACAAACTCTTAGGAGACTCACTCTTCTTGTACTTAAGTCGGCATTGTGCCTTTTATATTCAATTCCGATGCGATTTCTGTGTTTCATTGTCAATGTGAAGGTCCAAGGGATACAGTAAGCCTGCACTGGTGCATCGTAATCCAATACTGGTCTCCAAGGAGCCGCTCAAACCACAAACTCTTAGGAGACTCACTCTTCTTGTACTTAAGTCGGCACTGTGTCTTTTATATTCAATTCCGATGCGATTTCTGTGTTTCATTGTCAATGTGAAGGTCCAAGGGATACCGTAAACCTGCACTGGTGCATCGGAATCCAATACTAGTCTCCCAGGAGCCGCCCAAAGCACAAACTCTGAGAAGATTCACTCTTCTTGTACTTAAGTCGGCATTGTGCCTTTTATATTCAATTCCGATGCGATTTCTGTGTTTCATCGTCAATGTGAAGGTCCAAGGGATACAGTAAACCTGCACTGGTGCATCGGAATCCAATACTGGTCTCCCAGCACCCGCCCAAAGCACAAACTCTAGGAGGATTCACTCTTCTTGTACTTAAGTCGGCACTGTGTCTTTTATATTCACTTCCGATGCGATTTCTGTGTTTCATTGTCAATGTGAAGGTCCAAGGGATACAGTAAACCTGCACTGGTGCATCGGAATCCAATACTGGTCTCCCAGGAGCCGCTCAAACCACAAACTCTTAGGAGACTCACTCTTCTTGTACTTAAGTCGGCACTGTGTCTTTTATATTCAATTCCGATGCGATTTCTGTGTTTCATTGTCAATGTGAAGGTCCAAGGGATACATTAAACATGCACTGGTGCATCGGAATCTAATATCGCTCTCCCAGGAGCCGCTCAAACCACAAACTCTTAGGAGACTCACTCTTCTTGTACTTAAGTCGGCACTGTGCCTTTTATATTCAATTCCGATGCGATTTCTGTGTTTCATTGTCAATGTGACGGTCCAAGGGATAGAGTAAACCTGCACTGGTGCATCGGAATCCAATACTGGTCTCCCAGGAGCCGCTCAAACCACTAACTCTTAGGAGACTCACTCTTCTTGTACTTAAGTCGGCACTGTGTCTTTTATATTCAATTCCGATGCGATTTCTGTGTTTCATTGTCAATGTGAAGTTCCAAGGGATACAGTAAACCTGCACTGGTGCATCGGAATCCAATACTGGTCTCCCAGGAGCCGCTCAAAGCACAAACTCTTAGGAGACTCACTCTTCTTGTACTTAAGTTGGCACTGTGCCTTTTATATTCAATTCCGATGCGATTTCTGTGTTTCATTGTCAATGTGAAGGTCCAAGGGATACAGTAAACCTGCACTGGTGCATCGGAATCCAATACTGGTCTCCCAGGAGCCGCTCAAAGCACAAACTCTTAGGATACTCACTCTTCTTGTACTTAAGTCGGCACTGTGTCTTTTATATTCATTTCCGATGCGATTTCTGTGTTTCATTGTCAATGTGAAGGTCCAAGGGGTACAGTAAACCTGCACTGGTGCATCGGAATCCAATACTGGTCTCCCAGGAGCCGCTCACAGCACAAACTCTTAGGAGACTCACTCTTCTTGTACTTAAGTCGGCACTGTGCCTTTTATATTCAATTCCGATGCGATTTCTGTGTTTGATCGTCAATGTGAAGATCCAAGGGATAGAGTAAACCTGCACTGGTGCAATGGAATCTAATACTGGTCTCCCAGGAGCCGCTTAAACCACAAACACATAGGAGACTCACTCTTCTTGTACTTAAGTCGGCAATATGCCTTTTATATTCAATTCCGATGCGATTTCTGTGTTTCATTGTCAATGTGAAGGTCCAAGTGATACAGTAAACCTGCACTGGTGCATCGGAATCCAATACTGGTCTCCCAGGAGCCGCCCAAAGCACAAACTCTTAGGAGACTCACTCTACTTGTACTTAAGTCGGCACTGTGTCTTTTATATTCAATTCCGATGCTATTTCTGTGTTTCATCGTCAATGTGACGGTCAAAGGGATAGAGTAAACCTGCACTGGTGCATCGGAATCCAATACTGGTCTCCCAGGAGCCGCCCAAAGCACAAACTCTGAGAAGATTCACTCTTCTTGTACTTAAGTCGGCATTGAGCCTTTTATATTCAATTCCGATGCGATTTCTGTGTTTCATTGTCAATGTGACGGTCCAAGGGATAGAGTAAACCTGCACTGGTGCATCGGAATCCAATACTGGTCTCCCAGGAGCCGCCCAAAGCACAAATTCTTAGGAGACTCACTCTTCTTGTACTTAAGTTGGCACTGTGTCTTTTATATTCAATTCCGATGCGATTTCTGTGTTTCATTGTCAATGTGACGGTCCAAGGGATAGAGTAAACCTGCACTGGTGCATAGGAATCCAATACTGGTCTCCCAGGAGCCACCCAAAGCACAAACTCTGAGAAGATTCACTCTTCTTGTACTTAAGTCGGCACTGTGCCTTTTATATTCAATTCCGATGCGATTTCTGTGTTTCATTGTCAATGTGAAGGTCCAAGGGATACAGTAAACCTGCACTGGTGCATCGGAATCCAATACTGGTCTCCCAGGAGCCGCCCAAAGCACAAACTCTTAGGAGACTCACTCTTCTTGTACTTAAGTCGGCACTGTGTCTTTTATATTCAATTCCGATGCGATTTCTGTGTTTCATTGCCAATGTGAAGGTCCAAGGGATTCAGTAAACCTGCACTGGTGCATCGGAATCCAATACTGGTCTCCCAGGATCCGCTCAAAGCAGAAACTCTTAGGAGACTCACTCTTCTTGTACTTAAGTCGGCATTGTGCCTTTTATATTCAATTCCGATGCGATTTCTGTGTTTCATCGTCAATTTGAAGGTCCAAGGGATACAGTAAACCTGCACTGGTGCATCGGAATCCAATACTGGTCTCCCACGAGCCGCTCAAACCACAAACTCTTAGGAGACTCACTCTTCTTGTACTTAAGTCGGCATTGTGCCTTTTATATTCAATTCCGATGCGATTTCTATGTTTCATCGTCAATGTGAAGGACCAAGGGATACAGTAAACCTGCACTGGTGCATCGGAATACAATACTGGTCTCCCAGGAGCCGCCCAAAGCACAAACTCAGAGAAGATTCACTCTTCTTGTACTTAAGTCGGCACTGTGCCTTTTATATTCAATTCCGATGCGATTTCTGTGTTTCATCGTCAATGTGAAGGTCGAAGGGATACAGTAAACCTGCACTGGTGCATCAGGATCCGTCTCCCAGGAGCCGCTCAAACCACAAACTCTTAGGAGACTCACTCTTCTTGTACTTAAGTCGGCACTGTGTCTTTTATATTCAATTCCGATGCGATTTCTGTGTTTCATTGTCAATGTGAAGGTCCAAGGGATACAGTAAACCTGCACTGGTGAATCGGAATCCAATACTGGTCTCCCAGGAGCCGCCCAAAACACAAACTCTGAGAAGATTCACTCTTCTTGTACTTAAGTCGGCACTGTGCCTTTTATATTCAATTCCGATGCGATTTCTGTGTTTCATTGTCAATGTGAAGGTCCAAGGGATACAGTAAACCTGCACTGGTGCATCGGAATCCAATAGTGAGCTCCCAGGAGCTGCTCAAAGCACAAACTCTTACGAGACTCACTCTCCTTGTACTTAAGTCGGCACTGTGTCTTTTATATTCAATTCCGATGCGATTTCTGTGTTTCATTGTCAATGTGAAGGTCCAAGGGATACAGTAAACCTGCACTGGTGCATCGGAATCCAATACTGGTCTCCCAGGAGCCGCTCAAACCGCAAACTCTTAGGAGACTCACTCTTCTTGTACTTAAGTCGGCACTGTGCCTTTAATATTCAATTCCGATGCGATTTCTGTGTTTCATTGTCAATGTGAAGGTCCAAGGGATACAGTAAACCTGCACTGGTGCATCGGAATCCAATACTGGTCTCCCAGGAGCTGCCCAAAGCACAAACTCAGAGAAGATTCACTCTTCTTGTACTTAAGTCGGCACTGTGTCTTTTATATTCAATTCCGATGCGATTTCTATGTTTCATCGTCAATGTGAAGGACCAAGGGATACAGTAAACCTGCACTGGTGCATCGGAATACAATACTGGTCTCCCAGGAGCTGCCCAAAGCACAAACTCAGAGAAGATTCACTCTTCTTGTACTTAAGTCGGCACTGTGCCTTTTATATTCAATTCCGATGCGATTTCTGTGTTTCATCGTCAATGTGAAGGTCGAAGGGATACAGTAAACCTGCACTGGTGCATCAGGATCCGTCTCCCAGGAGCCGCTCAAACCACAAACTCTTAGGAGACTCACTCTTCTTGTACTTAAGTCGGCACTGTGTCTTTTATATTCAATTCCGATGCGATTTCTGTGTTTCATTGTCAATGTGAAGGTCCAAGGGATACAGTAAACCTGCACTGGTGAATCGGAATCCAATACTGGTCTCCCAGGAGCCGCCCAAAGCACAAACTCTGAGAAGATTCACTCTTCTTGTACTTAAGTCGGCACTGTGTCTTTTATATTCAATTCCGATGCGATTTCTGTGTTTCATTGTCAATGTGAAGGTCCAAGGGATACAGTAAACCTGCACTGGTGCATCGGAATCCAATAGTGGGCTCCCAGGAGCTGCTCAAAGCACAAACTCTTACAAGACTCACTCTCCTTGTACTTAAGTCGGCACTGTGTCTTTTATATTCAATTCCGATGCCATTTCTGTGTTTCATTGTCAATGTGAAGGTCCAAGGGATACAGTAAACCTGCACTGGTGCATCGGAATCCAATAGTGGGCTCCCAGGAGCTGCTCAAAGCACAAACTCTTAGGAGACTCACTCTTCTTGTACTTAAGTCGGCACTGTGTCTTTTATATTCAATTCCGATGCGATTTCTGTGTTTCATTGTCAATGTGAAGGTCCAAGGGATACAGTAAACCTGCACTGGTGCATCGGAATCCAATACTGGTCTCCCAGGAGCCGCTCAAAGCTCAAACTCTTAGGAGACTCACTCTTCTTGTACTTAAGTCGGCACTGTGTCCTTTATATTCAATTTCGATGCGATTTCTGTGTTTCATTGTCAATGTGAAGGTCCAAGGGATACAGTAAACCTGCACTGGTGCATCGGAATCCAATACTGGTCTCCCAGGAGCCGCTCAAACCACAAACTCTTAGGAGACTCACTCTTCTTGTACTTAAGTCGGCACTGTGTCTTTTATATTCAATTCCGATGCGATTTCTGTGTTTCATTGTCAATGTGAAGGTCCAAAGGATACAATAAACCTGCACTGGTGCATCGGAATCCAATACTGGTTTCCCAGGAGCCGCTCAAACCACAAACTCTTAGGAGACTCACTCTTCTTGTACTTAAGTCGTCACTGTGTCTTTTATATTCAATTCCGATGCGATTTCTGTGTTTCATTGTCAATGTGAAGGTCCAAGGAATACAGTAAACCTGCACTGGTGCATCGGAATACAATACTGGTCTCCCAGGAGCCGCCCAAAGCACAAACTCTGAGAAGATTCACTCTTCTTGTACTTAAGTCGGCACTGTGTCTTTTGTATTCAATTGCGATGCGATTTCTGTGTTTCATTGTCAATGTGAAGGTCCAAGGGATACAGTAAACCTGCACTGGTGCATCGGAATCCAATACTGGTCTCCCAGGAGCCGCTCAAAGCACAAACTCTTAGGAGACTCACTCTTCTTGTACTTAAGTCGGCACTCTGCATTTTATATTCAATTCCGATGCGATTTCTGTGTTTCATCCTCAATTTGAAGGTCCAAGGGATACAGTAAACCTGCACTGGTGTATCGGAATCCAATACTGGTCTCCCAGGAGCCGCTCAAACCACAAACTCTTAGGAGACTCACTCTTCTTGTACTTAAGTCGGCACTGTGTCTTTTATATTCAATTCCGATGCGATTTCTGTGTTTCATTGTCAATGTGAAGGTCCAAAGGATACAATAAACCTGCACTGGTGCATCGGAATCCAATACTGGTTTCCCAGGAGCCGCTCAAACCACAAACTCTTAGGAGACTCACTCTTCTTGTACTTAAGTCGGCACTGTGTCTTTTATATTCAATTGCGATGCGATTTCTGTGTTTCATTGTCAACGTGATTTCCAAGGGATGCAGTAAACCTGCACTGGTGCATCGGAATCCAATACTGGTCTCCCAGGAGCCGCTCAAACCACAAACTCTTAGGAGACTCACTCTTCTTGTACTTAAGTCGGCACTGTGTCTTTTATATTCAATTCCGATGCGATTTCTGTGTTTCATTGTCAATGTGAAGGTCCAAAGGATACAATAAACCTGCACTGGTGCATCGGAATCCAATACTGGTTTCCCAGGAGCCGCTCAAACCACAAACTCTTAGGAGACTCACTCTTCTTGTACTTAAGTCGGCACTGTGTCTTTTATATTCAATTGCGATGCGATTTCTGTGTTTCATTGTCAATGTGATTTCCAAGGGATGCAGTAAACCTGCACTGGTGCATCGGAATCCAATACTGGTCTCCCAGGAGCCGCTCAAACCACAAACTCTTAGGAGACTCACTCTTCTTGTACTTAAGTCGGCACTGTGTCTTTTATATCCAATTCCGATGCGATTTCTATGTTTCATTGTCAATGTGAAGGTCCAAGGGATACAGTAAACCTGCACTGGTGCATCGGAATCCAATACTGGTCTCCCAGGAGCCGCTCAAACCACAAACTCTTAGGAGACTCACTCTTCTTGTACTTAAGTTGGCATTGTGTCTTTTATATTCAATTCCGATGCGATTTCTGTGTTTCATTGTCAATGTGAAGGTCCAAGGGATACAGTAAACCTGCACTGGTGCATCGGAGTCCAATACTGGTCTCCCAGGAGCCGCTCAAACCACAAACTCTTAGGAGACTCACTCTTCTTGTACTTAAGTCGGCACTGTGTCTTTTATATTCAATTCCGATGCGATTTCTGTGTTTCATTGTCAATGTGAAGGTCCAAGGGATACAGTAAACCTGCACTGGTGCATCGGAGTCCAATAATGGTCTCCCAGGAGCCGCTCAAACCACAAACTCTTAGGAGACTCACTCTTCTTGTACTTAAGTCGGCACTGTGTCTTTTATATTCAATTCCGATGCGATTTCTGTGTTTCATTGTCAATGTGAAGGTCCAAGGGATACAGTAAACCTGCACTGGTGCATCGGAATCCAATACTGGTCTCCCAGGAGCCGCTGAAACCACAAACTCTTAGGAGACTCTCTCTTCTTGTACTTAAGTCGGCACTGTGTCTTTTATATTCAATTGAGATGCGATTTCTGTGTTTCATTGTCAATGTGAAGGTCCAAGGGATACAGTAAACCTGCACTGGTGCATCGGAATCCAATACTGGTCTCCCAGGAGCCGCTCAAACCACTAACTCTTAGGAGACTCACTCTTCTTGTACTTAAGTCGGCACTGTGCCTTTTATATTCAATTCCGATGCGATTTCTGTGTTTCATTGTCAATGTGAAGGTCCAAGGGATACAGTAAACCTGCACTGGTGCATCGGAATCCAATACTGGTCTCCCAGGAGCCGCTCAAAGCACAAACTCTTAGGAGACTCACTCTTCTTGTACTTAAGTCGGCACTGTGTCTTTTATATTCAATTCCGATGCGATTTCTGTGTTTCATTGTCAATGTGAAGGTCCAAGGGATACAGTAAAACTGCACTGGTGCATCGGAATCCAATACTGGTCTCCCAGGAGCCGCTCAAAGCACAAACTCTTAGGAGACTCACTCTTCTTGTACTTAAGTCGGCACTGTGTCTTTTATATTCAATTTCGATGCGATTTCTGTGTTTCATTGTCAATGTGAAGGTCCAAGGGATACAGTAAACCTGCACTGGTGCATCGGAATCCAATACTGGTCTCCCAGGAGCCGCTCAAACCACAAACTCTTAGGAGACTCACTCTTCTTGTACTTAAGTCGGCACTGTGTCTTTTATATTCAATTCCGATGCGATTTCTATGTTTCATTGTCAATGTGAAGGTCCAAGGGATACAGTAAACCGGCACTGGTGCATCGGAATCCAATACTGGTCTCCCAGGAGCCGCTCAAACCACAAACTCTTAGGAGACTCACTCTTCTTGTACTTAAGTCGGCACTGTGTCTTTTATATTCAATTCCGATGCGATTTCTGTGTTTCATTGTCAATGTGAAGGTCCAAGGGATACAGTAAACCTGCACTGGTGCATCAGAGTCCAATACTGGTCTCCCAGGAGACGCTCAAACCACAAACTCTTAGGAGACTCACTCTTCTTGTACTTAAGTCGGCACTGTGTCTTTTATATTCAATTCCGATGCGATTTCTGTGTTTCATTGTCAATGTGAAGGTCCAAGGGATACAGTAAACCTGCACTGGTGCATCGGAGTCCAATACTGGTCTCCCAGGAGCCGCTCAAACCACAAACTCTTAGGAGACTCACTCTTCTTGTACTTAAGTCGGCACTGTGTCTTTTATATTCAATTCCGATGCGATTTCTGTGTTTCATTGTCAATGTGAAGGTCCAAGGGATACAGTAAACCTGCACTGGTGCATCGGAATCCAATACTGGTCGCCCAGGAGCCGGCAAACCACAAACTCTTAGGAGACTCACTCTTCTTGTACTTAAGTCGGCACTGTGTCTTTTATATTCAATTCCGATGCGATTTCTGTGTTTCATTGTCAATGTGAAGGTCCAAGGGATACAGTAAACCTGCACTGGTGCATCGGAATCCAATACTGGTCTTCCAGGAGCCGCTCAAACCACAAACTCTTAGGAGACTCACTCTTCTTGTACTTAAGTCGGCACTGTGCCTTTTATATTCAATTCCGATGCGATTTCTGTGTTTCATTGTCAATGTGAAGGTCCAAGGGATACAGTAAACGTGCACTGGTGCATCGGAATCCAATACTGGTCTCCCAGGAGCCGCTCAAAGCACAAACTCTTAGGAGACTCACTCTTCTTGTACTTAAGTCGGCACTGTGTCTTTTATATTCAATTCCGATGCGATTTCTGTGTTTCATTGTCAATGTGAAGGTCCAAGGGATACAGTAAACCTGCACTGGTGCATCGGAATCCAATACTGGTCTCCCAGGAGCCGCTCAAAGCACAAAATCTTAGGAGACTCACTCTTCTTGTACTTAAGTCGGCACTGTGTCTTTTATATTCAATTTCGATGCGATTTCTGTGTTTCATTGTCAATGTGATGGTCCAAGGGATACAGTAAACCTGCACTGGTGCATCGGAATCCAACACTGGTCTCCCAGGAGCCGCTCAAAGCACAAACTCTTAGGAGACTCACTCTTCTTGTACTTAAGTCGGCACTGTGCCTTTTATATTCAATTCCGATGCGATTTCTGTGTTTCATCGTCAATGTGAAGGTCCAAGGGATACAGTAAACCTGCACTGGTGCATCGAGATCCAGAACTGGTCTCCCAGGATCCGCTCAAAGCACAAACTCTTAGGAGACTCACTCTTCTTGTACGTAAGTCGAAACTGTGCCTTTTATATTCAATTCCGATGCGATTTCTGTGTTTCATCGTCAATTTGAAGGTCCAAGGGATACAGTAATCCTGCACTGGTGCATCGGAATCCAATACTGGTCTCCCAGGAGCCGCTCAAAGCACAAACTCTGAGAAGATTCACTCTTCTTGTACTTAAGTCGGCACTGTGCCTTTTATATTCAATTCCGATGCGATTTCTGTGTTTCATTGTCAATGTGAAGGTCCAAGGGATACAGTAAACCTGCACTGGTGCATCGGAATCCAATACTGGTCTCCCAGGAGCCGCTCAAAGCACAAACTCTTAAGAGACTTACTCTTCTTGTACTTAAGTCGGCACTGTGTCTTTTATATTCAATTCCGATGCGATTTCTGTGTTTCATTGTCAATGTGAAGGTCCAAGGGATACAGTAAACCTGCACTGGTGCATCGGAATCCAATACTGGTCTCCCAGGAGCCGCTCAAACCACAAACTCTTAGGAGACTCACTCTTCTTGTACTTAAGTGGGCACTGTGTCTTTTATATTCAATTCCGATGCGATTTCTGTGTTTCATTGTCAATGTGAAGGTCCAAGGGGTACAGTAAACCTGCACTGGTGCATCGGAATCCAATACTGGCCTCCCAGGAGCCGCTCAAACCACAAACTCTTAGGAGACTCACTCTTCTTGTACTTAAGTCGGCACTGTGTATTTTATATTCAATTCCGATGCGATTTCTGTGTTTCATCGTTAATTTGAAGGTCCAAGGGATACAGTAAACCTGCACTGGTGCATCGGAATCCAATACTGGTCTCCCAGGAGCCGCTCAAACCACAAACTCTTAGGAGACTCACTCTTCTAGAACTTAAGTCGGCACTGTGTCTTTTATATTCAATTCCGATGCGATTTCTGTGTTTCATTGTCAATGTGAAGTTCCAAGGGATACAGTAAACCTGCACTGGTGCATCGGAATCCAATACTGGTCTCCCAGGAGCCGCTCAAAACACAAACTCATAGGAGACTCACTCTTCTTGACTTAAGTCGGCACTGTGCCTTTTATATTCAATTCCGATGCGATTTCTGTGTTTCATCGTCAATTTGAAGGTCCAAGGGATACAGTAAACCTGCACTGGTGCATCGGAATCCAATACTGGTCTCCCAGGAGCCGCTCAAAGCACAAACTCTTAGGAGACTCACTCTTCTTGTACTTAAGTCGGCACTGTGCCTTTTATATTCAATTCCGATGCGATTTCTGTGTTTCATTGTCAATGTGAAGGTCCAAGGGATACAGTAAACCTGCACTGGTGCATCGGAATCCAATACTGGTCTCCCAGGAGCCGCCCAAAGCACAAACTCTAAGAAGATTCACTCTTCTTGTACTTAAGTCGGCACTGTGTCTTTTATATTCAATTCCGATACGATTTCTGTGTTTCATTGTCAATGTGAAGGTCCAAGGGATACAGTAAACCTGCATTGGTGCATCGGAATCCAATACTGGTCTCCCAGGAGCCGCTCAAAGCACAAACTCTGAGAAGATTCACTCTTCTTGTACTTAAGTCGGCATTGTGCCTTTTATATTCAATTCCGATGCGATTTCTGTGTTTCATCGTTAATTTGAAGGTCCAAGGGATACAGTAAACCTGCACTGGTGCATCGGAATCCAATACTGGTCTCCCAGGAGCCGCTCAAAGCACAAACTCTTAGGAGACTCACTCTTCTTGTACTTAAGTCGGCACTGTGTCTTTTATATTCAATTCCGATGCGATTTCTGTGTTTCATTGTCAATGTGAAGTTACAAGGGATACAGTAAACCTGCACTGGTGCATGGGAATCCAATACTGGTCTCCCAGGAGCCGCTCAAACCACAAACTCTTAGGAGACTCACTCTTCTTGTACTTAAGTCGGCACTGTGTCTTTTATATTCAATTCCGATGCGATTTCTGTGTTTCATTGTGAATGTGAAGGTCCAAGGGATACAGTAAACCTGCACTGGTGCATCGTAATCCAATACTGGTCTCCCAGGAGCCGCTCAAAGCACAAACTCTTAGGGGACTCACTCTTCTTGTACTTAAGTCGGCACTGTGTCTTTTATATTCAATTCCGATGCGATTTCTATGTTTCATTGTAAATGTGAAGGTCCAAGGGATACAGTAAACCTGCACTGGTGCATCGGAATCCTATACTGGTCTCCCAGGAGCCGCTCAAACCACAAACTCTTAGGAGACTAACTCTTCTTGTACTTAAGTCGGCACTGTGCCTTTTATATTCAATTCCGATGCGATTTCTGTGTTTCATCGTCAATGTGAAGGTCCAAGGGATACAGTAAACCTGCACTGGTGCATCGGAATCCAATACTGGTCTCCCAGGAGCCGCTCAAACCACAAACTCTTAGGAGACTCACTCTTCTTGTACTTAAGTCGGCACTGTGCCTTTTATATTCAATTCCGATGCGATTTCTGTGTTTCATCGTCAATGTGAAGGTCCAAGGGATACAGTAAACCTGCACTGGTGCATCGGAATCCAGTACTGGTCTCCCAGGATCCGCTCAAAGCACAAACTCTTAGGAGACTCACTCTTCTTGTACTTAAGTCGGCACTGTGCCTATTATATTCAATTCCGATGCGATTTCTGTGTTTCATCGTCAATTTGAAGGTACAAGGGATACAGTAAACCTGCACTGGTGCATCGGAATCCAATACTGGTTTCCCAGGACCCGCCCAAAGCACAAACTCTGAGAAGATTCACTCTTCTTGTACTTAAGTCAGCACTGTGTCTTTTATATTCAATTCCGATGCGATTTCTGTGTTTCATTGTCAATGTGAAGGTCCAAGGGATACAGTAAACCTGCACTGGTGCATCGGAATCCAATACTGGTCTCCCAGGAGCCGCTCAAACCACAAACTCTTAGGAGACTCACTCTTCTTGTACTTAAGTGGGCACTGTGTCTTTTATATTCAATTCCGATGCGATTTCTGTGTTTCATTGTCAATGTGAAGGTCCAAGGGGTACAGTAAACCTGCACTGGTGCATCGGAATCCAATACTGGCCTCCCAGGAGCCACTCAAACCACAAACTCTTAGGAGACTCACTCTTCTTGTACTTAAGTCGGCACTGTGTATTTTATATTCAATTCCGATGCGATTTCTGTGTTTCATCGTTAATTTGAAGGTCCAAGGGATACAGTAAACCTGCACTGGTGCATCGGAATCCAATACTGGTCTCCCAGGAGCCGCTCAAACCACAAACTCTTAGGAGACTCACTCTTCTAGTACTTAAGTCGGCACTGTGTCTTTTATATTCAATTCCGATGCGATTTCTGTGTTTCATTGTCAATGTGAAGTTCCAAGGGATACAGTAAACCTGCACTGGTGCATCGGAATCCAATACTGGTCTCCCAGGAGCCGCTCAAAACACAAACTCATAGGAGACTCACTCTTCTTGACTTAAGTCGGCACTGTGCCTTTTATATTCAATTCCGATGCGATTTCTGTGTTTCATCGTCAATTTGAAGGTCCAAGGGATACAGTAAACCTGCACTGGTGCATCGGAATCCAATACTGGTCTCCCAGGAGCCGCTCAAAGCACAAACTCTTAGGAGACTCACTCTTCTTGTACTTAAGTCGGCACTGTGCCTTTTATATTCAATTCCGATGCGATTTCTGTGTTTCATTGTCAATGTGAAGGTCCAAGGGATACAGTAAACCTGCACTGGTGCATCGGAATCCAATACTGGTCTCCCAGGAGCCGCCCAAAGCACAAACTCTAAGAAGATTCACTCTTCTTGTACTTAAGTCGGCACTGTGTCTTTTATATTCAATTCCGATACGATTTCTGTGTTTCATTGTCAATGTGAAGGTCCAAGGGATACAGTAAACCTGCATTGGTGCATCGGAATCCAATACTGGTCTCCCAGGAGCCGCTCAAAGCACAAACTCTGAGAAGATTCACTCTTCTTGTACTTAAGTCGGCATTGTGCCTTTTATATTCAATTCCGATGTGATTTCTGTGTTTCATCGTTAATTTGAAGGTCCAAGGGATACAGTAAACCTGCACTGGTGTATCGGAATCCAATACTGGTCTCCCAGGAGCCGCTCAAAGCACAAACTCTTAGGAGACTCACTCTTCTTGTACTTAAGTCGGCACTGTGTCTTTTATATTCAATTCCGATGCGATTTCTGTGTTTCATTGTCAATGTGAAGTTCCAAGGGATACAGTAAACCTGCACTGGTGCATGGGAATCCAATACTGGTCTCCCAGGAGCCGCTCAAACCACAAACTCTTAGGAGACTCACTCTTCTTGTACTTAAGTCGGCACTGTGTCTTTTATATTCAATTCCGATGCGATTTCTGTGTTTCATTGTGAATGTGAAGGTCCAAGGGATACAGTAAACCTGCACTGGTGCATCGTAATCCAATACTGGTCTCCCAGGAGCCGCTCAAAGCACAAACTCTTAGGGGACTCACTCTTCTTGTACTTAAGTCGGCACTGTGTCTTTTATATTCAATTCCGATGCGATTTCTATGTTTCATTGTAAATGTGAAGGTCCAAGGGATACAGTAAACCTGCACTGGTGCATCGGAATCCTATACTGGTCTCCCAGGAGCCGCTCAAACCACAAACTCTTAGGAGACTAACTCTTCTTGTACTTAAGTCGGCACTGTGCCTTTTATATTCAATTCCGATGCGATTTCTGTGTTTCATCGTCAATGTGAAGGTCCAAGGGATACAGTAAACCTGCACTGGTGCATCGGAATCCAATACTGGTCTCCCAGGAGCCGCTCAAACCACAAACTCTTAGGAGACTCACTCTTCTTGTACTTAAGTCGGCACTGTGCCTTTTATATTCAATTCCGATGCGATTTCTGTGTTTCATCGTCAATGTGAAGGTCCAAGGGATACAGTAAACCTGCACTGGTGCATCGGAATCCAGTACTGGTCTCCCAGGCTCCGCTCAAAGCACAAACTCTTAGGAGACTCACTCTTCTTGTACTTAAGTCGGCACTGTGCCTATTATATTCAATTCCGATGCGATTTCTGTGTTTCATCGTCAATTTGAAGGTACAAGGGATACAGTAAACCTGCACTGGTGCATCGGAATCCAATACTGGTCTCCCAGGACCCGCCCAAAGCACAAACTCTGAGAAGATTCACTCTTCTTGTACTTAAGTCGGCACTGTGTCTTTTATATTCAATTCCGATGCGATTTCTGTGTTTCATTGTCAATGTGAAGGTCCAAGGGATACAGTAAACCTGCACTGGTGCATCGTAATCCAATACTGGTCTCCCAGGATCCGCTCAAAGCACAAACTCTTAGGAGACTCATTCTTCTTGTACGTAAGTCGGAACTGTGCCTTTTATATTCAATTCCGATGCGATTTCTGTGTTTCATCGACAATTTGAAGGTCCAAGGGATACAGTAATCCTGCACTGGTGCATCGGAATCCAATACTGGTCTCCCAGGAGCCGCTCAAAGCACAAACTCTGAGAAGATTCACTCTTCTTGTACTTAAGTCGGCACTGTGCCTTTTATATTCAATTCCGATGCGATTTCTGTGTTTCATTGTCAATGTGAAGGTCCAAGGGATACAGTAAACCTGCACTGGTGCATCGGAATCCAATACTGGTCTCCCAGGAGCCGCTCAAAGCACAAACTCTTAAGAGACTTACTCTTCTTGTACTTAAGTCGGCACTGTGTCTTTTATATTCAATTCCGATGCGATTTCTGTGTTTCATTGTCAATGTGAAGGTCCAAGGGGTACAGTAAACCTGCACTGGTGCATCGGAATCCAATACTGGCCTCCCAGGAGCCGCTCAAACCACAAACTCTTAGGAGACTCACTCTTCTTGTACTTAAGTTTGCACTGTGTATTTTATATTCAATTCCGATGCGATTTCTGTGTTTCATTGTCCATGTGAATGTCCAAGGGATACAGTAAACCTGCACTGGTGCATCGGAATCCAATACTGGTCTCCCAGGAGCCGCTCAAAGCACAAACACTTAGGAGACTCACTCTTCTTGTACTTAAGTCGGGACTGTGCCTTTTATATTCAATTTCGATGCGATTTCTGTGTTTCATCGTCAATGTGAAGGTCCAAGGGATACAGTAAACCTGCACTGGTGCATCGGAATCCAATACTGGTCTCCCAGGAGCCGCTCAAAGCAGAAACTTATAGGAGACTCACTCTTCTTGACTTAAGTCGGCACTGTGCCTTTTATATTCAATTCCGATGCGATTTCTGTGTTTCATCGTCAATTTGAAGGTCCAAGGGATACAGTAAACCTGCACTGGTGCATCGGAATCCAATACTGGTCTCCCAGGAGCCGCTCAAAGCACCAACTCTTAGGAGACTCACTCTTCTTGTACTTAAGTCGGCATTGTGCCTTTTATATTCAATTCCGATGCGATTTTTGTGTTTCATCGTTAATTTCAAGGTAAAAGGGATACAGTAAACCTGCACTGGTGCATCGGAATCCAATACTGGTCTCCCAGGAGCCGCTCAAACCACAAACTCTTAGGAGACTCACTCTTCTTGTACTTAAGTCGGCACTGTGTCTTTTATATTCAATTCCGATGCGATTTCTGTGTTTCATTGTCAATGTGAAGTTCCAAGGGATACAGTAAACCTGCACTGGTGCATCGGAATCCAATACTGGTCTCCCAGGAGCCGCTCAAAGCACAAACTCTTAGGAGACTCACTCTTCTTGTACTTAAGTCGGCACTGTGCCTTTTATATTCAATTCCGATGCGATTTCTGTGTTTCATTGTCAATGTGAAGGTCCAAGGGATACAGTAAACCTGCACTGGTGCATCGTAATCCAACACTGGTCTCCCAGGAGCCGCTCAAAGCACAAACTCTTAGGAGACTCACTCTTCTTGTACTTAAGTCGGCACTGTGTCTTTTATATTCAATTCCGATGCGATTTCTGTGTTTCATTGTAAATGTGAAGGTCCAAGGGATACAGTAAACCTGCACTGGTGCATCAGAATCCAATACAGGTCTCCCAGGAGCCGCTCAAACCACAAACTCTTAGGAGACTCACTCTTCTTGTACTTAAGTCGGCACTGTGCCTTTTATATTCAATTGCGATGCGATTTCTGTGTTTCATCGTCAATGTGAAGGTCCAAGGAATACAGTAAACCTGCACTGGTGCATCGGAATCCAATACTGGTCTCCCAGGATCCGCTCAAACCACAAACTCTTAGGAGACTCACTCTTCTTGTACTTAAGTCGGCACTGTGCCTATTATATTCAATTCCGATGCGATTTCTGTGTTTCATCGTCAATTTGAAGGTAGAAGGGATACAGTAAACCTGCACTGGTGCATCGGAATCCAACACTGGTCTCCCAGGACCCGCCCAAAGCACAAACTCTGAGAAGATTCACTCTTCTTGTACTTAAGTCGGCACTGTGACTTTTATATTGAATTCCGATGCGATTTCGGTGTTTCATTGTCAATGTGAAGGTCCAACGGATACAGTAAACCTGCACTGGTGCATCGGAATCCAATACTGGTCTCCCAGGAGCCGCTCAAAGCACAAACTCTTAGGAGACTCACTCTTCTTGTACTTAAGTCGGCACTGTGCCTTTTATATTCAATTCCGATGCGATTTCTGTGTTTCATTGTCAATGTGAAGGTCCAAGGGATACAGTAAACCTGCACTGGTGCATCGTAATCCAATACTGGTCTCCCAGGAGCCGCTCAAAGCACAAACTCTTAGGAGACTCACTCTTCTTGTACTTAAGTCGGCACTGTGTCTTTTATATTCAATTCCGATGCGATTTCTGTGTTTCATTGTAAATGTGAAGGTCCAAGGGATACAGTAAACCTGCACTGGTGCATCAGAATCCAATACAGGTCTCCCAGGAGCCGCTCAAACCACAAACTCTTAGGAGACTCACTCTTCTTGTACTTAAGTCGGCACTGTGCCTTTTATATTCAATTCCGATGCGATTTCTGTGTTTCATCGTCAATGTGAAGGTCCAAGGAATACAGTAAACCTGCACTGGTGCATCGGAATCCAATACTGGTCTCCCAGGAGCCGCTCAAACCACAAACTCTTAGGAGACTCACTCTTCTTGTACTTAAGTCGGCACTGTGTCTTTTATATTCAATTCCGATGCGATTTCTGTGTTTCATTGTCAATGTGAAGGTCCAAGGGATACAGTAAACCTGCACTGGTGCATCGGAATCCAATACTGGTCTCCCAGGAGCCGCTCAAACCACAAACTCTTAGGAGACTCACTCTTCTTGTACTTAAGTCGGCACTGTGCCTTTTATATTCAATTGCGATGCGATTTCTGTGTTTCATTGTCAATGTGAAGGTCCAAGGGATACAGTAAACCTGCACTGGTGCATCGGAATCCAATACTGGTCTCCCAGGAGCCGCTCAAAGCACAAACTCTTAGGAGACTCACTCTTCTTGTACTTAAGTCGGCACTGTGCCTTTTATATTCAATTCCGATGCGATTTCTGTGTTTCATCGTCAATGTGAAGGTCCAAGGGATACAGTAAACCTGCACTGGTGCATCGGAATCCAATACTGGTCTCCCAGGATCCGCTCAAAGCACAAACTCTTAGGAGACTCATTCTTCTTGTACGTAAGTCGGAACTGTGCCTTTTATATTCAATTCCGATGCGATTTCTGTGTTTCATCGACAATTTGAAGGTCCAAGGGATACAGTAATCCTGCACTGGTGCATCGGAATCCAATACTGGTCTCCCAGGAGCCGCTCAAAGCACAAACTCTGAGAAGATTCACTCTTCTTGTACTTAAGTCGGCACTGTGCCTTTTATATTCAATTCCGATGCGATTTCTGTGTTTCATTGTCAATGTGAAGGTCCAAGGGATACAGTAAACCTGCACTGGTGCATCGGAATCCAATACTGGTCTCCCAGGAGCCGCTCAAAGCACAAACTCTTAAGAGACTTACTCTTCTTGTACTTAAGTCGGCACTGTGTCTTTTATATTCAATTCCGATGCGATTTCTGTGTTTCATTGTCAATGTGAAGGTCCAAGGGGTACAGTAAACCTGCACTGGTGCATCGGAATCCAATACTGGCCTCCCAGGAGCCGCTCAAACCACAAACTCTTAGGAGACTCACTCTTCTTGTACTTAAGTCGGCACTGTGTATTTTATATTCAATTCCGATGCGATTTCTGTGTTTCATTGTCCATGTGAATGTCCAAGGGATACAGTAAACCTGCACTGGTGCATCGGAATCCAATACTGGTCTCCCAGGAGCCGCTCAAAGCACAAACACTTAGGAGACTCACTCTTCTTGTACTTAAGTCGCGACTGTGCCTTTTATATTCAATTTCGATGCGATTTCTGTGTTTCATCGTCAATGTGAAGGTCCAAGGGATACAGTAAACCTGCACTGGTGCATCGGAATCCAATACTGGTCTCCCAGGAGCCGCTCAAAGCAGAAACTCATAGGAGACTCACTCTTCTTGACTTAAGTCGGCACTGTGCCTTTTATATTCAATTCCGATGCGATTTCTGTGTTTCATCGTCAATTTGAAGGTCCAAGGGATACAGTAAACCTGCACTGGTGCATCGGAATCCAATACTGGACTCCCAGGAGCCGCTCAAACCACAAACTCTTAGGAGACTCACTCTTGTTGTACTTAAGTCGGCACTATGCCTTTTATATTCAATTCCGATGCGATTTCTGTGTTTCATTGTCAATGTGAAGGTCCAAGGGATACAGTAAACCTGCACTGGTGCATCGGAATCCAATACTGGTCTCCCAGGACCCGCCCAAAGCACAAACTCTGAGAAGATTCACTCTTCTTGTACTTAAGTCGGCACTGTGTCTTTTATATTCAATTCCGATACGATTTCTGTGTTTCATTGTCAATGTGAAGGTCCAAGGGATACAGTAAACCTGCATTGGTGCATCGGAATCCAATACTGGTCTCCCAGGAGCCGCTCAAAGCACAAACTCTGAGAAGATTCACTCTTCTTGTACTTAAGTCGGCATTGAGCCTTTTATATTCAATTCCGATGCGATTTCTATGTTTCATCGTTAATTTGAAGGTCCAAGGGATACAGTAAACCTGCACTGGTGCATCGGAATCCAGTACTGGTCTCCCAGGAGCCGCTCAAACCACAAACTCTAAGGAGACTCACTCTTCTTGTACTTAAGTCGGCACTGTGTCTTTTATATTCAATTCCGATGCGATTTCTGTGTTTCATTGTCAATGTGAAGTTCCAAGGGATACAGTAGACCTGCACTGGTGCATCGGAATCCAATACTGGCCTCCCAGGAGCCGCTCAAACCACAAACTCTTAGGAGACTCACTCTTCTTGTACTTAAGTCGGCACTGTGTATTTTATATTCAATTCCGATGCGATTTCTGTGTTTCATTGTCCATGTGAATGTCCAAGGGATACAGTAAACCTGCACTGGTGCATCGGAATCCAATACTGGTCTCCCAGGAGCCGCTCAAAGCACAAACACTTAGGAGACTCACTCTTCTTGTACTTAAGTCGCGACTGTGCCTTTTATATTCAATTTCGATGCGATTTCTGTGTTTCATCGTCAATGTGAAGGTCCAAGGGATACAGTAAACCTGCACTGGTGCATCGGAATCCAATACTGGTCTCCCAGGAGCCGCTCAAAGCAGAAACTCATAGGAGACTCACTCTTCTTGACTTAAGTCGGCACTGTGCCTTTTATATTCAATTCCGATGCGATTTCTGTGTTTCATCGTCAATTTGAAGGTCCAAGGGATACAGTAAACCTGCACTGGTGCATCGGAATCCAATACTGGACTCCCAGGAGCCGCTCAAACCACAAACTCTTAGGAGACTCACTCTTGTTGTACTTAAGTCGGCACTATGCCTTTTATATTCAATTCCGATGCGATTTCTGTGTTTCATTGTCAATGTGAAGGTCCAAGGGATACAGTAAACCTGCACTGGTGCATCGGAATCCAATACTGGTCTCCCAGGACCCGCCCAAAGCACAAACTCTGAGAAGATTCACTCTTCTTGTACTTAAGTCGGCACTGTGTCTTTTATATTCAATTCCGATACGATTTCTGTGTTTCATTGTCAATGTGAAGGTCCAAGGGATACAGTAAACCTGCATTGGTGCATCGGAATCCAATACTGGTCTCCCAGGAGCCGCTCAAAGCACAAACTCTGAGAAGATTCACTCTTCTTGTACTTAAGTCGGCATTGAGCCTTTTATATTCAATTCCGATGCGATTTCTATGTTTCATCGTTAATTTGAAGGTCCAAGGGATACAGTAAACCTGCACTGGTGCATCGGAATCCAGTACTGGTCTCCCAGGAGCCGCTCAAACCACAAACTCTAAGGAGACTCACTCTTCTTGTACTTAAGTCGGCACTGTGTCTTTTATATTCAATTCCGATGCGATTTCTGTGTTTCATTGTCAATGTGAAGTTCCAAGGGATACAGTAGACCTGCACTGGTGCATCGGAATCCAATACTGGTCTCCCAGGCTCCACTCAAAGCACAAACTCTTAGGAGACTCACTCTTCTTGTACTTAAGTCGGCACTGTGCCTTTTATATTCAATTCCGATGCGATTTCTGTGTTTCATTGTCAATCTGAAGGTCCAAGGGATACAGTAAACCTGCACTGGTGCATCGTAATCCAATACTGGTCCCCAAGGGGCCGCTCAAAGCACAAACTCTTAGGAGACTCACTCTTCTTGTACTTAAGTCGGCACTGTGTCTTTTATATTCAATTCCGATGCGATTTCTGTGTTTCATTGTAAATGTGAAGGTCCAAGGGATACAGTAAACCTGCACTGGTGCATCGGAATCCAATACTGGTCTCCCAGGAGCCGCTCAAACCACAAACTCTTAGGAGACTCACTCTTCTTGTACTTAAGTCGGCACTGTGCCTTTTATATTCAATTCCGATGCGATTTCTGTGTTTCATCGTCAATGTGAAGGTCCAAGGGATACAGTAAACCTGCACTGGTGCATCGGAATCCAATACTGGTCTCCCAGGATCCGCTCAAAGCACAAACTCTTAGGAGACTCGCTCTTCTTGTACTTAAGTCGGCACTGTGCCTATTATATTCAATTCCGATGCGATTTCTGTGTTTCGTCGTCAATTTGAAGGTACAAGGGATACAGTAAACCTGCACTGGTGCATCAGAATCCAATACTGGTCTCCCAGGACCCGCCCAAAGCACAAACTCTGAGAAGATTCACTCTTCTTGTACTTAAGTCGGCACTGTGTCTTTTATATTCAATTCCGATGCGATTTCTGTGTTTCATTGTCAATGTGAAGGTCCAAGGGATACAGTAAACCTGCACTGGTGCATCGGAATCCAATACTGGTCTCCCAGGAGCCGCCCAAAGCACAAACTCTGAGAAGATTCACTCTTCTTGTACTTAAGTCGGCACTGTGTCTTTTATATTCAATTCCGATACGATTTCTGTGTTTCATTGTCAATGTGAAGGTCCAAGGGATACAGTAAACCTGCATTGGTGCATCGGAATCCAATACTGGTCTCCCAGGAGCCGCTCAAAGCACAAACTCTGAGAAGATTCACTCTTCTTGTACTTAAGTCGGCATTGTGCCTTTATATTCAATTCCGATGCGATTTCTGTGTTTCATCGTTAATTTCAAGGTCCAAGGGATACAGTAAACCTGCACTGGTGCATCGGAATCCAATACTGGTCTCCCAGGAGCCGCTCAAACCACAAACTCTTAGGAGACTCACTCTTCTTGTACTTAAGTCGGCACTGTGTCTTTTATATTCAATTCCGATGCGATTTCTGTGTTTCATTGTCAATGTGAAGTTCCAAGGGATACAGTAAACCTGCACTGGTGCATCGGAATCCAGTACTGGTCTCCCAGGAGCCGCTCAAAGCACAAACTCTTAGGAGACTCACTCTTCTTGTAGTTAAGTCGGCACTGTGCCTTTTATATTCAATTCCGATGCGATTTCTGTGTTTCATTGTCAATGTGAAGGTCCAAGGGATACAGTAAACCTGCACTGGTGCATCGTAATCCAATACTGGTCTCCCAGGAGCCGCTCAAAGCACAAACTCTTAGGAGACTCACTCTTCTTGTACTTAAGTCGGCACTGTGTCTTTTATATTCGATTCCGATGCGATTTCTGTGTTTCATTGTAAATGTGAAGGTCCAAGGGATACAGTAAACCTACACTGGTGCATCGGAATCCAATACTGGTCTCCCAGGAGCCGCTCAAACCACAAACTCTTAGGAGACTCACTCTTCTTGTACTTAAGTCGGCTCTGTGCCTTTTATATTCAATTCCGATGCGATTTCTGTGTTTCATCGTCAATGTGAAGGTCCAAGGAATACAGTAAACCTGCACTGGTGCATCGGAATCCAATACTGGTCTCCCAGGATCCGCTCAAAGCACAAACTCTTAGGAGACTAACTCTTCTTGTACTTAAGTCGGCATTGTGCCTTTTATATTCAATTCCGATGCGATTACTGTGTTTCATCGTCAATGTGAAGGTCCAAGGGATACAGTAAACCTGCACTGGTGCATCGGAATCCAATACTGGTCTCCCAGGAGCCGCCCAAAGCACAAACTCTGAGAAGATTCACTCTTCTTGTACTTAAGTCGGCATTGTGCCTTTTATATTCAATTCTGATGCGATTACTGTGTTTCATTGTCAATGTGAAGGTCCAAGGGATACAGTAAACCTGCACTGGTGCATCGGAATCCAACACTGGTCTCCCAGGACCCGCCCAAAACACAAACTCTGAGAAGATTCACTCTTCTTGTACTTAAGTCGGCACTGTGTCTTTTATATTCAATTCCGATGCGATTTCGGTGTTTCATTGTCAATGTGAAGGTCCAACGGATACAGTAAACCTGCACTGGTGCATCGGAATCCAATACTGGTCTCCCAGGAGCCGCCCAAAGCACAAACTCTGAGAAGATTCACTCTTCTTGTACTTAAGTCGGCACTGTGCCTTTTATATTCAATTCCGATGCGATTTCTGTGTTTCATCGTCAATGTGAAGGTCCAAGGGATACAGTAAACCTGCACTGGTGCATCGGAATCCAATACTGGTCTCCCAGGAGCCGCCCAAACCACAAACTCTTAGGAGACTCACTCTTCTTGTACTTAAGTCGGCACTGTGTCTTTTATATTCAATTCCGATGCGATTTCTGTGTTTCATTGTCAATGTGAAGGTCCAAGGGATACAGTAAACCTGCACTGGTGCATTGGAATCCAATACTGGTCTCCCAGGGGCCGCCCAAAGCACAAACTCTGAGAAGATTCATTCTTCTTGTACTTAAGTCGGCACTGTTCCTTTTATATTCAATTCCGATGCTATTTCTGTGTTTCATCGTCAATGTGAAGGTCCAAGGGATACAGTAAACCTGCACTGGTGCATCGGAATCCAATACTGGTCTCCCACGAGCCGCTCAAACCACAAACTCTTAGGAGTCTCACTCTTCTTGTACTTAAGTCGGCACTGTGTCTTTTATATTCAATTCCGATGCGATTTCTGTGTTTCATTGTCAATGTTAAGGTCCAAGGGATACAGTAAACCTGCACTGGAGCATCGGAATGCAATACTAGTCTCCCAGGAGCCGCCCAAAGCACAAACTCTGAGAAGATTCACTCTTCTTGTACTTAAGTCGGCACTGTGCCTTTTATATTCAATTCCGATGCTATTTCTGTGTTTCATCGTCAATGTGAAGGTCCAAGGGATACAGTAAACCTGCACTGGTGCATCGGAATCCAATACTGGTCTCCCAGGACCCGCCCAAAGCACAAACTCTGAGAAGATTCACTCTTCTTGTACTTAAGTCGGCACTGTGTCTTTTATATTCAATTCCGATACGATTTCTGTGTTTCATTGTCAATGTGAAGGTCCAAGGGATACAGTAAACCTGCATTGGTGCATCGGAATCCAATACTGGTCTCCCAGGAGCCGCTCAAAGCACAAACTCTGAGAAGATTCACTCTTCTTGTACTTAAGTCGGCATTGAGCCTTTTATATTCAATTCCGATGCGATTTCTATGTTTCATCGTTAATTTGAAGGTCCAAGGGATACAGTAAACCTGCACTGGTGCATCGGAATCCAGTACTGGTCTCCCAGGAGCCGCTCAAACCACAAACTCTAAGGAGACTCACTCTTCTTGTACTTAAGTCGGCACTGTGTCTTTTATATTCAATTCCGATGCGATTTCTGTGTTTCATTGTCAATGTGAAGTTCCAAGGGATACAGTAGACCTGCACTGGTGCATCGGAATCCAATACTGGTCTCCCAGGCTCCGCTCAAAGCACAAACTCTTAGGAGACTCACTCTTCTTGTACTTAAGTCGGCACTGTGCCTTTTATATTCAATTCCGATGCGATTTCTGTGTTTCATTGTCAATCTGAAGGTCCAAGGGATACAGTAAACCTGCACTGGTGCATCGTAATCCAATACTGGTCCCCAAGGGGCCGCTCAAAGCACAAACTCTTAGGAGACTCACTCTTCTTGTACTTAAGTCGGCACTGTGTCTTTTATATTCAATTCCGATGCGATTTCTGTGTTTCATTGTAAATGTGAAGGTCCAAGGGATACAGTAAACCTGCACTGGTGCATCGGAATCCAATACTGGTCTCCCAGGAGCCGCTCAAACCACAAACTCTTAGGAGACTCACTCTTCTTGTACTTAAGTCGGCACTGTGCCTTTTATATTCAATTCCGATGCGATTTCTGTGTTTCATCGTCAATGTGAAGGTCCAAGGGATACAGTAAACCTGCACTGGTGCATCGGAATCCAATACTGGTCTCCCAGGATCCGCTCAAAGCACAAACTCTTAGGAGACTCGCTCTTCTTGTACTTAAGTCGGCACTGTGCCTATTATATTCAATTCCGATGCGATTTCTGTGTTTCGTCGTCAATTTGAAGGTACAAGGGATACAGTAAACCTGCACTGGTGCATCAGAATCCAATACTGGTCTCCCAGGACCCGCCCAAAGCACAAACTCTGAGAAGATTCACTCTTCTTGTACTTAAGTCGGCACTGTGTCTTTTATATTCAATTCCGATGCGATTTCTGTGTTTCATTGTCAATGTGAAGGTCCAAGGGATACAGTAAACCTGCACTGGTGCATCGGAATCCAATACTGGTCTCCCAGGAGCCGCCCAAAGCACAAACTCTGAGAAGATTCACTCTTCTTGTACTTAAGTCGGCACTGTGTCTTTTATATTCAATTCCGATACGATTTCTGTGTTTCATTGTCAATGTGAAGGTCCAAGGGATACAGTAAACCTGCATTGGTGCATCGGAATCCAATACTGGTCTCCCAGGAGCCGCTCAAAGCACAAACTCTGAGAAGATTCACTCTTCTTGTACTTAAGTCGGCATTGTGCCTTTATATTCAATTCCGATGCGATTTCTGTGTTTCATCGTTAATTTCAAGGTCCAAGGGATACAGTAAACCTGCACTGGTGCATCGGAATCCAATACTGGTCTCCCAGGAGCCGCTCAAACCACAAACTCTTAGGAGACTCACTCTTCTTGTACTTAAGTCGGCACTGTGTCTTTTATATTCAATTCCGATGCGATTTCTGTGTTTCATTGTCAATGTGAAGTTCCAAGGGATACAGTAAACCTGCACTGGTGCATCGGAATCCAGTACTGGTCTCCCAGGAGCCGCTCAAAGCACAAACTCTTAGGAGACTCACTCTTCTTGTAGTTAAGTCGGCACTGTGCCTTTTATATTCAATTCCGATGCGATTTCTGTGTTTCATTGTCAATGTGAAGGTCCAAGGGATACAGTAAACCTGCACTGGTGCATCGTAATCCAATACTGGTCTCCCAGGAGCCGCTCAAAGCACAAACTCTTAGGAGACTCACTCTTCTTGTACTTAAGTCGGCACTGTGTCTTTTATATTCGATTCCGATGCGATTTCTGTGTTTCATTGTAAATGTGAAGGTCCAAGGGATACAGTAAACCTACACTGGTGCATCGGAATCCAATACTGGTCTCCCAGGAGCCGCTCAAACCACAAACTCTTAGGAGACTCACTCTTCTTGTACTTAAGTCGGCTCTGTGCCTTTTATATTCAATTCCGATGCGATTTCTGTGTTTCATCGTCAATGTGAAGGTCCAAGGAATACAGTAAACCTGCACTGGTGCATCGGAATCCAATACTGGTCTCCCAGGATCCGCTCAAAGCACAAACTCTTAGGAGACTAACTCTTCTTGTACTTAAGTCGGCATTGTGCCTTTTATATTCAATTCCGATGCGATTACTGTGTTTCATCGTCAATGTGAAGGTCCAAGGGATACAGTAAACCTGCACTGGTGCATCGGAATCCAATACTGGTCTCCCAGGAGCCGCCCAAAGCACAAACTCTGAGAAGATTCACTCTTCTTGTACTTAAGTCGGCATTGTGCCTTTTATATTCAATTCTGATGCGATTACTGTGTTTCATTGTCAATGTGAAGGTCCAAGGGATACAGTAAACCTGCACTGGTGCATCGGAATCCAACACTGGTCTCCCAGGACCCGCCCAAAACACAAACTCTGAGAAGATTCACTCTTCTTGTACTTAAGTCGGCACTGTGTCTTTTATATTCAATTCCGATGCGATTTCGGTGTTTCATTGTCAATGTGAAGGTCCAACGGATACAGTAAACCTGCACTGGTGCATCGGAATCCAATACTGGTCTCCCAGGAGCCGCCCAAAGCACAAACTCTGAGAAGATTCACTCTTCTTGTACTTAAGTCGGCACTGTGCCTTTTATATTCAATTCCGATGCGATTTCTGTGTTTCATCGTCAATGTGAAGGTCCAAGGGATACAGTAAACCTGCACTGGTGCATCGGAATCCAATACTGGTCTCCCAGGAGCCGCCCAAACCACAAACTCTTAGGAGACTCACTCTTCTTGTACTTAAGTCGGCACTGTGTCTTTTATATTCAATTCCGATGCGATTTCTGTGTTTCATTGTCAATGTGAAGGTCCAAGGGATACAGTAAACCTGCACTGGTGCATTGGAATCCAATACTGGTCTCCCAGGGGCCGCCCAAAGCACAAACTCTGAGAAGATTCATTCTTCTTGTACTTAAGTCGGCACTGTTCCTTTTATATTCAATTCCGATGCTATTTCTGTGTTTCATCGTCAATGTGAAGGTCCAAGGGATACAGTAAACCTGCACTGGTGCATCGGAATCCAATACTGGTCTCCCACGAGCCGCTCAAACCACAAACTCTTAGGAGTCTCACTCTTCTTGTACTTAAGTCGGCACTGTGTCTTTTATATTCAATTCCGATGCGATTTCTGTGTTTCATTGTCAATGTTAAGGTCCAAGGGATACAGTAAACCTGCACTGGAGCATCGGAATGCAATACTAGTCTCCCAGGAGCCGCCCAAAGCACAAACTCTGAGAAGATTCACTCTTCTTGTACTTAAGTCGGCACTGTGCCTTTTATATTCAATTCCGATGCTATTTCTGTGTTTCATCGTCAATGTGAAGGTCCAAGGGATACAGTAAACCTGCACTGGTGCATCGGAATCCAATACTGGTCTCCCAGGAGCCGCTCAAACCACAAACTCTTAGGAGACTCACTCTTCTTGTACTTAAGTCGGCACTGTGTCTTTTATATTCAATTCCGATGCGATTTCTGTGTTTCATTGTCAATGTGAAGGTCCAACGGATACAGTAAACCTGCACTGGTGCATCGGAATCCAATACTGGTCTCCCAGGAGCCGCCCAAAGCACAAACTCTGAGAAGATTCACTCTTCTTGTACTTAAGTCGGCATTGTGCCTTTTATATTCAATTCCGATGCGATTTCTGTGTTTCATTGTCAATGTGAAGTTCCAAGGGATGTAGTAAACCTGCACTGGTGCATCGGAATCCAATACTGGTCTCCCAGGAGCCGCCCAAAGCACAAACTCTGAGAAGATTCTCTCTTCTTGTACTTAAGTCGGCACTGTGCCTTTTATTTTCAATTCCGATGCGATTTCTGTGTTTCATCGTCAATGTGAAGGTCCAAGGGATACAGTAAACCTGCACTGGTGCATCGGAATCAAATACTGGTCTAACAGGAGCCGCTCAAAGCACAAACTCTGAGAAGATTCACTCTTCTTGTACTTAAGTCGGCATTGTGCCTTTTATATTCAATTCCGATGCGATTTCTGTGTTTCATTGTCAATGTGAAGGTCTAAGGAATACAGTAAACCTGCACTGGTGCATCGGAATCCCATACTGGTCTCCCAGGAGCCGCCCAAAGCACAATCTCTGAGAAGATTCACTCTTCTTGTACTTACGTCGGCACTGTGCCTTTTATATTCAATTCCGATGCGATTTCTGTGGTTCATCGTCAATGTGAAGGTCCAAGGGATACAGTAAACCTGCACTGGTGCATCGGAATCCAATACTGGTCTCCCAGGAGCCGCTCAAACCACAAACTCTTATGAGACTCACTCTTCTTGTACTTATGTCGGCACTGTGTCTTTTATATTCAATTCCGATGCGATTTCTGTGTTTCATTGTCAATGTGAAGGTCCAAGGGATACAGTAAACCTGCACTGGTGCATCGGAATCCAATACTGGTCTCCCAGGAGCCGCCCAAAGCACAAACGCTGAGAAGATTCACTCTTCTTGTACTTAAGTCGGCACTGTGCCTTTTATATTCAATTCCGATGCGATTTCTGTGTTTCATCGTCAATGTGAAGGTCCAAGGGATACAGTAAACCTGCACTGGTGCATCGGAACCCAATACTGGTCTCCCAGGAGCCGCTCAAAGCACAAACTCTTAGGAGACTCACTCTTCTTGTACTTAAGTCGGCACTGTGTCTTTTATATTCAATTCCGATGCGATATCTGTGTTTCATTGTCAATGTGAAGGTCCAAGGGATACAGTAAACCTGCACTGGTGCATCGGAATCAAATACTGGTCTCCCAGGAGCCGCTCAAAGCACAAACTCTGAGAAGATTCACTCTTCTTGTACTTAAGTCGGCATTGTGCCTTTTATATTCAATTCCGATGCGATTTCTGTGTTCCATTGTCAATGTGAAGGTCTAAGGAATACAGTAAACCTGCACTGGTGCATCGGAATCCCATACTGGTCTCCCAGGAGCCGCCCAAAGCACAATCTCTGAGAAGATTCACTCTTCTTGTACTTAAGTCAGGACTGTGCCTTTTATATTCAATTCCGATGCGATTTCTGTGTTTCATCGTCAATGTGAAGGTCCAAGGCATACAGTAAACCTGCACTGGTGCATCGGAATCCAATACTGGTCTCCCAGGAGCCGCTCAAACCACAAACTCTTAGGAGACTCACTCTTCTTGTACTTATGTCGGCACTGTGTCTTTTATATTCAATTCCGATGCGATTTCTGTGTTTCATTGTCAATGTGAAGGTCCAAGGGATACAGTAAACCTGCACTGGTGCATCGGAATCCAATACTGGTCTCCCAGGAGCCGCCCAAAGCACTAACTCTGAGAAGATTCACTCTTCTTGTACTTAAGTCGGCATTGTGCCTTTTATATTCAATTCCGATGCGATTTCTGTGTTTCATTGTCAATGTGAAGGTCCAACGGATACAGTAAACCTGCACTGGTGCATCGGAATCCAATACTGGTCTCCCAGGAGCCGCCCAAAGCCCAAATTCTGAGAAGATTCACTCTTCTTGTACTTAAGTCGGCACTGTGCCTTTTATATTAAATTCCGATGCGATTTCTGTGTTTCATTGTCAATGTGAAGGTCCAAGGGATACAGTAAACCTGCACTGGTGCATCGGAATCCAATACTGGTCTCCCAGGAGCCGCCCAAAGCACAAACTCTGAGAAGATTCACTCTTCTTGTACTTAAGTCGGCATTGTGCCTTTTATATTCAATTCCGATGCGATTTCTGTGTTTCATTGTCAATGTGAAGGTCCAAGGGATACAGTAAACCTGCACTGGTGCATCGGAATACAATACTGGTCTCCCAGGAGCCGCCCAAAGCACAAACTCTGAGAAGATTCACTCTTCTTGTACTTAAGTCGGCACTTTGTCTTTTATATTCAATTCCGATGCGATTTCTGTGTCTCATAGTCAATGTGAAGGTCCAAGGGATACAGTAAACCTGCACTGGTGCATCGGAATCCAATACTGGTCTCCCAGGAGCCGCTCAAAGCACAAACTCTTAGGAGACTCACTCTTCTTGTACTTAAGTCGGCACTGTGCCTTTTATATTCAATTCCGATGCGATTTCTGTGTTTCATCGCCAATTTGAAGGTCCAAGGGATACAGTAAACCTGCACTGGTGCATCGGAATCCAATACTGGTCTCCCAGGATCCGCTCAAAGCACAAACTCTTAGGAGACTCACTCTTCTTGTACTTAAGTCGGCACTGTGCCTTTTATATTCAATTCCGATGCGATTTCTGTGTTTCATCGTCAATGTGAAGGTCCAAGGGATACAGTAAACCTGCACTGGTGCATCGGAATCCAATACTGGTCTCCCAGGAGCCGCTCAAACCACAAACTCTTAGGAGACTCACTCTTCTTGTACTTAAGTCGGCACTGTGTCTTTTATATTCAATTCCGATGCGATTTCTGTGTTTCATTGTCAATGTGAATGTCCAAGGGGTACAGTAAACCTGCACTGGTGCATCGGAATGCAATACTGGTCTCCCAGGAGCCGCTCAAACCACAAACGCATAGGAGACTCACTCTTCTTGTACTTAAGTCGGCACTGTGCCTTTTATATTCAATTCCGATGCGATTTCTGTGTTTCATCGTCAATGGGAAGGTCCAAGAGATACAGTAAACCTGCACTAGTGCATCAGAATCCAATACCGGTCTCCCAGGAGCCGCTCAAAGCACAAACTCTTAGGAGACTCACTCTTCTTGACTTAAGTCGGCACTGTGCCTTTTATTTTCAATTCCGATGCGATTTCTGTGTTTCATCGTCGATTTGAAGGTCCAAGGGATACAGTAAACCTGCACTGGTGCATCGGAATCCAATACTGGTCTCCCAGGAGCCGCTCAAACCACAAACTCTTAGGAGACTCACTCTTGTTGTACTTAAGTCGGCACTATGCCTTTTATATTCAATTCCGATGCGATTTCTGTGTTTCATTGTCAATGTGAAGGTCCAAGGGATACAGTAAACCTGCACTGGTTCATCGGAATCCAATACTGGTCTCCCAGGAGCCGCTCAAAGCACAAACTCTTAGGAGACTCACTCTTCTTGTACTTAAGTCGGCACTGTGCCTTTTATATTCAATTCCGATGCGATTTCTGTGTTTCATCGTCAATGTGAAGGTCCAAGGGATACAGTAAACCTGCACTGGTGCATCGGAATCCAATACTGGTCTCCCAGGATCCGCTCAAAGCACAAACTCTTAGGAGACTCATTCTTCTTGTACGTAAGTCGGAACTGTGCCTTTTATATTCAATTCCGATGCGATTTCTGTGTTTCATCGACAATTTGAAGGTCCAAGGGATACAGTAATCCTGCACTGGTGCATCGGAATCCAATACTGGTCTCCCAGGAGCCGCTCAAAGCACAAACTCTGAGAAGATTCACTCTTCTTGTACGTAAGTCGGCACTGTGCCTTTTATATTCAATTCCGATGCGATTTCTGTGTTTCATTGTCAATGTGAAGGTCCAAGGGATACAGTAAACCTGCACTGGTGCATCGGAATCCAATACTGGTCTCCCAGGAGCCGCTCAAAGCACAAACTCTTAAGAGACTTACTCTTCTTGTACTTAAGTCGGCACTGTGTCTTTTATATTCAATTCCGATGCGATTTCAGTGTTTCATTGTCAATGTGAAGGTCCAAGGGGTACAGTAAACCTGCACTGGTGCATCGGAATCCAATACTGGCCTCCCAGGAGCCGCTCAAACCACAAACTCTTAGGAGACTCACTCTTCTTGTACTTAAGTCGGCACTGTGTATTTTATATTCAATTCCGATGCGATTTCTGTGTTTCATTGTCCATGTGAATGTCCAAGGGATACAGTAAACCTGCACTGGTGCATCGGAATCCAATACTGGTCTCCCAGGAGCCGCTCAAAGCACAAACACTTAGGAGACTCACTCTTCTTGTACTTAAGTCGCGACTGTGCCTTTTATATTCAATTTCGATGCGATTTCTGTGTTTCATCGTCAATGTGAAGGTCCAAGGGATACAGTAAACCTGCACTGGTGCATCGGAATCCAATACTGGTCTCCCAGGAGCCGCTCAAAGCACAAACTCTGAGAAGATTCACTCTTCTTGTACTTAAGTCGGCATTGTGCCTTTATATTCAATTCCGATGCGATTTCTGTGTTTCATCGTTAATTTCAAGGTCCAAGGGATACAGTAAACCTGCACTGGTGCATCGGAATCCAATACTGGTCTCCCAGGAGCCGCTCAAACCACAAACTCTTAGGAGACTCACTCTTCTTGTACTTAAGTCGGCACTGTGTCTTTTATATTCAATTCCGATACGATTTCTGTGTTTCATTGTCAATGTGAAGGTCCAAGGGATACAGTAAACCTGCATTGGTGCATCGGAATCCAATACTGGTCTCCCAGGAGCCGCTCAAAGCACAAACTCTGAGAAGATTCACTCTTCTTGTACTTAAGTCGGCATTGAGCCTTTTATATTCAATTCCGATGCGATTTCTATGTTTCATCGTTAATTTGAAGGTCCAAGGGATACAGTAAACCTGCACTGGTGCATCGGAATCCAGTACTGGTCTCCCAGGAGCCGCTCAAACCACAAACTCTAAGGAGACTCACTCTTCTTGTACTTAAGTCGGCACTGTGTCTTTTATATTCAATTCCGATGCGATTTCTGTGTTTCATTGTCAATGTGAAGTTCCAAGGGATACAGTAGACCTGCACTGGTGCATCGGAATCCAATACTGGTCTCCCAGGCTCCGCTCAAAGCACAAACTCTTAGGAGACTCACTCTACTTGTACTTAAGTCGGCACTGTGCCTTTTATATTCAATTCCGATGCGATTTCTGTGTTTCATTGTCAATCTGAAGGTCCAAGGGATACAGTAAACCTGCACTGGTGCATCGTAATCCAATACTGGTCCCCAAGGGGCCGCTCAAAGCACAAACTCTTAGGAGACTCACTCTTCTTGTACTTAAGTCGGCACTGTGTCTTTTATATTCAATTCCGATGCGATTTCTGTGTTTCATTGTAAATGTGAAGGTCCAAGGGATACAGTAAACCTGCACTGGTGCATCGGAATCCAATACTGGTCTCCCAGGAGCCGCTCAAACCACAAACTCTTAGGAGACTCACTCTTCTTGTACTTAAGTCGGCACTGTGCCTTTTATATTCAATTCCGATGCGATTTCTGTGTTTCATCGTCAATGTGAAGGTCCAAGGGATACAGTAAACCTGCACTGGTGCATCGGAATCCAATACTGGTCTCCCAGGCTCCGCTCAAAGCACAAACTCTTAGGAGACTCACTCTACTTGTACTTAAGTCGGCACTGTGCCTTTTATATTCAATTCCGATGCGATTTCTGTGTTTCATTGTCAATCTGAAGGTCCAAGGGATACAGTAAACCTGCACTGGTGCATCAGAATCCAATACTGGTCTCCCAGGACCCGCCCAAAGCACAAACTCTGAGAAGATTCACTCTTCTTGTACTTAAGTCGGCACTGTGTCTTTTATATTCAATTCCGATGCGATTTCTGTGTTTCATTGTCAATGTGAAGGTCCAAGGGATACAGTAAACCTGCACTGGTGCATCGGAATCCAATACTGGTCTCCCAGGAGCCGCCCAAAGCACAAACTCTGAGAAGATTCACTCTTCTTGTACTTAAGTCGGCACTGTGTCTTTTATATTCAATTCCGATACGATTTCTGTGTTTCATTGTCAATGTGAAGGTCCAAGGGATACAGTAAACCTGCATTGGTGCATCGGAATCCAATACTGGTCTCCCAGGAGCCGCTCAAAGCACAAACTCTGAGAAGATTCACTCTTCTTGTACTTAAGTCGGCATTGTGCCTTTATATTCAATTCCGATGCGATTTCTGTGTTTCATCGTTAATTTCAAGGTCCAAGGGATACAGTAAACCTGCACTGGTGCATCGGAATCCAATACTGGTCTCCCAGGAGCCGCTCAAACCACAAACTCTTAGGAGACTCACTCTTCTTGTACTTAAGTCGGCACTGTGTCTTTTATATTCAATTCCGATGCGATTTCTGTGTTTCATTGTCAATGTGAAGTTCCAAGGGATACAGTAAACCTGCACTGGTGCATCGGAATCCAGTACTGGTCTCCCAGGAGCCGCTCAAAGCACAAACTCTTAGGAGACTCACTCTTCTTGTAGTTAAGTCGGCACTGTGCCTTTTATATTCAATTCCGATGCGATTTCTGTGTTTCATTGTCAATGTGAAGGTCCAAGGGATACAGTAAACCTGCACTGGTGCATCGTAATCCAATACTGGTCTCCCAGGAGCCGCTCAAAGCACAAACTCTTAGGAGACTCACTCTTCTTGTACTTAAGTCGGCACTGTGTCTTTTATATTCGATTCCGATGCGATTTCTGTGTTTCATTGTAAATGTGAAGGTCCAAGGGATACAGTAAACCTACACTGGTGCATCGGAATCCAATACTGGTCTCCCAGGAGCCGCTCAAAGCACAAACTCTTAGGAGACTCACTCTTCTTGTACTTAAGTCGGCTCTGTGCCTTTTATATTCAATTCCGATGCGATTTCTGTGTTTCATCGTCAATGAGAAGGTCCAAGGAATACAGTAAACCTGCACTGGTGCATCGGAATCCAATACTGGTCTCCCAGGATCCGCTCAAAGCACAAACTCTTAGGAGACTAACTCTTCTTGTACTTAAGTCGGCACTGTGCCTATTATATTCAATTCCGATGCGATTTCTGTGTTTCATCGTCAATTTAAAGGTACAAGGGATACAGTAAACCTGCACTGGTGCATCGGAATCCAACACTGGTCTCCCAGGACCCGCCCAAAGCACAAACTCTGAGAAGATTCACTCTTCTTGTACTTAAGTCGGCACTGTGTCTTTTATATTCAATTCCGATGCGATTTCGGTGTTTCATTGTCAATGTGAAGGTCCAACGGATACAGTAAACCTGCACTGGTGCATCGGAATCCAATACTGGTCTCCCAGGAGCCGCCCAAAGCACAAACTCTGAGAAGATTCACTCTTCTTGTACTTAAGTCGGCACTGTGCCTTTTATATTCAATTCCGATGCGATTTCTGTGTTTCATCGTCAATGTGAAGGTCCAAGGGATACAGTAAACCTGCACTGGTGCATCGGAATCCAATACTGGTCTCCCAGGAGCCGCCCAAACCACAAACTCTTAGGAGACTCACTCTTCTTGTACTTAAGTCGGCACTGTGTCTTTTATATTCAATTCCGATGCGATTTCTGTGTTTCATTGTCAATGTGAAGGTCCAAGGGATACAGTAAACCTGCACTGGTGCATCGGAATCCAATACTGGTCTCCCAGGGGCCGCCCAAAGCACAAACTCTGAGAAGATTCATTCTTCTTGTACTTAAGTCGGCACTGTTCCTTTTATATTCAATTCCGATGCTATTTCTGTGTTTCATCGTCAATGTGAAGGTCCAAGGGATACAGTAAACCTGCACTGGTGCATCGGAATCCAATACTGGTCTCCCACGAGCCGCTCAAACCACAAACTCTTAGGAGTCTCACTCTTCTTGTACTTAAGTCGGCACTGTGTCTTTTATATTCAATTCCGATGCGATTTCTGTGTTTCATTGTCAATGTTAAGGTCCAAGGGATACAGTAAACCTGCACTGGTGCATCGGAATGCAATACTAGTCTCCCAGGAGCCGCCCAAAGCACAAACTCTGAGAAGATTCACTCTTCTTGTACTTAAGTCGGCACTGTGCATTTTATATTCAATTCCGATGCTATTTCTGTGTTTCATCGTCAATGTGAAGGTCCAAGGGATACAGTAAACCTGCACTGGTGCATCGGAATCCAATACTGGTCTTCCAGGAGCCGCTCAAACCACAAACTCTTAGGAGACTCACTCTTCTTGTACTTATGTCGGCACTGTGTCTTTTATATTCAATTCCGATGCGATTTCTGTGTTTCATTGTCAATGTGAAGGTCCAACGGATACAGTAAACCTGCACTGGTGCATCGGAATCCAATACTGGTCTCCCAGGAGCCGCCCAAAGCACAAACTCTGAGAAGATTCACTCTTCTTGTACTTAAGTCGGCATTGTGCCTTTTATATTCAATTCCGATGCGATTTCTGTGTTTCATTGTCAATGTGAAGTTCCAAGGGATGTAGTAAACCTGCACTGGTGCATCGGAATCCAATACTGGTCTCCCAGGAGCCGCCCAAAGCACAAACTCTGAGAAGATTCTCTCTTCTTGTACTTAAGTCGGCACTGTGCCTTTTATTTTCAATTCCGATGCGATTTCTGTGTTTCATCGTCAATGTGAAGGTCCAAGGGATACAGTAAACCTGCACTGGTGCATCGGAATCAAATACTGGTCTAACAGGAGCCGCTCAAAGCACAAACTCTGAGAAGATTCACTCCTCTTGTACTTAAGTCGGCATTGTGCCTTTTATATTCAATTCCGATGCGATTTCTGTGTTTCATTGTCAATGTGAAGGTCTAAGGAATACAGTAAACCTGCACTGGTGCATCGGAATCCCATACTGGTCTCCCAGGAGCCGCCCAAAGCACAATCTCTGAGAAGATTCACTCTTCTTGTACTTAAGTCGGCACTGTGCCTTTTATATTCAATTCCGATGCGATTTCTGTGTTTCATCGTCAATGTGAAGGTCCAAGGGATACAGTAAACCTGCACTGGTGCATCGGAATCCAATACTGGTCTCCCAGGAGCCGCTCAAACCACAAACTCTTATGAGACTCACTCTTCTTGTACTTATGTCGGCACTGTGTCTTTTATATTCAATTCCGATGCGATTTCTGTGTTTCATTGTCAATGTGAAGGTCCAAGGGATACAGTAAACCTGCACTGGTGCATCGGAATCCAATACTGGTCTCCCAGGAGCCGCCCAAAGCACAAACGCTGAGAAGATTCACTCTTCTTGTACTTAAGTCGGCACTGTGCCTTTTATATTCAATTCCGATGCGATTTCTGTGTTTCATCGTCAATGTGAAGGTCCAAGGGATACAGTAAACCTGCACTGGTGCATCGGAACCCAATACTGGTCTCCCAGGAGCCGCTCAAAGCACAAACTCTTAGGAGACTCACTCTTCTTGTACTTAAGTCGGCACTGTGTCTTTTATATTCAATTCCGATGCGATTTCTGTGTTTCATTGTCAATGTGAAGGTCCAAGGGATACAGTAAACCTGCACTGGTGCATCGGAATCAAATACTGGTCTCCCAGGAGCCGCTCAAAGCACAAACTCTGAGAAGATTCACTCTTCTTGTACTTAAGTCGGCATTGTGCCTTTTATATTCAATTCCGATGCGATTTCTGTGTTTCATTGTCAATGTGAAGGTCTAAGGAATACAGTAAACCTGCACTGGTGCATCGGAATCCCATACTGGTCTCCCAGGATCCGCCCAAAGCACAATCTCTGAGAAGATTCACTCTTCTTGTACTTAAGTCAGGACTGTGCCTTTTATATTCAATTCAGATGCGATTTCTGTGTTTCATCGTCAATGTGAAGGTCCAAGGGATACAGTAAACCTGCACTGGTGCATCGGAATCCAATACTGGTCTCCCAGGAGCCGCTCAAACCACAAACTCTTAGGAGACTCACTCTTCTTGTACTTATGTCGGCACTGTGTCTTTTATATTCAATTCCGATGCGATTTCTGTGTTTCATTGTCAATGTGAAGGTCCAAGGGATACAGTAAACCTGCACTGGTGCATCGGAATCCAATACTGGTCTCCCAGGAGCCGCCCAAAGCACTAACTCTGAGAAGATTCACTCTTCTTGTACTTAAGTCGGCATTGTGCCTTTTATATTCAATTCCGATGCGATTTCTGTGTTTCATTGTCAATGTGAAGGTCCAACGGATACAGTAAACCTGCACTGGTGCATCGGAATCCAATACTGGTCTCCCAGGAGCCGCCCAAAGCCCAAATTCTGAGAAGATTCACTCATCTTGTACTTAAGTCGGCACTGTGCCTTTTATATTAAATTCCGATGCGATTTCTGTGTTTCATTGTCAATGTGAAGGTCCAAGGGATACAGTAAACCTGCACTGGTGCATCGGAATCCAATACTGGTCTCCCAGGAGCCGCCCAAAGCACAAACTCTGAGAAGATTCACTCTTCTTGTACTTAAGTCGGCATTGTGCCTTTTATATTCAATTCCGATGCGATTTCTGTGTTTCATTGTCAATGTGAAGGTCCAAGGGATACAGTAAACCTGCACTGGTGCATCGGAATACAATACTGGTCTCCCAGGAGCCGCCCAAAGCACAAACTCTGAGAAGATTCACTCTTCTTGTACTTAAGTCGGCACTTTGTCTTTTATATTCAATTCCGATGCGATTTCTGTGTTTCATCGTCAATGTGAAGGTCCAAGGGATACAGTAAACCTGCACTGGTGCATCGGAATCCAATACTGGTCTCCCAGGAGCCGCTCAAACCACAAACTCTTAGGAGACTCACTCTTCTTGTACTTAAGTCGGCACTGTGTCTTTTATATTCAATTCCGATGCGATTTCTGTGTTTCATTGTCAATGTGAAGGTCCAAGGGGTACAGTAAACCTGCACTGGTGCATCGGAATCCAATACTGGTCTCCCAGGAGCCGCTCAAACCACAAACTCTTAGGAGACTCACTCTTCTTGTACTTAAGTCGGCACTGTGCCTTTTATATTCAATTCCGATGCGATTTCTGTGTTTCATTGTCAATGTGAAGGTCCAAGGGATACGGTAAACCTGCACTGGTGCATCGGAATCCAATACTGGTCTCCCAGGAGCCGCCCAAAGCACAAACTCTGAGAAGATTCACTCTTCTTGTACTTAAGTCGGCACTGTGTCTTTTATATTCAATTCCGATACGATTTCTGTGTTTCATTGTCAATGTGAAGGTCCAAGGGATACAGTAAACCTGCATTGGTGCATCGGAATCCAATACTGGTCTCCCAGGAGCCGCTCAAAGCACATACTCTGAGAAGATTCACTATTCTTGTACTTAAGTCGGCATTGTGCCTTTTATATTCAATTCCGATGCGATTTCTGTGTTTCATCGTTAATTTGAAGGTCCAAGGGATACAGTAAACCTGCACTGGTGCATCGGAATACAATACTGGTCTCCCACGAGCCGCTTAAACCACAAACTCTTAGGAGACTCACTCTTCTTGTACTTAAGTCGGCACTGTGCCTTTTATATTCAATTCCGATGCGATTTCTGTGTTTCATTGTCAATGTGAAGGTCCAAGGGATACAGTAAACCTGCACTGGTGCATCGTAATCCAATACTGGTCTCCCAGGAGCCGCTCAAAGCACAAACTCTTAGGAGACTCACTCTTCTTGTACTTAAGTCGGCACTGTGTCTTTTATATTCAATTCCGATGCGATTTCTGTGTTTCATTGTAAATGTGAAGGTCCAAGGGATACAGTAAACCTGCACTGGTGCATCGGAATCCAATACTGGTCTCCCAGGAGCCGCTCAAACCACAAACTCTTAGGAGACTCACTCTTCTTGTACTTAAGTCGGCACTGTGTCTTTTACATTCAATTCCGATGCGATTTCTGTGTTTCATCGTCAATGTGAAGGTCCAAGGGATACAGTAAACCTGCACTGGTGCATCGGAATCCAATACTGGTCTCCCAGGAGCCGCTCAAACCACAAACTCTTAGGAGACTCACTCTTCTTGTACTTAAATCGGCATGTGTCTTTTATATTCAATTCCGATGCGATTTCTATGTTTCATTGTCCATGTGAAGGTCCAAGGGATACAGTAAACCTGCACTGGTGCATCGGAATCCAATACTGGTCTCCCAGGATCCGCTCAAAGCACAAACTCTTAGGAGACTCCCTTTTCTTGTACTTAAGTCGGCACTGTGCCTTTTATATTCAATTCCGATGCGATTTCTGTGTTTCATCGTCAATGTGAAGGTCCAAGGGATACAGTAAACCTGCACTGGTGCATCGGAATCCAATACTGGTCTCCCAGGATCCGCTCAAAGCACAAACTCTTAGGAGACTCACTCTTCTTGTACTTAAGTCGGCACTGTGCCTACTATATTCAATTCCGATGCGATTTCTGTGTTTCATCGTCAATTTGAAGGTACAAGGGATACAGTAAACCTGCACTGGGGCATCGGAATCCAATACTGGTCTCCCAGGACCCGCCCAAAGCACAAACTCTGAGAAGATTCACTCTTCTTGTACTTAAGTCGGCACTGTGTCTTTTATATTCAATTCCGATGCGATTTCTGTGTTTCATTGTCAATGTGAAGTTCCTAGGGATACAGTAAACCTGCACTGGTGCATCGGAATCCAATACTGGTCTCCCAGGAGCCGCTCAAACCACAAACTCTTAGGAGACTCACTCTTCTTGTACTTAAGTCGGCATGTGTCTTTTATATTCAATTCCGATGCGATTTCTGTGTTTCATTGTCCATGTGAAGGTCCAAGGGATACAGTAAACCTGCACTGGTGCATCGGAATCCAATACTGGTCTCCCAGGATCCGCTCAAAGCACAAACTCTTAGGAGACTCACTCTTCTTGTACTTAAGTCGGCACTGTGCCTTTTATATTCAATTCCGATGCGATTTCTGTGTTTCATCGTCAATGTGAAGGTCCAAGGGATACAGTAAACCTGCAATGGTGCATCGGAATCCAATACTGGTCTCCCAGGATCCGCTCAAAGCACAAACTCTTAGGAGACTCACTCTTCTTGTACTTAAGTCGGCACTGTGCCTTTTATATTCAATTCCGATGCGATTTATGTGTTTCATCGTCAATGTGAAGGTCCAAGGGATACAGTAAACCTGCACTGGTGCATCGGAATCCAATACTGGTCTCCCAGGATCCGCTCAAAGCACAAACTCTTAGGAGACTCACTCTTCTTGTACTTAAGTCGGCACTGTGCCTATTATATTCAATTCCGATGCGATTTCTGTGTTTCATCGTCAATTTGAAGGTACAAGGGATACAGTAAACCTGCACTGGTGCATCGGAATCCAATACTGGTCTGTCAGGACACGCCCAAAGCACAAACTCTGAGAAGATTCACTCTTCTTGTACTTAAGTCAGCACTGTGTCTTTTATATTCAATTCCGATGCGATTTCAGTGTTTCATTGTCAATGTGAAGGTCCAAGGGATACAGTAAACCTGCACTGGTGCATCGGAACCCAATACTGGTCTCCCAGGAGCCGCTCAAAGCACAAACTCTTAGGAGACTCACTCTTCTTGTACTTAAGTCGGCACTGTGTCTTTTATATTCAATTCCGATGCGATTTCTGTGTTTCATTGTAAATGTGAAGGTCCAAGGGATACAGTAATCCTGCACAGGTGCATCGGAATCCAGTACTGGTCTCCCAGGATCCGCTCAAAGCACAAACTCTTAGGAGACTCACTCTTCTTGTACTTAAGTCGGCACTGTGCCTTTTATATTCAATTCCGATGCGATTTCTGTGTTTCATCGTCAATGTGAAGGTCCAAGGGATACAGTAAACCTGCACTGGTGCATCGGAATCCAATACTGGTCTCCCAGGATCCGCTCAAAGCACAAACTCTTAGGAGACTCACTCCTCTTGTACTTAAGTCGGCACTGTGCCTATTATATTCAATTCCGATGCGATTTCTGTGTTTCATCGTCAATTTGAAGGTACAAGGGATACAGTAAACCTGCACTGGTGCATCGGAATCCAATACTGGTCTCCCAGGAACCGCTCAAAGCACAAACTCTGAGAAGATTCACTCTTCTTGTACTTAAGTCGGCATTGTGCCTTTTATATTCAATTCCGATGCGATTTCTGTGTTTCATCGTTAATTTGAAGGTCCAAGGGATACAGTAAACCTGCACTGGTGCATCGGAATACAATACTGGTTTCCCACGAGCCGCTTAAACCACAAACTCTTAGGAGACTCACTCTTCTTGTACTTAAGTCGGCACTGTGTCTTTTATGTTCAATTCCGATGCGATTTCTGTGTTTCATTGTAAATGTGAAGGTCCAAGGGATACAGTAAACCTGCACTGGTGCATCGGAATCCAATACTGGTCTCCCAGGAGCCGCTCAAACCACAAACTCTTAGGAGACTCACTCTTCTTGTACTTAAGTCGGCATGTGTCTTTTATATTCAATTCCGATGCGATTTCTGTGTTTCACTGTCCATGTGAAGGTCCAAGGGATACAGTAAACCTGCACTGGTGCATCGGAATCCAATACTGGTCTCCCAGGATCCGCTCAAAGCACAAACTCTTAGGAGACTCACTCTTCTTGTACTTAAGTCGGCACTGTGCCTTTTATATTCAATTCCGATGCGATTTCTGTGTTTCATCGTCAATGTGAAGGTCCAAGGGATACAGTAAACCTGCACTGGTGCATCGGAATCCAATACTGGTCTCCCAGGAGCCGCTCAAACCACAAACTCTTAGGAGACTCACTCTTCTTGTACTTAAGTCGGCATGTGTCTTTTATATTCAATTCCGATGCGATTTCTGTGTTTCATTGTCCATGTGAAGGTCCAAGGGATACAGTAAACCTGCACTGGTGCATCGGAATCCTATACTGGTCTCCCAGGATCCGCTCAAAGCACAAACTCTTAGGAGACTCACTCTTCTTGTACTTAAGTCGGCACTGTGCCTACTATATTCAATTCCGATGCGATTTCTGTGTTTCATCTTCAATTTGAAGGTACAAGGGATACAGTAAACCTGCACTGGTGCATCGGAATCCAATACTGGTCTCCCAGGACTCGCCCAAAGCACAAACTCTGAGAAGATTCACTCTTCTTGTTCTTAAGTCGGCACTGTGTCTTTTATATTCAATTCCGATGCGATTTCTTCGTTTCATTGTCAATGTGAAGGTCCAAGGGATACAGTAAACCTGCACTGGTGCATCGGAATCCAATACTGGTCTCCCAGGAGCCGCTCAAACCACAAACTCTTAGGAGACTCACTCTTCTTGTACTTAAGTCGGCATGTGTCTTTTATATTCAATTCCGATGCGATTTCTGTGTTTCATTGTCCATGTGAAGGTCCAAGGGATACAGTAAACCTGCACTGGTGCATCGGAATCCAATACTGGTCTCCCAGGATCCGCTCAAAGCACAAACTCTTAGGAGACTCACTCTTCTTGTACTTAAGTCGGCACTTTGCCTTTTATATTCAATTCCGTTGCGATTTCTGAGTTTCATCGTCAATGTGAAGTTCCAAGGGATACAGTAAACCTGCACTGGTGCATCGGAATCCAATACTGGTCTCCCAGGAGCCGCTCAAACCACAAACTCTTAGGAGACTCACTCTTCTTGTACTTAAGTCGGCATGTGTCTTTTATATTCAATTCCGATGCGATTTCTGTGTTTCATTGTCCATGTGAAGGTCCAAGGGATACAGTAAACCTGCACTGGTGCATCGGAATCCAATACTGGCCTCCCAGGATCCGCTCAAAGCACAAACTCTTAGGAGACTCACTCTTCTTGTACTTACGTCGGCACTGTGCCTTTTATATTCAATTCCGATGCGATTTCTGTGTTTCATCGTCAATGTGAAGGTCCAAGGGATACAGTAAACTTGCACTGGTGCATCGGAATCCAATACTGGTCTCCCAGGATCCGCTCAAAGCACAAACTCTTAGGAGACTCACTCTTCTTGTACTTAAGTCGGCACTGTGCCTATTATATTCAATTCCGATGCGATTTCTGTGTTTCATCGTCAATTTGAAGGTACAAGGGATACAGTAAACCTGCACTGGTGCATCGGAATCCAATACTGGTCTCCCAGGACACGCCCAAAGCACAAACTCTGAGAAGATTCACTCTTCTTGTACTTAAGTCGGCACTGTGTCTTTTATATTCAATTCCGATGCGATTTCTGTGATTCATTGTCAATGTGAAGGTCCAAGGGATACAGTAAACCTGCACTGGTGCATCGGAACCCAATACTGGTCTCCCAGGAGCCGCTCAAAGCACAAACTCTTAGGAGACTCACTCTTCTTGTACTTAAGTCGGCACTGTGTCTTTTATATTCAATTCCGATGCGATTTCTGTGTTTCATTGTAAATGTGAAGGTCCAAGGGATACAGTAAACCTGCACTGGTGCATCGTAATCCAATACTGGTCTCCCAGGATCCGCTCAAAGTACAAACTCTTAGGAGACTCACTCTTCTTGTACTTAAGTCGGCACTGTGCCTTTTATATTCAATTCCGATGCGATTTCTGTGTTTCATCGTCAATGTGAAGGTCCAAGGGATACAGTAAACCTGCACTGGTGCATCGGAATCCAATACTGGTCTCCCAGGATCCGCTCAAAGCACAAACTCTTAGGAGACACACTCTTCTTGTACTTAAGTCGGCACTGGGCCTATTATATTCAATTCCGATGCGATTTCTGTGTTTCATCGTCAATTTGAAGGTACAAGGGATACAGTAAACCTGCACTGGTGCATCGGAATCCAATACTGGTCTCCCAGGAGCCGCTCAAAGCACAAACTCTGAGAAGATTCACTCTTCTTGTACTTAAGTCGGCATTGTGCCTTTTATATTCAATTCCGATGCGATTTCTGTGTTTCATCGTTAATTTGAAGGTCCAAGGGATACAGTAAACCTGCACTGGTGCATCAGAATACAATACTGGTCTCCCACGGGCCTCTTAAACCACAAACTCTTAGGAGACTCACTCTTCTTGTACTTAAGTCGGCACTGTGTCTTTTATATTCAATTCCGATGCGATTTCTGTGTTTCATTGTAAATGTGAAGGTCCAAGGGATACAGTAAACCTGCACTGGTGCATCGGAATCCAATACTGGTCTCCCAGGAGCCGCTCAAAGCACAAACTCTTAGGAGACTCACTCTTCTTGTACTTAAGTCGGCACTGTGTCTTTTACATTCAATTCCGATGCGATTTCTGTGTTTCATTGTCAATGTGAAGGTCCAAGGGATACAGTAAACCTGCACTGGTGCATCGGAATCCAATACTGGTCTCCCAGGAGCCGCTCAAACCACAAACTCTTAGGAGACTCACTCTTCTTGTACTTAAGTCGGCATGTGTCTTTTATATTCAATTCCGATGCGATTTCTGTGTTTCATTGTCCATGTGAAGGTCCAAGGGATACAGTAAACCTGCACTGGTGCATCGGAATCCAATACTGGTCTCCCAGGATCCGCCCAAAGCACAAACTCTGAGAAGACTCACTCTTCTTGTACTTAAGTCGGCACTGTGTCTTTTATATTCAATTCCGATGCGATTTCTGTGTTTCATTGTCAATGTGAAGGTCCAAGGGATACAGTAAACCTGCACTGGTGCATCGGAACCCAATACTGGTCTCCTAGGAGCCGCTCAAAGCACAAACTCTTAGGAGACTCACTCTTCTTGTACTTAAGTCGGCATTGTGCCTTTTATATTCAATTCCGATGCGATATCTGTGTTTCATCGTCAATGTGAATTTCCAAGGGATACAGTAAACCTGCACTGGTGCATCGGAATCCAATACTGGTCTCCCAGGAGCCGCCCAAAGCACTAACTCTGAGAAGATTCACTCTTCTTGTACTTAAGTCGGCATTGTGCCTTTTATATTCAATTCCGATGCGATTTCTGTGTTTCATTGTCAATGTGAAGGTCCAAGGGATACAGTAAACCTGCACTGGTGCATCGGAATCCAATACTGGTCTCCCAGGAGCCGCCCAAAGCACAAATTCTGAGAAGATTCACTCTTCTTGTACTTAAGTCGGCACTGTGCCTTTTATATTCAATTCCGATGCGATTTCTGTGTTTCATTGTCAATGTGAAGGTCCAAGGGATACAGTAAACCGGCACTGGTGCATCGGAATCCAATACTGGTCTCCCAGGAGCCGCCCAAAGCACAAACTCTGAGAAGATTCACTCTTCTTGTACTTAAGTCGGCATTGTGCCTTTTATATTCAATTCCGATGCGATTTCTGTGTTTCATTGTCAATGTGAAGGTCCAAGGGATACAGTAAACCTGCACTGGTGCATCGGAATACAATACTGGTCTCCCAGGAGCCGCCCAAAGCACAAACTCTGAGAAGATTCACTCTTCTTGTACTTAAGTCGGCACTTTGTCTTTTATATTCAATTCCGATGCGATTTCTGTGTCTCATTGTCAATGTGAAGGTCCAAGGGATACAGTAAACCTGCACTGGTGCATCGGAATCCAATACTGGTCTCCCAGGAGCCGCTCAAAGCACAAACTCTTAGGAGACTCACTCTTCTTGTACTTAAGTCGGCACTGTGCCTTTTACATTCAATTCCGATGCGATTTCTGTGTTCCATCGTCAATTTGAAGGTCCAAGGGATACAGTAAACCTGCACTGGTGCATCGGAATCCAATACTGGTCTCCCAGGATCCGCTCAAAGCACAAACTCTTAGGAGACTCACTCTTCTTGTACTTAAGTCGGCACTGTGCCTTTTATATTCAATTCCGATGCGATTTCTGTGTTTCATCGTCAATGTGAAGGTCCAAGGGATACAGTAAACCTGCACTGGTGCATCGGAATCCAATACTGGTCTCCCAGCAGCCGCACAAACCACAAACTCTTAGGAGACTCACTCTTCTTGTACTTAAGTCGGCACTGTGTCTTTTACATTCAATTCCGATGCGATTTCTGTGTTTCATTGTCAATGTGAAGGTCCAAGGGGTACAGTAAACCTGCACTGGTGCATCGGAATCCAATACTGGTCTCCCAGGAGCCGCTCAAACCACAAACTCTTAGGAGACTCACTCTTCTTGTACTTAAGTCGGCACTGTGTATTTTATATTCAATTCCGATGCGATTTCTTTGTTTCATTGTCCATGTGAATGTCCAAGGGATACAGTAAACCTGCACTGGTGCATCGGAATCCAATACTGGTCTCCCAGGAGCCGCTCAAAGCACAAACTCTTAGGAGACTCACTCTTCTTGTACTTAAGTCGGCACTGTGCCTTTTATATTCAATTCCGATGCGATTTCTGTGTTTCATCGTCAATGGGAAGGTCCAAGGGATACAGTAAACCTGCACTAGTGCATCGGAATCCATACCGGTCTCCCAGGAGCCGCTCAAAGCACAAACTCTTAGGAGACTCACTCTTCTTGACTTAAGTCGGCACTGTGCCTTTTATATTCAATTCCGATACGATTTCTGTGTTTCATCGTCGATTTGAAGGTCCAAGGGATACAGTAAACCTGCACTGGTGCATCGGAATCCAATACTGGTCTCCCAGGAGCCGCTCAAACCACAAACTCTTAGGAGACTCACTCTTCTTGTACTTAAGTCGGCACTGTGCCTTTTATATTCAATTCCGATGCGATTTCTGTGTTTCATTGTCAATGTGAAGGTCCAAGGGATACAGTAAACCTGCACTGGTGCATCGGAATCCAATACTGGTCTCCCAGGAGCCGCCCAAAGCACAAACTCTGAGAAGATTCACTCTTCTTGTACTTAAGTCGGCACTGTGTCTTTTATATTCAATTCCGATACGATTTCTGTGTTTCATTGTCAATGTGAAGGTCCAAGGGATACAGTAAACCTGCATTGGTGCATCGGAATCCAATACTGGTCTCCCAGGAGCCGCTCAAAGCACAAACTCTGAGAAGATTCACTCTTCTTGTACTTAAGTCGGCATTGTGCCTTTTATATTCAATTCCGATGCGATTTCTGTGTTTCATCGTTAATTTGAAGGTCCAAGGGATACAGTAAACCTGCACTGGTGCATCGGAATACAATACTGGTCTCCCACGAGCCGCTTAAACCACAAACTCTTAGGAGACTCACTCTTCTTGTATATAAGTCGGCACTGTGCCTTTTATATTCAATTCCGATGCGATTTCTGTGTTTCATTGTCAATGTGAAGGTCCAAGGGATACAGTAAACCTGCACTGGTGCATCGGAATCCAATACTGGTCTCCCAGGAGCCGCTCAAAGCACAAACTCTTGGGAGACTCACTCTTCTTGTACTTAAGTCGGCACTGTGCCTTTTATATTCAATTCCGATGCGATTTCTGTGTTTCATTGTCAATGTGAAGGTCCAAGGGATACAGTAAACCTGCACTGGTGCATCGGAATCCAATACTGGTCTCCCAGGAGCCGCCCAAAGCACAAACTCTGAGAAGATTCACTCTTCTTGTACTTAAGTCGGCATTGTGCTTTTTATATTAAATTCCGATGCGATTTCTGTGTTTCATTGTCAATGTGAAGGTCCAAGGGATACAGTAAACCTGCACTGGTGCATCGGAATACAATACTGGTCTCCCAGGAGCCGCCCAAAGCACAAACTCTGAGAAGATTCACTCTTCTTGTACTTAAGTCGGCACTTTGTCTTTTATATTCAATTCCGATGCGATTTCTGTGTCTCATTGTCAATGTGAAGGTCCAAGGGATACAGTAAACCTGCACTGGTGCATCGGAATCCAATACTGGTCTCCCAGGAGCCGCTCAAAGCACAAACTCTTAGGAGACTCACTCTTCTTGTACTTAAGTCGGCACTGTGCCTTTTACATTCAATTCCGATGCGATTTCTGTGTTCCATCGTCAATTTGAAGGTCCAAGGGATACAGTAAACCTGCACTGGTGCATCGGAATCCAATACTGGTCTCCCAGGATCCGCTCAAAGCACAAACTCTTAGGAGACTCACTCTTCTTGTACTTAAGTCGGCACTGTGCCTTTTATATTCAATTCCGATGCGATTTCTGTGTTTCATCGTCAATGTGAAGGTCCAAGGGATACAGCAAACCTGCACTGGTGCATCGGAATCCAATACTGGTCTCCCAGGAGCCGCTCAAACCACAAACTCTTAGGAGACTCACTCTTCTTGTACTTAAGTCGGCACTGTGTCTTTTACATTCAATTCCGATGCGATTTCTGTGTTTCATTGTCAATGTGAAGGTCCAAGGGGTACAGTAAACCTGCACTGGTGCATCGGAATCCAATACTGGTCTCCCAGGAGCCGCTCAAAGCACAAACTCTTAGGAGACTCACTCTTCTTGTACTTAAGTCGGCACTGTGTATTTTATATTCAATTCCGATGCGATTTCTTTGTTTCATTGTCCATGTGAATGTCCAAGGGATACAGTAAACCTGCACTGGTGCATCGGAATCCAATACTGGTCTCCCAGGAGCCGCTCAAAGCACAAACTCTTAGGAGACTCACTCTTCTTGTACTTAAGTCGGAACTGTGCCTTTTATATTCAATTCCGATGCGATTTCTGTGTTTCATCGTCAATGGGAAGGTCCAAGGGATACAGTAAACCTGCACTAGTGCATCGGAATCCAATACCGGTCTCCCAGGAGCCGCTCAAAGCACAAACTCTTAGGAGACTCACTCTTCTTGACTTAAGTCGGCACTGTGCCTTTTATATTCAATTCCGATACGATTTCTGTGTTTCATCGTCGATTTGAAGGTCCAAGGGATACAGTAAACCTGCACTGGTGCATCGGAATCCAATACTGGTCTCCCAGGAGCCGCTCAAACCACAAACTCTTAGGAGACTCACTCTTCTTGTACTTAAGTCGGCACTGTGCCTTTTATACTCAATTCCGATGCGATTTCTGTGTTTCATTGTCAATGTGAAGGTCCAAGGGATACAGTAAACCTGCACTGGTGCATCGGAATCCAATACTGGTCTCCCAGGAGCCGCCCAAAGCACAAACTCTGAGAAGATTCACTCTTCTTGTACTTAAGTCGGCACTGTGTCTTTTATATTCAATTCCGATACGATTTCTGTGTTTCATTGTCAATGTGAAGGTCCAAGGGATACAGTAAACCTGCATTGGTGCATCGGAATCCAATACTGGTCTCCCAGGAGCCGCTCAAAGCACAAACTCTGAGAAGATTCACTCTTCTTGTACTTAAGTCGGCATTGTGCCTTTTATATTCAATTCCGATGCGATTTCTGTGTTTCATCGTTAATTTGAAGGTCCAAGGGATACAGTAAACCTGCACTGGTGCATCGGAATACAATACTGGTCTCCCAGGAGCCGCTTAAACCACAAACTCTTAGGAGACTCACTCTTCTTGTACATAAGTCGGCACTGTGCCTTTTATATTCAATTCCGATGCGATTTCTGTGTTTCATTGTCAATGTGAAGGTCCAAGGGATACAGTAAACCTGCACTGGTGCATCGTAATCCAATACTGGTCTCCCAGGAGCCGCTCAAAGCACAAACTCTTAGGAGACTCACTCTTCTTGTACTTAAGTCGGCACTGTGCCTTTTATATTCAATTCCGATGCGATTTCTGTGTTTCATTGTCAATGTGAAGGTCCAAGGGATACAGTAAACCTGCACTGGTGCATCGTAATCCAATACTGGTCTCCCAGGAGCCGCCCAAAGCACAAACTCTGAGAAGATTCACTCTTCTTGTACTTAAGTCGGCATTGTGCCTTTTATATTCAATTCCGATGCGATTTCTGTGTTTCATTGTCAATGTGAAGGTCCAAGGGATACAGTAAACCTGCACTGGTGCATCGGAATACAATACTGGTCTCCCAGGAGCCGCCCAAAGCACAAACACTGAGAAGATTCACTCTTCTTGTACTTAAGTCGGCACTTTGTCTTTTATATTCAATTCCGATGCGATTTCTGTGTCTCATTGTCAATGGGAAGGTCCAAGGGATACAGTAAACCTGCACTGGTGCATCGGAATCCAATACTGGTCTCCCAGGAGCCGCTCAAAGCACAAACTCTTAGGAGACTCACTCTTCTTGTACTTAAGTCGGCACTGTGCCTTTTACATTCAATTCCGATCCGATTTCTGTGTTCCATCGTCAATTTGAAGGTCCAAGGGATACAGTAAACCTGCACTGGTGCATCGGAATCCAATACTGGTCTCCCAGGATCCGCTCAAAGCACAAACTCTTAGGAGACTCACTCTTCTTGTACTTAAGTCGGCACTGTGCCTTTTATATTCAATTCCGATGCGATTTCTGTGTTTCATCGTCAATGTGAAGGTCCAAGGGATACAGTAAACCTGCACTGGTGCATCGGAATCCAATACTGGTCTCCCAGGAGCCGCTCAAACCACAAACTCTTAGGAGACTCACTCTTCTTGTACTTAAGTCGGCACTGTGTCTTTTACATTCAATTCCGATGCGATTTCTGTGTTTCATTGTCAATGTGAAGGTCCAAGGGGTACAGTAAACCTGCACTGGTGCATCGGAATCCAATACTGGTCTCCCAGGAGCCGCTCAAAGCACAAACTCTTAGGAGACTCACTCTTCTTGTACTTAAGTCGGCACTGTGTATTTTATATTCAATTCCGATGCGATTTCTTTGTTTCATTGTCCATGTGAATGTCCAAGGGATACAGTAAACCTGCACTGGTGCATCGGAATCCAATACTGGTCTCCCAGGAGCCGCTCAAAGCACAAACTCTTAGGAGACTCACTCTTCTTGTACTTAAGTCGGAACTGTGCCTTTTATATTCAATTCCGATGCGATTTCTGTGTTTCATCGTCAATGGGAAGGTCCAAGGGATACAGTAAACCTGCACTAGTGCATCGGAATCCAATAGCGGTCTCCCAGGAGCCGCTCAAACACAAACTCTTAGGAGACTCAGTCTTCTTGACTTAAGTCGGCACTGTGCCTTTTATATTCAATTCCGATACGATTTCTGTGTTTCATCGTCGATTTGAAGGTCCAAGGGATACAGTAAACCTGCACTGGTGCATCGGAATCTAATACTGGTCTCCCAGGAGCCGCTCAAACCACAAACTCTTAGGAGACTCACTCTTCTTGTACTTAAGTCGGCTCTGTGCCTTTTATATTCAATTCCGATGCGATTTCTGTGTTTCATTGTCAATGTGAAGGTCCAAGGGATACAGTAAACCTGCACTGGTGCATCGGAATCCAATACTGGTCTCCCAGGAGCCGCCCAAAGCACAAACTCTGAGAAGATTCACTCTTCTTGTACTTAAGTCGGCACTGTGTCTTTTATATTCAATTCCGATACGATTTCTGTGTTTCATTGTCAATGTGAAGGTCCAAGGGATACAGTAAACCTGCATTGGTGCATCGGAATCCAATACTGGTCTCCCAGGAGCCGCTCAAAGCACAAACTCTGAGAAGATTCACTCTTCTTGTACTTAAGTCGGCATTGTGCCTTTTATATTCAATTCCGATGCGATTTCTGTGTTTCATCGTTAATTTGAAGGTCCAAGGGATACAGTAAACCTGCACTGGTGCATCGGAATACAATACTGGTCTCCCACGAGCCGCTTAAACCACAAACTCTTAGGAGACTCACTCTTCTTGTACATAAGTCGGCACTGTGCCTTTTATATTCAATTCCGATGCGATTTCTGTGTTTCATTGTCAATGTGAAGGTCCAAGGGATACAGTAAACCTGCACTGGTGCATCGTAATCCAATACTGGTCTCCCAGGAGCCGCTCAAAGCACAAACTCTTAGGAGACTCACTCTTCTTGTACTTAAGTCGGCACTGTGTCTTTTATATTCAATTCCGATGCGATTTCTGTGTTTCATTGTAAATGTGAAGGTCCAAGGGATACAGTAAACCTGCACTGGTGCATCGGAATCCAATACTGGTCTCCCAGGTGCCGCTCTAACCACAAACTCTTAGGAGACTCACTCTTCTTGAACTTAAGTCGGCACTGTGTCTTTTACATTCAATTCCGATGCGATTTCTGTGTTTCATTGTCAATGTGAAGGTCCAAGGGATACAGTAAACCTGCACTGGTGCATCGGAATCTAATACTGGTCTCCCAGGAGCCGCTCAAACCACAAACTCTTAGGAGACTCACTCTTCTTGAACTTAAGTCGGCACTGTGCCTTTTATATTCAATTCCGATGCGATTTCTGTGTTTCATTGTCAATGTGAAGGTCCAAGGGATACAGTAAACCTGCACTGGTGCATCGGAATCCAATACTGGTCTCCCAGGAGCCGCCCAAAGCACAAACTCTGAGAAGATTCACTCTTCTTGTACTTAAGTCGGCACTGTGTCTTTTATATTCAATTCCGATACGATTTCTGTGTTTCATTGTCAATGTGAAGGTCCAAGGGATACAGTAAACCTGCATTGGTGCATCGGAATCCAATACTGGTCTCCCAGGAGCCGCTCAAAGCACAAACTCTGAGAAGATTCACTCTTCTTGTACTTAAGTCGGCATTGTGCCTTTTTTATTCAATTCCGATGCGATTTCTGTGTTTCATCGTTAATTTGAAGGTCCAAGGGATACAGTAAACCTGCACTGGTGCATCGGAATACAATACTGGTCTCCCACGAGCCGCTTAAACCACAAACTCTTAGGAGACTCACTCTTCTTGTACATAAGTCGGCACTGTGCCTTTTATATTCAATTCCGATGCGATTTCTGTGTTTCATTGTCAATGTGAAGGTCCAAGGGATACAGTAAACCTGCACTGGTGCATCGGAATCCAATACTGGTCTCCCAGGATCCGCTCAAAGCACAAACTCTTAGGAGACTCACTCTTCTTGTACTTAAGTCGGCACTGTGCCTTTTATATTCAATTCCGATGCGATTTCTGTGTTTCATCGTCAATGTGAAGGTCCAAGGGATACAGTAAACCTGCACTGGTGCATCGGAATCCAATACTGGTCTCCCAGGAGCCGCTCAAACCACAAACTCTTAGGAGACTCACTCTTCTTGTACTTAAGTCGGCACTGTGTCTTTTACATTCAATTCCGATGCGATTTCTGTGTTTCATTGTCAATGTGAAGGTCCAAGGGGTACAGTAAACCTGCACTGGTGCATCGGAATCCAATACTGGTCTCCCAGGAGCCGCTCAAAGCACAAACTCTTAGGAGACTCACTCTTCTTGTACTTAAGTCGGCACTGTGTATTTTATATTCAATTCCGATGCGATTTCTTTGTTTCATTGTCCATGTGAATGTCCAAGGGATACAGTAAACCTGCACTGGTGCATCGGAATCCAATACTGGTCTCCCAGGAGCCGCTCAAAGCACAAACTCTTAGGAGACTCACCCTTCTTGTACTTAAGTCGGAACTGTGCCTTTTATATTCAATTCCGATGCGATTTCTGTGTTTCATCGTCAATGGGAAGGTCCAAGGGATACAGTAAACCTGCACTAGTGCATCGGAATCCAATACCGGTCTCCCAGGAGCCGCTCAAACACAAACTCTTAGGAGACTCACTCTTCTTGACTTAAGTCGGCACTGTGCCTTTTATATTCAATTCCGATACGATTTCTGTGTTTCATCGTCGATTTGAAGGTCCAAGGGATACAGTAAACCTGCACTGGTGCATCGGAATCTAATACTGGTCTCCCAGGAGCCGCTCAAACCACAAACTCTTAGGAGACTCACTCTTCTTGTACTTAAGTCGGCTCTGTGCCTTTTATATTCAATTCCGATGCGATTTCTGTGTTTCATTGTCAATGTGAAGGTCCAAGGGATACAGTAAACGTGCACTGGTGCATCGGAATCCAATACTGGTCTCCCAGGAGCCGCCCAAAGCACAAACTCTGAGAAGATTCACTCTTCTTGTACTTAAGTCGGCACTGTGTCTTTTATATTCAATTCCGATACGATTTCTGTGTTTCATTGTCAATGTGAAGGTCCAAGGGATACAGTAAACCTGCATTGGTGCATCGGAATCCAATACTGGTCTCCCAGGAGCCGCTCAAAGCACAAACTCTGAGAAGATTCACTCTTCTTGTACTTAAGTCGGCATTGTGCCTTTTATATTCAATTCCGATGCGATTTCTGTGTTTCATCGTTAATTTGAAGGTCCAAGGGATACAGTAAACCTGCACTGGTGCATCGGAATACAATACTGGTCTCCCACGAGCCGCTTAAACCACAAACTCTTAGGAGACTCACTCTTCTTGTACATAAGTCGGCACTGTGCCTTTTATATTCAATTCCGATGCGATTTCTGTGTTTCATTGTCAATGTGAAGGTCCAAGGGATACAGTAAACCTGCACTGGTGCATCGTAATCCAATACTGGTCTCCCAGGAGCCGCTCAAAGCATAAACTCTTAGGAGACTCACTCTTCTTGTACTTAAGTCGGCACTGTGTCTTTTATATTCAATTCCGATGCGATTTCTGTGTTTCATTGTAAATGTGAAGGTCCAAGGGATACAGTAAACCTGCACTGGTGCATCGGAATCCAATACTGGTCTCCCAGGTGCCGCTCTAACCACAAACTCTTAGGAGACTCACTCTTCTTGAACTTAAGTCGGCACTGTGTCTTTTACATTCAATTCCGATGCGATTTCTGTGTTTCATTGTCAATGTGAAGGTCCAAGGGATACAGTAAACCTGCACTGGTGCATCGGAATCTAATACTGGTCTCCCAGGAGCCGCTCAAACCACAAACTCTTAGGAGACTCACTCTTCTTGAACTTAAGTCGGCACTGTGCCTTTTATATTCAATTCCGATGCGATTTCTGTGTTTCATTGTCAATGTGAAGGTCCAAGGGATACAGTAAACCTGCATTGGTGCATCGGAATCCAATACTGGTCTCCCAGGAGCCGCTCAAAGCACAAACTCTGAGAAGATTCACTCTTCTTGTACTTAAGTCGGCATTGTGCCTTTTTTATTCAATTCCGATGCGATTTCTGTGTTTCATCGTTAATTTGAAGGTCCAAGGGATACAGTAAACCTGCACTGGTGCATCGGAATACAATACTGGTCTCCCACGAGCCGCTTAAACCACAAACTCTTAGGAGACTCACTCTTCTTGTACATAAGTCGGCACTGTGCCTTTTATATTCAATTCCGATGCGATTTCTGTGTTTCATTGTCAATGTGAAGGTCCAAGGGATACAGTAAACCTGCACTGGTGCATCGTAATCCAATACTGGTCTCCCAGGAGCCGCTCAAAGCACAAACTCTTAGGCTGCGTTCACACTGCCGGCCGGGCCGGGCCGGGCTGACGCGTACTGTCTCGGCTCGTGCCTAGCCAGCTCAGGCCGACGTGTAGGGCATTCACACTGCGCGCCGCGCCGAGCCGGGTCGGCGGAATGGGGGAAAATCCACTTCTCCGATTTTCATGTTCTAAAAATTCTTAGAGGTATATAAGACTGCGCCACATCGTTTTATGAACTCATTTTTTCCTTAAAAGCGTTACTTACGTCGTGAAAAAAGAAAAAGTCTACTTTTCGTTTCGCGTGATTTCTTAGTTTCGTAACGCTTCCCAGCCGATTTTGAAGAAATTATGCGGCTAAAAAATCTGATTTTTGTACACGTGCTAGTGTAACATCTTAGCTTCGTATTGAATCATTTATCTTTTCGTATTTCTTAACAGTCATTGTTAAATGATGCTATTTGTCAACGTTGTGCACTTGATTTACAGATCTTGTAGTGAAAAAGTTATGTAGCGGGTAGCTTACTGTTAGATCCGTTTTAGACCATACATTGTTGCGTATGAAATGTAGCTAAAAGTACCAAAAAGTTTTTGAAATGATAATGACACTGATATCTGTCTCTGGTCACAAGTAATGCGAGATATTCAGTGGCGTCAGTGCCGCGTCCGCAAGCCACGGAGTTCGAGCGGTTACAGCTTGGTTTAATGTAGTCATATAATGCAGGACAGAAAAAAACTAATTACTAGTGATCAGTGGTGTAAAACTAATCACAAAAACAAACTGGAGATTTGTGATACGTTTACTGCAGAAACTGAAGCGCAATTCTGTAGTCTCGTTGTCTACTTTGACAGAAAAAAAAATAATGGAGAGTTAATGAAACTACTGTAGATCGACACAGACGTGCGTTTCATTGTTCTTCATTATTTTTTTCCTTCCTTGGCGGGCTGCGCTGCACCGTCAAGGTAATCCCTACTCTTTGGCTAAATGGCTGCTAGTTGCCGAAGGCCAAATAAATAAATTAAAAAAAATCCCCACCCTTCGACAGCTGACAAGCAAGTCACTAGAAAACGCAGCTGCAGTCAACAGTTGCTCGCCTTTGGCTAGTGTGTGCTGTCGTGTAGAACAATGTCTTCACTCTTTTATTGGTATTGTTTTGACTCTGCAGTTACTCGTCGAGTTTTGAAGTACAGAAGAACTAGGAGGTTATGGATTCATCCCATAAATAGCGACAGACATTTAGGAGAGTTTTTTTCTTTACATGAAGAACTTAAAAACTATCCTGAAAAATTTTATTCATATTACAGAATGAATCATAATACATTTCTGTATGTGCTGCAGAACATTCAAGACAAAATTTCGAAACAGAACACAAATTTTCGCAGAAGTATAACAGCAGAAGAAAAATTGTGTATAACGATAAGGTAAGATTCGTTAGTACACACTTTTTGGTTTGCAGTAGAACTTTGTGCAGCATTCACTACCTCCAATTAATTGTAGTCATGCTTTTGTATTTTAAATTTCACAAACGCTTACCTCTGAGGGGAAGAGAGTTTATGGGACTCCTGAGAATCATCAGTAAGTAATTAGCTTCGTCATTTTGGGTAATGTCTTGCTGTGCCTTCAACGAAGAATCGCAGATACACTCCTTCAGAATTTTCCAACTTTTTCTTCGTTTTTCTTCATGATGCAGCGCTTAGCAGTGGTGATGGTTCATCATGTGGAGCCACTGATGACCTCACAGAATTCTTTTCATTACCTTGTAAGATAGACAGACTGATATGCCCTTTGACTCAGTGGTTCTATTTCCACTGGTAAGGAACTGTGCATAGCTCTTGGAACTTAGGAAAATCATATGACAGAACAAAGCCCGAGTGGAATTGCATTTTAATATACTATTCCCTGGATCACATGACCTTATTTTGCCAAGTTATACAAGTTATTCTCTGTAACTGTCTCTCAGGTCTTTGCATTTCGATTTCATTATTTTAATTGAAAGAATATAGAAGGATGCAAGAAAATGTCTCTTTAATTATTTATTGTTGTATAACTATGAAATGACATTGACTAAGTAAATATCTACTGTGCAAACAAAACTGTAAAAACTTCGCCCAACACCACACTTGAGTAACACATTTTACGATTTTTTTTCTCAGGCATCTCCTTTCATGCACTAGCATCGTCATTCCGATTAGGAGTGTCCACCGTATCAGTGTTGGTGAAAGACGTTTGTATGGCCATATGGGAGTCACTTGCCCCCATTCATTTACCAACGCCAACTGTTTCTCGATTTAAAGAAATTGCCAGTGAAATGCATACGAGATGGGGATTTCCAAACTGTGTTGGATGTATAGACGGGAAGCACATACGTGTCCAATGTCCTAAACTTTCTGGCAGCATGTTTTACAATTACAAACAGTATTATTCGATTGTACTCCAAGCAGTTGCTGATGCAAATTACAAATTTATAGCTGTGTATGTTGGTGCCTACGGTAAACAGTCTGATGCAGGCGTGTTTAAAGAAAGTATGTTATATAAGAAACTTACAAATGGGGAGCTGTTATTACCGCCACCAACAAGACTTGAAGGAATGTGTAAGGAACTACCGTACGTCATTTTGGGGGATGAAGCTTACCCCTTATTAGAGAATTTGATGAGACCTTTTCCTCGCAGAAATTTGGACAACGAGAAGATTCTATACAATGATATGCATTCCAGAGCAAGAAAAGTTGTTGAATGTGCATTTGGTATAATGACCAATAAATGGAGACTACTGAGGAAGGAAATTGAAACATCCGTTGACGTAGCTGATCACATAGTCAAGTGCATTTGTCTACTTCATAATATTGTCATTGACAGAGAAGGATGCAATGTTGAAGCTGAAAAGTTTTGTAACAATGCTGATATGCAGACAGCTGGTGCCACATTCAACAGAAATTCCACATTACGTTCGAAAACTGTCAGGAACACTTTTGTTGAATATTTCGTTAAAAATGCAACTTAAAATAATTGAAAAACCTCTCAAATAAATTTTGGAATTGAAATTACTTTGCTATTTACTGTATTTTTTTGTATCTCATTTCACTGTAAATAAAACAAATAAAATTATAAAGGAAAATAATTTATATTTGTGCGTACTATCTGAAACACACTCCTTGGTTACTTCGTTCCATAATCTGGAAACTGCATCATTACTGTCATACTAGCCGAAATTCTGATACCAAATTGATGGACACAAGTTAATGTCATGTATATGTTATTCTGCATCCATTAAAGTAAGAACATCGCAAAAAGATGTCACAGACAACAGCTTATATAGTAACGTGCCACAACATGACTTTACAATGCATTGTCATCTGGTAGGGACACATTTCCGTCCCTCAGTGACACTCATATCTGCCTCCGTTTACAAGTAAATGCGAACTATTCAGTGGCGGCAATGCCGCGAACGCTGGCAAGCTATTGTTGTAAATGCATGTAGATTAAATATATGAAATAAAAGTAATTTCGCATGTATCATTATAATAAACGTAATTTTTCCTCACTTATTGTGAAATGTGAGGTAACATCTTAAAATAAAAGACGTGTGCAGTCACACTTGTGATGAAAGCAGAAGGGAGACGTGTGATGCGTATACTGCAGAAGCAGTAGTGCTGCTCCACAGGCTCGCGCCTGCGGTCGGCTCGCGCCGGCAATATTAAACATTCGGAATGTCGTCGGCTCGGCTCCGGGAGGCTCACGCCGTGTCGGCGCGGCCCGGCCGCCAGTCTGAACACCGCAATTCAAAACCATGTGTCTGATAGCAAAGCGGGCGGCGGCCCGGCCAGGCTCGGCTCGGCCCGGCCGGCAGTGTGAACGCTGCCTTAGGAGACTCACTCTTCTTGTACTTAAGTCGGCACTGTGTCTTTTACATTCAATTCCGATGCGATTTCTGTGTTTCATTGTCAATGTGAAGGTCCAAGGGGTACAGTAAACCTGCACTGGTGCATCGGAATCCAATACTGGTCTCCCAGGAGCCGCTCAAAGCACAAACTCTTAGGAGACTCACTCTTCTTGTACTTAAGTCGGCACTGTGTATTTTATATTCAATTCCGATGCGATTTCTTTGTTTCATTGTCCATGTGAATGTCCAAGGGATACAGTAAACCTGCACTGGTGCATCGGAATCCAATACTGGTCTCCCAGGAGCCGCTCAAAGCACAAACTCTTAGGAGACTCACTCTTCTTGTACTTAAGTCGGAACTGTGCCTTTTATATTCAATTCCGATGCGATTTCTGTGTTTCATCGTCAATGGGAAGGTCCAAGGGATACAGTAAACCTGCACTAGTGCATCGGAATCCAATACCGGTCTCCCAGGAGCCGCTCAAACACAAACTCTTAGGAGACTCACTCTTCTTGACTTAAGTCGGCACTGTGCCTTTTATATTCAATTCCGATACGATTTCTGTGTTTCATCGTCGATTTGAAGGTCCAAGCGATACAGGAAACCTGCACTGGTGCATCGGAATACAATACTGGTCTCCCACGAGCCGCTTAAACCACAAACTCTTAGGAGACTCACTCTTCTTGTACATAAGTCGGCACTGTGCCTTTTATATTCAATTCCGATGCGATTTCTGTGTTTCATTGTCAATGTGAAGGTCCAAGGGATACAGTAAACCTGCACTGGTGCATCGTAATCCAATACTGGTCTCCCAGGAGCCGCTCAAAGCACAAACTCTTAGGAGACTCACTCTTCTTGTACTTAAGTCGGCACTGTGTCTTTTATATTCAATTCCGATGCGATTTCTGTGTTTCATTGTAAATGTGAAGGTCCAAGGGATACAGTAAACCTGCACTGGTGCATCGGAATCCAATACTGGTCTCCCAGGTGCCGCTCAAACCACAAACTCTTAGGAGACTCACTCTTCTTGAACTTAAGTCGGCACTGTGTCTTTTACATTCAATTCCGATGCGATTTCTGTGTTTCATTGTCAATGTGAAGGTCCAAGGGATACAGTAAACCTGCACTGGTGCATCGGAATCTAATACTGGTCTCCCAGGAGCCGCTCAAACCACAAACTGTTAGGAGACTCACTCTTCTTGTACTTAAGTCGGCATGTGTCTTTTATATTCAATTCCGATGCGATTTCTGTGTTTCATTATGCATGTGAAGGTCCAAGGGATACAGTAAACCTGCACTGGTGCATCGGAATCCAATACTGGTCTCCCAGGATCCGCTCAAAGCACAAACTCTTAGGAGACTCACTCTTCTTGTACTTAAGTCGGCACTGTGCCTTTTATATTCAATTCCGATGCGATTTCTGTGTTTCATCGTCAATGTGAAGGTCCAAGGGATACAGTAAACCTGCACTGGTGCATCGGAATCCAATACTGGTCTCCCAGGAGCCGCTCAAACCACAAACTCTTAGGAGACTCACTCTTCTTGAACTTAAGTCGGCATGTGTCTTTTATATTCAATTCCGATGCGATTTCTGTGTTTCATTGTCCATGTGAAGGTCCATGGGATACAGTAAACCTGCACTGGTGCATCGGAATCCAATACTGGTCTCCCAGGACCCGCCAAAAGCACAAACTCTGAGAAGATTCACTCTTCTTGTACTTAAGTCGGCACTGTGTCTTTTATATTCATTCCGATGCGATTTCTGTGTTTCATTGTCAATGTGAAGGTCCAAGGGATACAGTAAACCTGCACTGGTGCATCGGAACCCAATACTGGTCTGCCAGAGCCGCTCAAAGCACAAACTCTTAGGAGACTCACTCTTCTTGTACTTAAGTCGGCATTGTGCCTTTTATATTCAATTCCGATGCGATTTCTGTGTTTCATCGTCAATGTGAATTTCCAAGGGATACAGTAAACCTGCACTGGTGCATCGGAATCCAATACTGGTCTCCCAGGAGCCGCCCAAAGCACTAACTCTAGTCAATGTGAATTTCCAAGGGATACAGTAATCCTGCACTGGTGCATCGGAATCCAATACTGGTCTCCCAGGAGCCGCCCAAAGCACTAACTCTGAGAAGATTCACTCTTGTTGTACTTAAGTCGGCATTGTGCCTTTTATATTCAATTCCGATGCGATTTCTGTGTTTCATTGTCAATGTGAAGGTCCAAGCGATACAGTAAACCTGCACTGGTGCATCGGAATCCAATACTGGTCTCCCAGGAGCCGCCCAAAGCACAAGCTCTGAGAAGATTCACTCTTCTTGTACTTAAGTCGGCACTGTGCTTTTTATATTCAATTCCGATGCGATTTCTGTGTTTCATTGTCAATGTGAAGGTCCAAGGGATACAGTAAACCTGCACTGGTGCATCGGAATCCAATACTGGTCTCCCAGGAGCCGCCCAAAGCACAAACTCTGAGAAGATTCACTCTTCTTGTACTTAAGTCGGCATTGTGCCTTTTATATTCAATTCCGATGCGATTTCTGTGTTTCATTGTCAATGTGAAGGTCCAAGGGATACAGTAAACCTGCACTGGTGCATCGGAATACAATACTGGTCTCCCAGGAGCCGCCCAAAGCACAAACTCTGAGAAGATTCACTCTTCTTGTACTTAAGTCGTCACTTTGTCTTTTATATTCAATTCCGATGCGATTTCTGTGTCTCATTGTCAATGTGAAGGTCCAAGGGATACAGCAAACCTGCACTGGTGCATCGGAATCCAATACTGGTCTCCCAGGAGCCGCTCAAAGCACAAACTCTTAGGAGACTCACTCTTCTTGTACTTAAGTCGGCACTGTGCCTTTTATATTCAATTCCGATGCGATTTCTGTGTTTCATCGTCAATTTGAAGGTCCAAGGGATACAGTAAACCTGCACTGGTGCATCGGAATCCAATACTGGTCTCCCAGGAGCCGCTCAAAGCACAAACTCTTAGGAGACTCACTCTTCTTGTACTTAAGTCGGCACTGTGCCTTTTATATTCAATTCCGATGCGATTTCTGTGTTTCATTGTCAATGTGAAGGTCCAAGGGGTACAGTAAACCTGCACTGGTGCATCGGAATCCAATACTGGTCTCCAGGAGCCGCTCAAACCACAAACTCTTAGGAGACTCACTCTTCTTGTACTTAAGTCAGCATGTGTCTTTTATATTCAATTCCGATGCGATTTCTTTGTTTCATTGTCCATGTGAATGTCCAAGGGATACAGTAAACCTGCACTGTAGCATCGGAATCCAATACTGGTCTCCCAGGAGCCGCTCAAAGCACAAACTCTTAGGAGACTCACTCTTCTTGTACTTAAGTCGGCACTGTGCCTTTTATATTCAATTCCGATGCGATTTCTGTGTTTCATCGTCAATGGGAAGGTCCAAGGGATACAGTAAACCTGCACTAGTGCATCGGAATCCAATACCGGTCTCCCAGGAGCCGCTCAAAGCACAAACTCTTAGGAGACTCACTCCTCTTGACTTAAGTCGGCACTGTGCCTTTTATATTCAATTCCGATACGATATCTGTGTTTCATCGTCGATTTGAAGGTCCAAGGGATACAGTAAACCTGCACTGGTGCATCGGAATCCAATACTGGTCTCCCAGGAGCCGCTCAAACCACAAACTCTTAGGAGACTCACTCTTCTTGTACTTAAGTCGGCACTGTGCCTTTTATATTCAATTCCGATGCGATTTCTGTGTTTCATTGTCAATGTGAAGGTCCAAGGGATACAGTAAACCTGCACTGGTGCATCGGAATCCAATACTGGTCTCCCAGGAGCCGCCCAAAGCACAAACTCTGAGAAGATTCACTCTTCTTGTACTTAAGTCGTCACTTTGTCTTTTATATTCAATTCCGATGCGATTTCTGTGTCTCATTGTCAATGTGAAGGTCCAAGGGATACAGTAAACCTGCACTGGTGCATCGGAATCCAATACTGGTCTCCCAGGAGCCGCTCAAAGCACAAACTCTTAGGAGACTCACTCTTCTTGTACTTAAGTCGGCACTGTGCCTTTTATATTCAATTCCGATGCGATTTCTGTGTTTCATCGTCAATTTGAAGGTCCAAGGGATACAGTAAACCTGCACTGGTGCATCGGAATCCAATACTGGTCTCCCAGGAGCCGCTCAAAGCACAAACTCTTAGGAGACTCACTCTTCTTGTACTTAAGTCGGCACTGTGCCTTTTATATTCAATTCCGATGCGATTTCTGTGTTTCATTGTCAATGTGAAGGTCCAAGGGGTACAGTAAACCTGCACTGGTGCATCGGAATCCAATACTGGTCTCCCAGGAGCCGCTCAAACCACAAACTCTTAGGAGACTCACTCTTCTTGTACTTAAGTCAGCATGTGTCTTTTATATTCAATTCCGATGCGATTTCTTTGTTTCATTGTCCATGTGAATGTCCAAGGGATACAGTAAACCTGCACTGTAGCATCGGAATCCAATACTGGTCTCCCAGGAGCCGCTCAAAGCACAAACTCTTAGGAGACTCACTCTTCTTGTACTTAAGTCGGCACTGTGCCTTTTATATTCAATTCCGATGCGATTTCTGTGTTTCATCGTCAATGGGAAGGTCCAAGGGATACAGTAAACCTGCACTAGTGCATCGGAATCCAATACCGGTCTCCCAGGAGCCGCTCAAAGCACAAACTCTTAGGAGACTCACTCCTCTTGACTTAAGTCGGCACTGTGCCTTTTATATTCAATTCCGATACGATATCTGTGTTTCATCGTCGATTTGAAGGTCCAAGGGATACAGTAAACCTGCACTGGTGCATCGGAATCCAATACTGGTCTCCCAGGAGCCGCTCAAACCACAAACTCTTAGGAGACTCACTCTTCTTGTACTTAAGTCGGCACTGTGCCTTTTATATTCAATTCCGATGCGATTTCTGTGTTTCATTGTCAATGTGAAGGTCCAAGGGATACAGTAAACCTGCACTGGTGCATCGGAATCCAATACTGGTCTCCCAGGAGCCGCCCAAAGCACAAACTCTGAGAAGATTCACTCTTCTTGTACTTAAGTCGGCACTGTGTCTTTTATATTCAATTCCGATACGATTTCTGTGTTTCATTGTCAATGTGAAGGTCCAAGGGATACAGTAAACCTGCATTGGTGCATCGGAATCCAATACTGGTCTCCCAGGAGCCGCTCAAAGCACAAACTCTGAGAAGATTCACTCTTCTTGTACTTAAGTCGGCATTGTGCCTTTTTTATTCAATTCCGATGCGATTTCTGTGTTTCATCGTTAATTTGAAGGTCCAAGGGATACAGTAAACCTGCACTGGTGCGTCGGAATACAATACTGGTCTCCCACGAGCCGCTTAAACCACAAACTCTTAGGAGACTCACTCTTCTTGTACATAAGTCGGCACTGTGCCTTTTATATTCAATTCCGATGCGATTTCTGTGTTTCATTGTCAATGTGAAGGTCCAAGGGATACAGTAAACCTGCACTGGTGCATCGTAATCCAATACTGGTCTCCCAGGAGCCGCTCAAAGCACAAACTCTTAGGAGACTCACTCTTCTTGTACTTAAGTCGGCACTGTGCCTTTTATATTCAATTCCGATGCGATTTCTGTGTTTCATTGTCAATGTGAAGGTCCAAGGGATACAGTAAACCTGCACTGGTGCATCGGAATACAATACTGGTCTCCCAGGAGCCGCCCAAAGCACAAACTCTGAGAAGATTCACTCTTCTTGTACTTAAGTCGGCATTGTGCCTTTTATATTCAATTCCGATGCGATTTCTGTGTTTCATTGTCAATGTGAAGGTCCAAGGGATACAGTAAACCTGCACTGGTGCATCGGAATACAATACTGGTCTCCCAGGAGCCGCCCAAAGCACAAACTCTGAGAAGATTCATTCTTCTTGTACTTAAGTCGGCACTTTGTCTTTTATATTCAATTCCGATGCGATTTCTGTGTCTCATTGTCAATGTGAAGGTCCTAGGGATACAGTAAACCTGCACTGGTGCGTCGGAATCCAATACTGGTCTCCCAGGAGCCGCTCAAAGCACAATCTCTTAGGAGACTCACTCTTCTTGTACTTAAGTCGGCACTGTGCCTTTTACATTCAATTCCGATGCGATTTCTGTGTTCCATCGTCAATTTGAAGGTCCAAGGGATACAGTAAACCTGCACTGGTGCATCGGAATCCAATACTGGTCTCCCAGGATCCGCTCAAAGCACAAACTCTTAGGAGACTCACTCTTCTTGTACTTAAGTCGGCACTGTGCCTTTTATATTCAATTCCGATGCGATTTCTGTGTTTCATCGTCAATGTGAAGGTCCAAGGGATACAGTAAACCTGCACTGGTGCATCGGAATCCAATACTGGTCTCCCAGGAGCCGCTCAAACCACAAACTCTTAGGAGACTCACTCTTCTTGTACTTAAGTCGGCACTGTGTCTTTTATATTCAATTCCGATGCGATTTCTGTGTTTCATTGTAAATGTGAAGGTCCAAGGGATACAGTAAACCTGCACTGGTGCATCGGAATCCAATACTGGTCTCCCAGGTGCCGCTCAAACCACAAACTCTTAGGAGACTCACTCTTCTTGAACTTAAGTCGGCACTGTGTCTTTTACATTCAATTCCGATGCGATTTCTGTGTTTCATTGTCAATGTGAAGGTCCAAGGGATACAGTAAACCTGCACTGGTGCATCGGAATCCAATACTGGTCTCCCAGGAGCCGCCCAAAGCACAAACTCTGAGAAGATTCACTCTTCTTGTACTTAAGTCGGCACTGTGTCTTTTATATTCAATTCCGATACGATTTCTGTGTTTCATTGTTAATGTGAAGGTCCAAGGGATACAGTAAACCTGCATTGGTGCATCGGAATCCAATACTGGTCTCCCAGGAGCCGCTCAAAGCACAAACTCTGAGAAGATTCACTCTTCTTGTACTTAAGTCGGCATTGTGCCTTTTTTATTCAATTCCGATGCGATTTCTGTGTTTCATCGTTAATTTGAAGGTCCAAGGGATACAGTAAACCTGCACTGGTGCATCGGAATCCAATACTGGTCTCCCACGAGCCGCTTAAACCACAAACTCTTAGGAGACTCACTCTTCTTGTACATAAGTCGGCACTGTGCCTTTTATATTCAATTCCGATGCGATTTCTGTGTTTCATTGTCAATGTGAAGGTCCAAGGGATACAGTAAACCTGCACTGGTGCATCGTAATCCAATACTGGTCTCCCAGGAGCCGCTCAAAGCACAAACTCTTAGGAGACTCACTCTTCTTGTACTTAAGTCGGCACTGTGCCTTTTATATTCAATTCCGATGCGATTTCTGTGTTTCATTGTCAATGTGAAGGTCCAAGGGATACAGTAAACCTGCACTGGTGCATCGGAATACAATACTGGTCTCCCAGGAGCCGCCCAAAGCACAAACTCTGAGAAGATTCACTCTTCTTGTACTTAAGTCGGCATTGTGCCTTTTATATTCAATTCCGATGCGATTTCTGTGTTTCAGTGTCAATGTGAAGGTCCAAGGGATACAGTAAACCTGCACTGGTGCATCGGAATACAATACTGGTCTCCCAGGAGCCGCCCAAAGCACAAGCTCTGAGAAGATTCACTCTTCTTTTACTTAAGTCGGCACTTTGTCTTTTATATTCAATTCCGATGCGATTTCTGTGTCTCATTGTCAATGTGAAGGTCCTAGGGATACAGTAAACCTGCACTGGTGCGTCGGAATCCAATACTGGTCTCCCAGGAGCCGCTCAAAGCACAAACTCTTAGGAGACTCACTCTTCTTGTACTTCAGTCGGCACTGTGCCCTTTACATTCAATTCCGATGCGATTTCTGTGTTCCATCGTCAATTTGAAGGTCCAAGGGATACAGAAAACCTGCACTGGTGCATCGGAATCCAATACTGGTCTCCCAGGATCCGCTCAAAGCACAAACTCTTAGGAGACTCACTCTTCTTGTACTTAAGTCGGCACTGTGTCTTTTATATTCAATTCCGATGCGATTTCTGTGTTTCATTGTAAATGTGAAGGTCCAAGGGATACAGTAAACCTGCACTGGTGCATCGGAACCCAATACTGGTCTCCCAGGTGCCGCTCAAACCACAAACTCTTAGGAGACTCACTCTTCTTGAACTTAAGTCGGCACTGTGTCTTTTACATTCAATTCCGATGCGATTTCTGTGTTTCATTGTCAATGTGAAGGTCCAAGGGATACAGTAAACCTGCACTGGTGCATCGGAATCCAATACTGGTCTCCCAGGAGCCGCCCAAAGCACTAACTCTGAGAAGATTCACTCTTCTTGTACTTAAGTCGGCATTGTGCCTTTTATATTCAATTCCGATGCGATTTCTGTGTTTCATTGTCAATGTGAAGGTCCAAGCGATACAGTAAACCTGCACTGGTGCATCGGAATCCAATACTGGTCTCCCAGGAGCCGCCCAAAGCACAAGTTCTGAGAAGATTCACTCTTCTTGTACTTAAGTCGGCACTGTGCTTTTTATATTCAATTCCGATGCGATTTCTGTGTTTCATTGTCAATGTGAAGGTCCAAGGGATATAGTAAACCTGCACTGGTGCATCGGAATCCAATACTGGTCTCCCAGGAGCCGCCCAAAGCACAAACTCTGAGAAGATTCACTCTTCTTGTACTTAAGTCGGCATTGTGCCTTTTATATTCAATTCCGATGCGATTTCTGTGTTTCATTGTCAATGTGAAGGTCCAAGGGATACAGTAAACCTGCACTGGTGCATCGGAATACAATACTGGTCTCCCAGGAGCCGCCCAAAGCACAAACTCTGAGAAGATTCACTCTTCTTGTACTTAAGTCGGCACTGTGTCTTTTATATTCATTCCGATGCGATTTCTGTGTTTCATTGTCAATGTGAAGGTCCAAGGGATACAGTAAACCTGCACTGGTGCATCGGAACCCAATACTGGTCTCCCAGAGCCGCTCAAAGCACAAACTCTTAGTAGACTCACTCTTCTTGTACTTAAGTCGGCATTGTGCCTTTTATATTCAATTCCGATGCGATTTCTGTGTTTCATCGTCAATGTGAATTTCCAAGGGATACAGTAAACCTGCACTGGTGCATCGGAATCCAATACTGGTCTCCCAGGAGCCGCCCAAAGCACTAACTCTGAGAAGATTCACTCTTCTTGTACTTAAGTCGGCATTGTGCCTTTTATATTCAATTCCGATGCGATTTCTGTGTTTCATTGTCAATGTGAAGGTCCAAGCGATACAGTAAACCTGCACTGGTGCATCGGAATCCAATACTGGTCTCCCAGGAGCCGCCCAAAGCACAAGTTCTGAGAAGATTCACTCTTCTTGTACTTAAGTCGGCATTGTGCCTTTTATATTCAATTCCGATGCGATTTCTGTGTTTCATTGTCAATGTGAAGGTCCAAGGGATACAGTAAACCTGCACTGGTGCATCGGAATCCAATACTGGTCTCCCAGGATCCGCTCAAAGCACAAACTCTTAGGAGACTCACTCTTCTTGTACTTAAGTCGGCACTGTGCCTTTTATATTCAATTCCGATGCGATTTCTGTGTTTCATTGTCAATGTGAAGGTCCAAGGGGTACAGTAAACCTGCACTGGTGCATCGGAATCCAATACTGGTCTCCCAGGAGCCGCTCAAACCACAAACTCTTAGGAGACTCACTCTTCTTGTACTTAAGTCGGCATGTGTCTTTTATATTCAATTCCGATGCGATTTCTGTGTTTCATCGTCAATGGGAAGGTCCAAGGGATACAGTAAACCTGCACTAGTGCATCGGAATCCAATACCGGTCTCCCAGGAGCCGCTCAAAGCACAAACTCTTAGGAGACTCACTCCTCTTGACTTAAGTCGGCACTGTGCCTTTTATATTCAATTCCGATACGATATCTGTGTTTCATCGTCGATTTGAAGGTCCAAGGGATACAGTAAACCTGCACTGGTGCATCGGAATCCAATACTGGTCTCCCAGGAGCCGCTCAAACCACAAACTCTTAGGAGACTCACTCTTCTTGTACTTAAGTCGGCACTGTGCCTTTTATATTCAATTCCGATGCGATTTCTGTGTTTCATTGTCAATGTGAAGGTCCAAGGGATACAGTAAACCTGCACTGGTGCATCGGAATCCAATACTGGTCTCCCAGGAGCCGCCCAAAGCACAAACTCTGAGAAGATTCACTCTTCTTGTACTTAAGTCGGCACTGTGTCTTTTATATTCAATTCCGATACGATTTCTGTGTTTCATTGTCAATGTGAAGGTCCAAGGGATACAGTAAACCTGCATTGGTGCATCGGAATCCAATACTGGTCTCCCAGGAGCCGCTCAAAGCACAAACTCTGAGAAGATTCACTCTTCTTGTACTTAAGTCGGCATTGTGCCTTTTTTATTCAATTCCGATGCGATTTCTGTGTTTCATCGTTAATTTGAAGGTCCAAGGGATACAGTAAACCTGCACTGGTGCATCGGAATACAATACTGGTCTCCCACGAGCCGCTTAAACCACAAACTCTTAGGAGACTCACTCTTCTTGTACATAAGTCGGCACTGTGCCTTTTATATTCAATTCCGATGCGATTTCTGTGTTTCATTGTCAATGTGAAGGTCCAAGGGATACAGTAAACCTGCACTGGTGCATCGTAATCCAATACTGGTCTCCCAGGAGCCGCTCAAAGCACAAACTCTTAGGAGACTCACTCTTCTTGTACTTAAGTCGGCACTGTGCCTTTTATATTCAATTCCGATGCGATTTCTGTGTTTCATTGTCAATGTGAAGGTCCAAGGGATACAGTAAACCTGCACTGGTGCATCGGAATACAATACTGGTCTCCCAGGAGCCGCCCAAAGCACAAACTCTGAGAAGATTCACTCTTCTTGTACTTAAGTCGGCATTGTGCCTTTTATATTCAATTCCGATGCGATTTCTGTGTTTCATTGTCAATGTGAAGGTCCAAGGGATACAGTAAACCTGCACTGGTGCATCGGAATACAATACTGGTCTCCCAGGAGCCGCCCAAAGCACAAACTCTGAGAAGATTCATTCTTCTTGTACTTAAGTCGGCACTTTGTCTTTTATATTCAATTCCGATGCCATTTCTGTGTCTCATTGTCAATGTGAAGGTCCTAGGGATACAGTAAACCTGCACTGGTGCGTCGGAATCCAATACTGGTCTCCCAGGAGCCGCTCAAAGCACAAACTCTTAGGAGACTCACTCTTCTTGTACTTAAGTCGGCACTGTGCCTTTTACATTCAATTCCGATGCGATTTCTGTGTTCCATCGTCAATTTGAAGGTCCAAGGGATACAGTAAACCTGCACTGGTGCATCGGAATCCAATACTGGTCTCCCAGGATCCGCTCAAAGCACAAACTCTTAGGAGACTCACTCTTCTTGTACTTAAGTCGGCACTGTGCCTTTTATATTCAATTCCGATGCGATTTCTGTGTTTCATCGTCAATGTGAAGGTCCAAGGGATACAGTAAACCTGCACCGGTGCATCGGAATCCAATACTGGTCTCCCAGGAGCCGCTCAAACCACAAACTCTTAGGAGACTCACTCCTCTTGTACTTAAGTCGGCACTGTGTCTTTTATATTCAATTCCGATGCGATTTCTGTGTTTCATTGTAAATGTGAAGGTCCAAGGGATACAGTAAACCTGCACTGGTGCATCGGAATCCAATACTGGTCTCCCAGGTGCCGCTCAAACCACAAACTCTTAGGAGACTCACTCTTCTTGAACTTAAGTCGGCACTGTGTCTTTTACATTCAATTCCGATGCGATTTCTGTGTTTCATTGTCAATGTGAAGGTCCAAGGGATACAGTAAACCTGCACTGGTGCATCGGAATCCAATACTGGTCTCCCAGGAGCCGCCCAAAGCACAAACTCTGAGAAGATTCACTCTTCTTGTACTTAAGTCGGCACTGTGTCTTTTATATTCAATTCCGATACGATTTCTGTGTTTCATTGTCAATGTGAAGGTCCAAGGGATACAGTAAACCTGCATTGGTGCATCGAAATCCAATACTGGTCTCCCAGGAGCCGCTCAAAGCACAAACTCTGAGAAGATTCACTCTTCTTGTACTTAAGTCGGCATTGTGCCTTTTTTATTCAATTCCGATGCGATTTCTGTGTTTCATCGTTAATTTGAAGGTCCAAGGGATACAGTAAACCTGCACTGGTGCATCGGAATACAATACTGGTCTCCCACGAGCCGCTTAAACCACAAACTCTTAGGAGACTCACTCTTCTTGTACATAAGTCGGCACTGTGCCTTTTATATTCAATTCCGATGCGATTTCTGTGTTTCATTGTCAATGTGAAGGTCCAAGGGATACAGTAAACCTGCACTGGTGCATCGTAATCCAATACTGGTCTCCCAGGAGCCGCTCAAAGCACAAACTCTTAGGAGACTCACTCTTCTTGTACTTAAGTCGGCACTGTGCCATTTATATTCAATTCCGATGCGATTTCTGTGTTTCATTGTCAATGTGAAGGTCCAAGGGATACAGTAAACCTGCACTGGTGCATCGGAATACAATACTGGTCTCCCAGGAGCCGCCCAAAGCACAAACTCTGAGAAGATTCACTCTTCTTGTACTTAAGTCGGCATTGTGCCTTTTATATTCAATTCCGATGCGATTTCTGTGTTTCATTGTCAATGTGAAGGTCCAAGGGATACAGTAAACCTGCACTGGTGCATCGGAATACAATACTGGTCTCCCAGGAGCCGCCCAAAGCACAAACTCTGAGAAGATTCACTCTTCTTTTACTTAAGTCGGCACTTTGTCTTTTATATTCAATTCCGATGCGATTTCTGTGTCTCATTGTCAATGTGAAGGTCCTAGGGATACAGTAAACCTGCACTGGTGCGTCGGAATCCAATACTGGTCTCCCAGGAGCCGCTCAAAGCACAAACTCTTAGGAGACTCACTCTTCTTGTACTTAAGTCGGCACTGTGACTTTTACATTCAATTCCGATGCGATTTCTGTGTTCCATCGTCAATGTGAAGGTCCAAGGGATACAGTAAACCTGCACTGGTGCATCGGAATCCAATACTGGTCTCCCAGGATCCGCTCAAAGCACAAACTCTTAGGAGACTCACTCTTCTTGTACTTAAGTCGGCACTGTGCCTTTTATATTCAATTCCGATGCGATTTCTGTGTTTCATCGTCAATGTGAAGGTCCAAGGGATACTGTAAACCTGCACTGGTGCATCGGAACCCAATACTGGTCTCCCAGGGGCCGCTCAAACCACAAACTCTTAGGAGACTCACTCTTCTTGTACTTAAGTCGGCACTGTGTCTTTTATATTCAATTCCGATGCGATTTCTGTGTTTCATTGTAAATGTGAAGGTCCAAGGGATACAGTAAACCTGCACTGGTGCATCGGAATCCAATACTGGTCTCCCAGGTGCCGCTCAAACCACAAACTCTTAGGAGACTCACTCTTCTTGAACTTAAGTCGGCACTGTGTCTTTTACATTCAATTCCGATGCGATTTCTGTGTTTCATTGTCAATGTGAAGGTCCAAGGGATACAGTAAACCTGCACTGGTGCATCGGAATCTAATACTGGTCTCCCAGGAGCCGCTCAAACCACAAACTCTTAGGAGACTCACTCTTCTTGTACTTAAGTCGGCATGTGTCTTTTATATTCAATTCCGATGCGATTTCTGTGTTTCATTGTGCATGTGAAGGTCCAAGGGATACAGTAAACCTGCACTGGTGCATCGGAATCCAATACTGGTCTCCCAGGATCCGCTCAAAGCACAAACTCTTAGGAGACTCACTCTTCTTGTACTTAAGTCGGCACTGTGCCTTTTATATTCAATTCCGATGCGATTTCTGTGTTTCATCGTCAATGTGAAGGTCCAAGGGATACAGTAAACCTGCACTGGTGCATCGGAATCCAATACTGGTCTCCCAGGAGCCGCTCAAACCACAAACTCTTAGGAGACTCACTCTTCTTGTACTTAAGTCGGCATGTGTCTTTTATATTCAATTCCGATGCGATTTCTGTGTTTCATTGTCCATGTGAAGGTCCATGGGATACAGTAAACCTGCACTGGTGCATCGGAATCCAATACTGGTCTCCCAGGATCCGCTCAAAGCACAAACTCTTAGGAGACTCACTCTTCTTGTACTTAAGTCGGCACTGTGCCTTTTATATTCAATTCCGATGCGATTTCTGTGTTTCATCGTCAATGTGAAGTTACAAGGGATACAGTAAACCTGCACTGGTGCATCGGAATCTAATACTGGTCTCCCAGGACCCGCCAAAAGCACAAACTCTGAGAAGATTCACTCTTCTTGTACTTAAGTCAGCACTGTGTCTTTTATATTCATTCCGATGCGATTTCTGTGTTTCATTGTCAATGTGAAGGTCCAAGGGATACAGTAAACCTGCACTGGTGCATCGGAACCCAATACTGGTCTCCCAGAGCCGCTCAAAGCACAAACTCTTAGTAGACTCACTCTTCTTGTACTTAAGTCGGTATTGTGCCTTTTATATTCAATTCCGATGCGATTTCTGTGTTTCATCGTCAATGTGAATTTCCAAGGGATACAGTAAACCTGCACTGGTGCATCGGAATCCAATACTGGTCTCCCAGGAGCCGCCCAAAGCACTAACTCTGAGAAGATTCACTCTTCTTGTACTTAAGTCGGCATTGTGCCTTTTATATTCAATTCCGATGCGATTTCTGTGTTTCATTGTCAATGTGAAGGTCCAAGCGATACAGTAAACCTGCACTGGTGCATCGGAATCCAATACTGGTCTCCCAGGAGCCGCCCAAAGCACAAGTTCTGAGAAGATTCACTCTTCTTGTACTTAAGTCGGCACTGTGCTTTTTATATTCAATTCCGATGCGATTTCTGTGTTTCATTGTCAATGTGAAGGTCCAAGGGATATAGTAAACCTGCACTGGTGCATCGGAATCCAATACTGGTCTCCCAGGAGCCGCCCAAAGCACAAACTCTGAGAAGATTCACTCTTCTTGTACTTAAGTCGGCATTGTGCCTTTTATATTCAATTCCGATGCGATTTCTGTGTTTCATTGTCAATGTGAAGGTCCAAGGGATACAGTAAACCTGCACTGGTGCATCGGAATACAATACTGGTCTCCCAGGAGCCGCCCAAAGCACAAACTCTGAGAAGATTCACTCTTCTTGTACTTAAGTCGTCACTTTGTCTTTTATATTCAATACCGATGCGATTTCTGTGTCTCATTGTCAATGTGAAGGTCCAAGGGATACAGTAAACCTGCACTGGTGCATCGGAATCCAATACTGGTCTCCCAGGAGCCGCTCAAAGCACAAACTCTTAGGAGACTCACTCTTCTTGTACTTAAGTTGGCACTGTGCCTTTTATATTCAATTCCGATGCGATTTCTGTGTTTCATCGTCAATTTGAAGGTCCAAGGGATACAGTAAACCTGCACTGGTGCATCGGAATCCAATACTGGTCTCCCAGGATCCGCTCAAAGCACAAACTCTTAGGAGACTCACTCTTCTTGTACTTAAGTCGGCACTGTGCCTTTTATATTCAATTCCGATGCGATTTCTGTGTTTCATTGTCAATGTGAAGGTCCAAGGGGTACAGTAAACCTGCACTGGTGCATCGGAATCCAATACTGGTCTCCCAGGAGCCGCTCAAACCACAAACTCTTAGGAGACTCACTCTTCTTGTACTTAAGTCGGCACTGTGTATTTTATATTCAATTCCGATGCGATTTCTTTGTTTCATTGTCCATGTGAATGTCCAAGGGATACAGTAAACCTGCACTGGTGCATCGGAATCCAATACTGGTCTCCCAGGAGCCGCTCAAAGCACAAACTCTTAGGAGACTCACTCTTCTTGTACTTAAGTCGGCACTGTGCCTTTTATATTCAATTCCGATGCGATTTCTGTGTTTCATCGTCAATGGGAAGGTCCAAGGGATACAGTAAACCTGCACTAGTGCATCGGAATCCAATACCGGTCTCCCAGGAGCCGCTCAAAGCACAAATTCTTAGGAGACTCACTCTTCTTGACTTAAGTCGGCACTGTGCCTTTTATATTCAATTCCGATACGATTTCTGTGTTTCATCGTCGATTTGAAGTTCCAAGGGATACAGTAAACCTGCACTGGTGCATCGGAATCCAATACTGGTCTCCCAGGAGCCGCTCAAACCACAAACTCTTAGGAGACTCACTCTTCTTGTACTTAAGTCGGCACTGTGCCTTTTATATTCAATTCCGATGCGATTTCTGTGTTTCATTGTCAATGTGAAGGTCCAAGGGATACAGTAAACCTGCACTGGTGCATCGGAATCCAATACTGGTCTCCCAGGAGCCGCCCAAAGCACAAACTCTGAGAAGATTCACTCTTCTTGTACTTAAGTCGGCACTGTGTCTTTTATATTCAATTCCGATACGATTTCTGTGTTTCATTGTCAATGTGAAGGTCCAAGGGATACAGTAAACCTGCATTGGTGCATCGGAATCCAATACTGGTCTCCCAGGAGCCGCTCAAAGCACAAACTCTGAGAAGATTCACTCTTCTTGTACTTAAGTCGGCATTGTGCCTTTTTTATTCAATTCCGATGCGATTTCTGTGTTTCATCGTTAATTTGAAGGTCCAAGGGATACAGTAAACCAGCACTGGTGCATCGGAATACAATACTGGTCTCCCACGAGCCGCTTAAACCACAAACTCTTAGGAGACTCACTCTTCTTGTACATAAGTCGGCACTGTGCCTTTTATATTCAATTCCGATGCGATTTCTGTGTTTCATTGTCAATGTGAAGGTCCAAGGGATACAGTAAACCTGCACTGGTGCATCGGAATCCAATACTGGTCTCCCAGGAGCCGCCCAAAGCACAAACTCTGAGAAGATTCACTCTTCTTGTACTTAAGTCGGCATTGTGCCTTTTATATTCAATTCCGATGCGATTTCTGTGTTTCATTGTCAATGTGAAGGTCCAAGGGATACAGTAAACCTGCACTGGTGCATCGGAATACAATACTGGTCTCCCAGGAGCCGCCCAAAGCACAAACTCTGAGAAGATTCACTCTTCTTGTACTTAAGTCGGCACTTTGTCTTTTATATTCAATTCCGATGCGATTTCTGTGTCTCATTGTCAATGTGAAGGTCCAAGGGATACAGTAAACCTGCACTGGTGCATCGGAATCCAATACTGGTCTCCCAGGAGCCGCTCAAAGCACAAACTCTTAGGAGACTCACTTTTCTTGTACTTAAGTCTGCACTGTGCCTTTTACATTCAATTCCGATGCGATTTCTGTGTTCCATCGTCAATTTGAAGGTCCAAGGGATACAGTAAACCTGCACTGGTGCATCGGAATCCAATACTGGTCTCCCAGGATCCGCTCAAAGCACAAACTCTTAGGAGACTCACTCTTCTTGTACTTAAGTCGGCACTGTGCCTTTTATATTCAATTCCGATGCGATTTCTGTGTTTCATCGTCAATGTGAAGGTCCAAGGGATACAGTAAACCTGCACTGGTGCATCGGAATCCAATACTGGTCTCCCAGGAGCCGCTCAAACCACAAACTCTTAGGAGACTCACTCTTCTTGTACTTAAGTCGGCACTGTGTATTTTATATTCAATTCCGATGCGATTTCTTTGTTTCATTGTCCATGTGAATGTCCAAGGGATACAGTAAACCTGCACTGGTGCATCGGAATCCAATACTGGTCTCCCAGGAGCCGCTCAAAGCACAAACTCTTAGGAGACTCACTCTTCTTGTACTTAAGTCGGCACTGTGCTTTTTATATTCAATTCCGATGCGATTTCTGTGTTTCATCGTCAATGGGAAGGTCCAAGGGATACAGTAAACCTGCACTAGTGCATCGGAATCCAATACCGGTCTCCCAGGAGCCGCTCAAAGCACAAATTCTTAGGAGACTCACTCTTCTTGACTTAAGTCGGCACTGTGCTTTTTATATTCAATTCCGATACGATTTCTGTGTTTCATCGTCGATTTGAAGGTCCAAGGGATACAGTAAACCTGCACTGGTGCATCGGAATCCAATACTGGTCTCCCAGGAGCCGCTCAAACCACAAACTCTTAGGAGACTCACTCTTCTTGTACTTAAGTCGGCACTGTGCCTTTTATATTCAATTCCGATGCGATTTCTGTGTTTCATTGTCAATGTGAAGGTCCAAGGGATACAGTAAACCTGCACTGGTGCATCGGAATCCAATACTGGTCTCCCAGGAGCCGCCCAAAGCACAAACTCTGAGAAGATTCACTCTTCTTGTACTTAAGTCGGCACTGTGTCTTTTATATTCAATTCCGATACGATTTCTGTGTTTCATTGTCAATGTGAAGGTCCAAGGGATACAGTAAACCTGCATTGGTGCATCGGAATCCAATACTGGTCTCCCAGGAGCCGCTCAAAGCACAAACTCTGAGAAGATTCACTCTTCTTGTACTTAAGTCGGCATTGTGCCTTTTTTATTCAATTCCGATGCGATTTCTGTGTTTCATCGTTAATTTGAAGGTCCAAGGGATACAGTAAACCTGCACTGGTGCATCGGAATACAATACTGGTCTCCCACGAGCCGCTTAAACCACAAACTCTTAGGAGACTCACTCTTCTTGTACATAAGTCGGCACTGTGCCTTTTATATTCAATTCCGATGCGATTTCTGTGTCTCATTGTCAATGTGAAGGTCCAAGGGATACAGTAAACCTGCACTGGTGCATCGGAATCCAATACTGGTCTCCCAGGAGCCGCTCAAAGCACAAACTCTTAGGAGACTCACTCTTCTTGTACTTAAGTCGGCACTGTGCCTTTTATATTCAATTCCGATGCGATTTCTGTGTTTCATTGTCAATGTGAAGGTCCAAGGGATACAGTAAACCTGCACTGGTGCATCGGAATCCAATACTGGTCTCCCAGGAGCCGCCCAAAGCACAAACTCTGAGAAGATTCACTCTTCTTGTACTTAAGTCGGCATTGTGCCTTTTATATTCAATTCCGATGCGATTTCTGTGTTTCATTGTCAATGTGAAGGTCCAAGGGATACAGTAAACCTGCACTGGTTCATCGGAATACAATACTGGTCTCCCAGGAGCCGCCCAAAGCACAAACTCTGAGAAGATTCACTCTTCTTGTACTTATGTCGGCACTTTGTCTTTTATATTCAATTCCGATGCGATTTCTGTGTCTCATTGTCAATGTGAAGGTCCAAGGGATACAGTAAACCTGCACTGGTGCATCGGAATCCAATACTGGTCTCCCAGGAGCCGCTCAAAGCACAAACTCTTAGGAGACTCACTCTTCTTGTACTTAAGTCGGCACTGTGCCTTTTACATTCAATTCCGATGCGATTTCTGTGTTCCATCGTCAATTTGAAGGTCCAAGGGATACAGTAAACCTGCACTGGTGCATCGGAATCCAATACTGGTCTCCCAGGACCCGCTCAAAGCACAAACTCTTAGGAGACTCACTCTTCTTGTACTTAAGTCGGCACTGTGCCTTTTATATTCAATTCCGATGCGATTTCTGTGTTTCATCGTCAATGTGAAGGTCCAAGGGATACAGTAAACCTGCACTGGTGCATCGGAATCCAATACTGGTCTCCCAGGAGCCGCTCAAACCACAAACTCTTAGGAGACTCACTCTTCTTGTACTTAAGTCGGCACTGTGTCTTTTACATTCAATTCCGATGCGATTTCTGTGTTTCATTGTCAATGTGAAGGTCCACGGGGTACAGTAAACCTGCACTGGTGCATCGGAATCCAATACTGGTCTCCCAGGAGCCGCTCAAAGCACAAACTCTTAGGAGACTCACTCTTCTTGTACTTAAGTCGGCGCTGTGTATTTTATATTCAATTCCGATGCGATTTTTTGTTTCATTGTCCATGTGAATGTCCAAGGGATACAGTAAACCTGCACTGGTGCATCGGAATCCAATACTGGTCTCCCAGGAGCCTCTCAAAGCACAAACTCTTAGGAGACTCACTCTTCTTGTACTTAAGTCGGCACTGTGCCTTTTATATTCAATTCCGATGCGATTTCTGTGTTCCATCGTCAATGTGAAGGTCCAAGGGATACAGTAAACCTGCACTAGTGCATCGGAATCCAATACCGGTCTCCCAGGAGCCGCTCAAAGCACAAACTCTTAGGAGACTCACTCTTCTTGACTTAAGTCGGCACTGTGCCTTTTATATTCAATTCCGATACGATTTCTGTGTTTCATCGTCGATTTGAAGGTCCAAGGGATACAGTAAACCTGCACTGGTGCATCGGAATCCAATACTGGTCTCCCAGGAGCCGCTCAAAGCACAAACTCTTAGGAGACTCACTCTTCTTGTACTTAAGTCGGCACTGTGCCTTTTATATTCAATTCCGATGCGATTTCTGTGTTTCATTGTCAATGTGAAGGTCCAAGGGATACAGTAAATCTCCACTGGTGCATCGGAATCCAATACTGGTCTCCCAGGAGCCGCCCAAAGCACAAACTCTGAGAAGATTCACTCTTCTTGTACTTAAGTCGGCACTGTGTCTTTTATATTCAATTCCGATACGATTTCTGTGTTTCATTGTCAATGTGAAGGTCCAAGGGATACAGTAAACCTGCATTTGTGCATCGGAATCCAATACTGGTCTCCCAGGAGCCGCTCAAAGCACAAACTCTGAGAAGATTCACTCTTCTTGTACTTAAGTCGGCATTGTGCCTTTTATATTCAATTCCGATGCGATTTCTGTGTTTCATCGTTAATTTGAAGGTCCAAGGGATACAGTAAACCTGCACTGGTGCATCGGAATACAATACTGGTCTCCCACGAGCCGCTTAAACCACAAACTCTTAGGAGACTCACTCTTCTTGTACATAAGTCGGCACTGTGCCTTTTATATTCAATTCCGATGCGATTTCTGTGTTTCATTGTCAATGTGAAGGTCCAAGGGATACAGTAAACCTGCACTGGTGCATCGTAATCCAATACTGGTCTCCCAGGAGCCGCTCAAAGCACAAACTCTTAGGAGACTCACTCTTCTTGTACTTAAGTCGGCACTGTGTCTTTTATATTCAATTCCGATGCGATTTCTGTGTTTCATTGTAAATGTGAAGGTCCAAGGGATACAGTAAACCTGCACTGGTGCATCGGAATCCAATACTGGTCTCCCAGGTGCCGCTCAAACCACAAACTCTTAGGAGACTCACTCTTCTTGAACTTAAGTCGGCACTGTGTCTTTTACATTCGATTCCGATGCGATTTCTGTGTTTCATTGTCCATGTGAAGGTCCAAGGGATACAGTAAACCTGCACTGGTGCATCGGAATCTAATACTGGTCTCCCAGGAGCCGCTCAAACCACAAACTCTTAGGAGACTCACTCTTCTTGTACTTAAGTCGGCATGTGTCTTTTATATTCAATTCCGATGCGATTTCTGTGTTTCATTGTGCATGTGAAGGTCCAAGGGATACAGTAAACCTGCACTGGTGCATCGGAATCCAATACTGGTCTCCCAGGATCCGCTCAAAGCACAAACTCTTAGGAGACTCACTCTTCTTGTACTTAAGTCGGCACTGTGCCTTTTATATTCAATTCCGATGCGATTTCTGTGTTTCATCGTCAATGTGAAGGTCCAAGGGATACAGTAAACCTGCACTGGTGCATCGGAATCCAATACTGGTCTCCCAGGAGCCGCTCAAACCACAAACTCTTAGGAGACTCACTCTTCTTGTACTTAAGTCGGCATGTGTCTTTTATATTCAATTCCGATGCGATTTCTGTGTTTCATTGTCCATGTGAAGGTCCATGGGATACAGTAAACCTGCACTGGTGCATCGGAATCCAATACTGGTCTCCCAGGATCCGCTCAAAGCACAAACTCTTAGGAGACTCACTCTTCTTGTACTTAAGTCGGCACTGTGCCTTTTATATTCAATTCCGATGCGATTTCTGTGTTTCATCGTCAATGTGAAGTTACAAGGGATACAGTAAACCTGCACTGGTGCATCGGAATCCAATACTGGTCTCCCAGGACCCGCCAAAAGCACAAACTCTGAGAAGATTCACTCTTCTTGTACTTAAGTCGGCACTGTGTCTTTTATATTCATTCCGATGCGATTTCTGTGTTTCATTGTCAATGTGAAGGTCCAAGGGATACAGTAAACCTGCACTGGTGCATCGGAACCCAATACTGGTCTCCCAGGAGCCGCTCAAAGCACAAACTCTTAGGAGACTCACTCTTCTTGTACTTAAGTCGGCATTGTGCCTTTTATATTCAATTCCGATGCGATTTCTGTGTTTCATCGTCAATGTGAATTTCCAAGGGATACAGTAAACCTGCACTGGTGCATCGGAATCCAATACTGGTCTCCCAGGAGCCGCCCAAAGCACTAACTCTGAGAAGATTCACTCTTCTTGTACTTAAGTCGGCATTGTGCCTTTTATATTCAATTCCGATGCGATTTCTGTGTTTCATTGTCAATGTGAAGGTCCAAGCGATACAGTAAACCTGCACTGGTGCATCGGAATCCAATACTGGTCTCCCAGGAGCCGCCCAAAGCACAAATTCTGAGAAGATTCACTCTTCTTGTACTTAAGTCGGCACTGTGCCTTTTATATTCAATTCCGATGCGATTTCTGTGTTTCATTGTCAATGTCAAGGTCCAAGGGATACAGTAAACCTGCACTGGTGCATCGGAATCCAATACTGGTCTCCCAGGAGCCGCCCAAAGCACAAACTCTGAGAAGATTCACTCTTCTTGTACTTAAGTCGGCATTATGCCTTTTATATTCAATTCCGATGCGATTTCTGTGTTTCATTGTCAATGTGAAGGTCCAAGGGATACAGTAAACCTGCACTGGTGCATCGGAATACAATACTGGTCTCCCAGGAGCTGCCCAAAGCACAAACTCTGAGAAGATTCACTCTTCTTGTACTTAAGTCGTCACTTTGTCTTTTATATTCAATTCCGATGCGATTTCTGTGTCTCATTGTCAATGTGAAGGTCCAAGGGATACAGTTAACCTGCACTGGTGCATCGGAATCCAATACTGGTCTCCCAGGAGCCGCTCAAAGCACAAACTCTTAGGAGACTCACTCTTCTTGTACCTTAGTCGGCACTGTGCCTTTTATATTCAATTCCGATGCGATTTCTGTGTTTCATCGTCAATTTGAAGGTCCAAGGGATACAGTAAACCTGCACTGGTGCATCGGAATCCAATACTGGTCTCCCAGGATCCGCTCAAAGCACAAACTCTTAGGAGACTCACTCTTCTTGTACTTAAGTCGGCACTGTGCCTTTTATATTCAATTCCGATGCGATTTCTGTGTTTCATCGTCAATGTGTAGGTCCAAGGGATACAGTAAACCTGCACTGGTGCATCGGAATGCAATACTGGTCTCCCAGGAGCCCCTCAAACCACAAACTCTCAGGAGACTCACTCTTCTTGTACTTAAGTCGGCACTGTGTCTTTTATATTCAATTCCGATGCGATTTCTGTGTTTCATTGTCAATGTGAAGGTCCAAGGGGTACAGTAAACCTGCACTGGTGCATCGGAATCCAATACTGGTCTCCCAGGAGCCGCTCAAACCACAAACTCTTAGGAGACTCACTCTTCTTGTACTTAAGTCGGCACTGTGTATTTTATATTCAATTCCGATGCGATTTCTGTGTTTCATTGTCCATGTGAATGTCCAAGGGATACAGTAAACCTGCACTGGTGCATCGGAATCCAATACTGGTCTCCCAGGAGCTGCTCAAAGCACAAACTCTTAGGAGACTCACTCTTCTTGTACTTCAGTCGGCACTGTGCCTTTTATATTCAATTCCGATGCGATTTCTGTGTTTTATCGTCAATGGGAAGGTCCAAGGGATACAGTAAACCTGCACTAGTGCATCGGAATCCAATACCGGTCTCCCAGGAGCCGCTCAAAGCACAAACTCTTAGGAGACTCACTCTTCTTGACTTAAGTCGGCACTGTGCCTTTTATATTCAATTCCGATGCGATTTCTGTGTTTCATCGTCGATTTGAAGGTCCAAGGGATACAGTAAACCTGCACTGGTGCATCGGAATCCAATACTGGTCTCCCAGGAGTCGCTCAAACCACAAACTCTTAGGAGACTCACTCGTCTTGTACTTAAGTCGGCACTGTGCCTTTTATATTCAATTCCGATGCGATTTCTGTGTTTCGTTGTCAATGTGAAAGTCCAAGGGGTACAGTAAACCTGCATTGGTGCATCGGAATCCAATACTGGTCTCCCAGGAGCCGCCCAAAGCACAAACTCTGAGAAGATTCACTCTTCTTGTACTTAAGTCGGCATTGTGCCTTTTATATTCAATTCCGATGCGATTTCTGTGTTTCATCGTTAATTTGAAGGTCCAAGGGATACAGTAAACCTGCACTGGTGCATCGGAATACAATACTGGTCTCCCACGAGCCGCTTAAACCACAAACTCTTAGGAGACTCACTCTTCTTGTACATAAGTCGGCACTGTGCCTTTTATATTCAATTCCGATGCGATTTCTGTGTTTCATTGTCAATGTGAAGGTCCAAGGGATACAGTAAACCTGCACTGGTGCATCGTAATCCAATACTGGTCTCCCAGGAGCCGCTCAAAGCACAAACTCTTAGGAGACTCACTCTTCTTGTACTTAAGTCGGCACTGTGTCTTTTATATTCAATTCCGATGCGATTTCTGTGTTTCATTGTAAATGTGAAGGTCCAAGGGATACAGTAAACCTGCACTGGTGCATCGGAATCCAATACTGGTCTCCCAGGAGCCGCTCAAACCACAAACTCGTAGGAGACTCACTCTTCTTGTACTTAAGTCGGCACTGTGTCTTTTACATTCAATTCCGATGCGATTTCTGTGTTTCATTGTCAATGTGAAGGTCCAAGGGATACAGTAAACCTGCACTGGTGCATCGGAATCCAATTCTGGTCTCCCAGGAGCCGCTCAAACCACAAACTCTTAGGAGACTCACTCTTCTTGTACTTAAGTCGGCATGTGTCTTTTATATTCAATTCCGATGCGATTTCTGTGTTTCATTGTGCATGTGAAGGTCCGAGGGATACAGTAAACCTGCACTGGTGCATCGGAATCCAATACTGGTCTCCCAGGATCCGCTCAAAGCACAAACTCTTAGGAGACTCACTCTTCTTGTACTTAAGTCGGCACTGTGCCTTTTATATTCAATTCCGATGCGATTTCTGTGTTTCATCGTCAATGTGAAGGTCCAAGGGATACAGCAAACCTGCACTGGTGCATCGGAATCCAATACTGGTCTCCCAGGAGCCGCTCAAACCACAAACTCTTAGGAGACTCACTCTTCTTGTACTTAAGTCGGCATGTGTCTTTTATATTCAATTCCGATGCGATTTCTGTGTTTCATTGTCCATGTTAAGGTCCAAGGGATACAGTAAACCTGCACTGGTGCATCGGAATCCAATACTGGTCTCCCAGGATCCGCTCAAAGCACAAACTCTTAGGAGACTCACTCTTCTTGTACTTAAGTCGGCACTGTGCCTTTTATATTAAATTCCGATGCGATTTCTGTGTTTCATCGTCAATGTGAAGGTCCAAGGGATACAGTAAACCTGCACTGGTGCATCGGAATCCAATACTGGTCTCCCAGGATCCGCTCAAAGCACAAACTCTTAGGAGACTCAAACTTCTTGTACTTAAATCAGCACTGTGCCTATTATATTCAATTCCGATGCGATTTCTGTGTTTCATCGTTAATTTGAAGGTACAAGGGATACAGTAAACCTGCACTGGTGCATCGGAATCCAATACTGGTCTCCCAGGACCCACCCAAAGCACAAACTCTGAGAAGATTCACTCTTCTTGTACTTAAGACGGCACTGTGTCTTTTATATTCAATCCCGATGCGATTTCTGTGTTTCATTGTCAATGTGCAGGTCCAAGGGACACAGTAAACCTGCACTGGTGCATCGGAATCCAATACTGGTCTCCCAGGAGCCGCCCAAAGCACAAACTCTGAGAAGATTCACTCTTCTTGTACTTAAGTCGGCACTGTGTCTTTTATATTCAATTCCGATACGATTTCTGTGTTTCATTGTCAATGTGAAGGTCCAAGGGATACAGTGAACCTGCATTGGTGCATCGGAATCCAATAATGGTCTCCCAGGAGCCGCTCAAAGCACAAACTCTGAGAAGATTCACTCTTCTTGTACTTAAGTCGGCATTGTGCCTTTTATATTCAATTCCGATGCGATTTCTGTGTTTCATCGTTAATTTGAAGGTCCAAGGGATACAGTAAACCTGCACTGGTGCATCGGAATACAATACTGGTCTCCCACGAGCCGCTTAAACCACAAACTCTTAGGAGACTCACTCTTCTTGTACATAAGTCGGCACTGTGCCTTTTATATTCAATTCCGATGCGATTTCTGTGTTTCATTGTCAATGTGAAGGTCCAAGGGATACAGTAAACCTGCACTGGTGCATCGTAATCCAATACTGGTCTCCCAGGAGCCGCTCAAAGCACAAACTCTTAGGAGACTCACTCTTCTTGTACTTAAGTCGGCACTGTGTCTTTTATATTCAATTCCGATGCGATTTCTGTGTTTCATTGTAAATGTGAAGGTCCAAGGGATACAGTAAACCTGCACTGGTGCATCGGAATCCAATACTGGTCTCCCAGGAGCCGCTCAAACCACAAACTCGTAGGAGACTCACTCTTCTTGTACTTAAGTCGGCACTGTGTCTTTTACATTCAATTCCGATGCGATTTCTGTGTTTCATTGTCAATGTGAAGGTCCAAGGGATACAGTAAACCTGCACTGGTGCATCGGAATCCAATACTGGTCTCCCAGGAGCCGCTCAAACCACAAACTCTTAGGAGACTCACTCTTCTTGTACTTAAGTCGGCATGTGTCTTTTATATTCAATTCCGATGCGATTTCTGTGTTTCATTGTGCATGTGAAGGTCCGAGGGATACAGTAAACCTGCACTGGTGCATCGGAATCCAATACTGGTCTCCCAGGATCCGCTCAAAGCACAAACTCTTAGGAGACTCACTCTTCTTGTACTTAAGTCGGCACTGTGCCTTTTATATTCAATTCCGATGCGATTTCTGTGTTTCATCGTCAATGTGAAGGTCCAAGGGATACAGCAAACCTGCACTGGTGCATCGGAATCCAATACTGGTCTCCCAGGAGCCGCTCAAACCACAAACTCTTAGGAGACTCACTCTTCTTGTACTTAAGTCGGCATGTGTCTTTTATATTCAAATCCGATGCGATTTCTGTGTTTCATTGTCCATGTTAAGGTCCAAGGGATACAGTAAACCTGCACTGGTGCATCGGAATCCAATACTGGTCTCCCAGGATCCGCTCAAAGCACAAACTCTTAGGAGACTCACTCTTCTTGTACTTAAGTCGGCACTGTGCCTTTTATATTAAATTCCGATGCGATTTCTGTGTTTCATCGTCAATGTGAAGGTCCAAGGGATACAGTAAACCTGCACTGGTGCATCGGAATCCAATACTGGTCTCCCAGGATCCGCTCAAAGCACAAACTCTTAGGAGACTCAAACTTCTTGTACTTAAATCAGCACTGTGCCTATTATATTCAATTCCGATGCGATTTCTGTGTTTCATCGTTAATTTGAAGGTACAAGGGATACAGTAAACCTGCACTGGTGCATCGGAATCCAATACTGGTCTCCCAGGACCCGCCCAAAGCACAAACTCTGAGAAGATTCACTCTTCTTGTACTTAAGACGGCACTGTGTCTTTTATATTCAATCCCGATGCGATTTCTGTGTTTCATTGTCAATGTGCAGGTCCAAGGGACACAGTAAACCTGCACTGGTGCATCGGAATCCAATACTGGTCTCCCAGGAGCCGCTCAAACCACAAACTCTTAGGAGACTCACTCTTCCTGTACTTAAGTCGGCATGTGTCTTTTATATTCAATTCCGATGCGATTTCTGTGTTTCATTGTCCATGTGAAGGTCCAAGGGATACAGTAAACCTGCACTGGTGCATCGGAATCCAATACTGGTCTCCCAGGATCCGCTCAAAGCACAAACTCTTAGGAGACTCACTCTTCTTGTACTTAAGTCGGCACTGTGCCTTTTATATTCAATTCCGATGCGATTTCTGTGTTTCATCGTCAATGTGAAGGTCCAAGGGATACAGTAAACCTGCACTGGTGCATCGGAATCCAATACTGGTCTCCCAGGAGCCGCTCAAACCACAAACTCTTAGGAGACTCACTCTTCTTGTACTTAAGTAGGCATGTGTCTTTTATATTCAATTCCGATGCGATTTCTGTGTTTCATTGTCCATGTGAAGGTCCAAGGGATACAGTAAACCTGCACTGGTGCATCGGAATCCAATACTGGTCTCCCAGGGTCCGCTCAAAGCACAAACTCTTAGCAGACTCACTCTTATTGTACTTAAATCGGCACTGTGCCTTTTATATACAATTCCGATGCAATTTCTGTGTTTCATCGTCAATGTGAAGGTCCAAGGGATACAGTAATCCTGCACTGGTGCATCGGAATCCAATACTGGTCTCCCAGGATCCGCTCAAAGCACAAACTCTTAGGAGACTCACTCTTCTTGTACTTAAGTCGTCACTGTGCCTATTATATTCAATTCCGATGCGATTTCTGTGTTTCATCGTCAATGTGAATTTCCAAGGGATACAGTAAACCTGCACTGGTGCATCGGAATCCAATACTGGTCTCCCAGGACCCGCCCAAAGCACAAACTCTGAGAAGATTCACTCTTCTTGTACTTAAGTCGGCACTGTGTCTTTTATATTCAATTCCGATGCGATTTCTGTGTTTCATTGTCAATGTGAAGGTCCAAGGGATACAGTAAACCTGCACTGGTGCATCGGAACCCAATACTGGTCTCCCAGGAGCCGCTCAAAGCACAAACTCTTAGGAGACTCACTCTTCTTGTACTTAAGTCGGCATTGTGCCTTTTATATTCAATTCCGATGCGATTTCTGTGTTTCATCGTCAATGTGAAGGTCCAAGGGATACAGTAAACCTGCACTGGTGCATCGGAATCCAATACTGGTCTCCCAGGAGCCGCTCAAAGCACAAACTCTGAGAAGATTCACTCTTCTTGTACTTAAGTCGGCATTGTGCCTTTGATATTCAATTCCGATGCGATTTCTGTGTTTCATCGTTAATTTGAAAGTCCAAGGGATACAGTAAACCTGCACTGGTGCATCGGAATACAATACTGGTCTCCCAGGAGCCGCCCAAAGCACAAACTCTGAGAAGATTCACTCTTCTTGTACTTAAGTCGGCACTGTGCCTTTTATATTCAATTCCGATGCGATTTCTGTGTTCCATCGTCAATGTGAAGGACCAGGGGATACAGTAAACCTGCACTGGTGCATCGGAATCCAATACTGGTCTCCCAGGAGCCGCTCAAACCACAAACTCTTAGGAGACTCACTCTTCTTGTACTTAAGTCGGCACTGTGTCTTTTATATTCAATTCCGATGCGATTTCTGTGTTTCATTGTCAATGTGAAGGTCCAAGGGATACAGTAAACCTTTACTGGTGCATCGGAATCCAATACTGGTCTCCCAGGAGCCGCCCAAAGCACAAACTCTGAGAAGATTCACTCTTCTTGTACTTAAGTCGGTACTGTGCCTTTTATATTCAATTCCGATGCGATTTCTGTGTTTCATCGTCAATGTGAAGGTCCAAGGGGTACAGTAAACCTGCACTGGTGCATCGGAATCCAATACTGGTCTCCCAGGAGCCGCTCAAAGCACAAACTCTTAGGAGACTCACTCTTCTTGTACTTAAGTCGGCACTGTGTCTTTTATATTCAATTCCGATGCGATTTCTGTGTTTCATTGTCAATGTGAAGGTCCAAGGGATACAGTAAACCTTTACTGGTGCATCGGAATCCAATACTGGTCTCCCAGGACCCGCCCAAAGCACAAACTCTGAGAAGATTCACTCTTCTTGTACTTAAGTCGGCACTGTGTCTTTTATATTCAATTCCGATGCGATTTCTGTGTTTCATTGTCAATGTGAAGGTCCAAGGGATACAGTAAACCTGCACTGGTGCATCGGAACCCAATACTGGTCTCCCAGGAGCCGCTCAAAGCACAAACTCTTAGGAGACTCACTCTTCTTGTACTTAAGTCGGCATTGTGCCTTTTATATTCAATTCCGATGCGATTTCTGTGTTTCATCGTCAATGTGAAGGTCCAAGGGATACAGTAAACCTGCACTGGTGCATCGGAATCCAATACTGGTCTCCCAGGAGCCGCTCAAAGCACAAACTCTGAGAAGATTCACTCTTCTTGTACTTAAGTCGGCATTGTGCCTTTGATATTCAATTCCGATGCGATTTCTGTGTTTCATCGTTAATTTGAAAGTCCAAGGGATACAGTAAACCTGCACTGGTGCATCGGAATACAATACTGGTCTCCCAGGAGCCGCCCAAAGCACAAACTCTGAGAAGATTCACTCTTCTTGTACTTAAGTCGGCACTGTGCCTTTTATATTCAATTCCGATGCGATTTCTGTGTTCCATCGTCAATGTGAAGGACCAGGGGATACAGTAAACCTGCACTGGTGCATCGGAATCCAATACTGGTCTCCCAGGAGCCGCTCAAACCACAAACTCTTAGGAGACTCACTCTTCTTGTACTTAAGTCGGCACTGTGTCTTTTATATTCAATTCCGATGCGATTTCTGTGTTTCATTGTCAATGTGAAGGTCCAAGGGATACAGTAAACCTGCACTGGTGCATCGGAATCCAATACTGGTCTCCCAGGAGCCGCCCAAAGCACAAACTCTGAGAAGATTCACTCTTCTTGTACTTAAGTCGGTACTGTGCCTTTTATATTCAATTCCGATGCGATTTCTGTGTTTCATCGTCAATGTGAAGGTCCAAGGGGTACAGTAAACCTGCACTGGTGCATCGGAATCCAATACTGGTCTCCCAGGAGCCGCTCAAAGCACAAACTCTTAGGAGACTCACTCTTCTTGTACTTAAGTCGGCACTGTGTATTTTATATTCAATTCCGATGCGATTTCTGTGTTTCATTGTCAATGTGAAGGTCCAAGGGATACAGTAAACCTTTACAGGTGCATCGGAATCCAATACTGGTCTCCCAGGACACGCCCAAAGCACAAACTCTGAGAAGATTCACTCTTCTTGTACTTAAGTCGGCACTGTGTCTTTTATATTCAATTCCGATGCGATTTCTGTGTTTCATTGTCAATGTGAAGGTCCAAGGGATACAGTAAACCTGCACTGGTGCATCGGAACCCAATACTGGTCTCCCAGGAGCCGCTCAAAGCACAAACACTTAGGAGACTCACTCTTCTTGTACTTAAGTCGGCATTGTGCCTTTTATATTCAATTCCGATGCGATTTCTGTGTTTCATCGTCAATGTGAAGGTCCAAGGGATACAGTAAACCTGCACTGGTGCATCGGAATCCAATACTGGTCTCCCAGGAGCCGCTCAAAGCACAAACTCTGAGAAGATTCACTCTTCTTGTACTTAAGTCGGCACTGTGTCTTTTATATTCAATTCCGATGCGATTTCTGTGTTTCATTGTCAATGTGAAGGTCCAAGGGATACAGTAAACCTGCACTGGTGCATCGGAATACAATACTGGTCTCCCACGACCCGCTTAAACCACAAACTCTTAGGAGACTCACTCTTCTTGTACTTAAGTCGGCACTGTGCCTTTTATATTCAATTCCGATGCGATTTCTGTGTTTCATTGTCAATGTGAAGGTCCCATGGATACAGTAAACCTGCACTGGTGCATCGTAATCCAATACTGGTCTCCCAGGAGCCGCTCAAAGCACAAACTCATTGGAGACTCACTCTTCTTGTTCTTAAGTCGGCACTGTGTCTTTTATATTCAATACCGATGCGATTTCTGTGTTTCATTGTAAATGTGAAGGTCCAAGGGATACAGTAAACCTGCACTGGTGCATCGGAATCCAATACTGGTCTCCCAGGAGCCGCTCAAACCACAAACTCTTAGGAGACTCACTCTTCTTGTACTTAAGTCGGCACTGTGTCTTTTACATTCAATTCCGATGCGATTTCTGTGTTTCATTGTCAATGTGAGGGTCCAAGGGATACAGTAAACCTGCACTGGTGCATCGGAATCCAATACTGGTCTCCCAGGAGCCGCTCAAACCACAAACTCTTAGGAGACTCACTCTTCTTGTACTTAAGTCGGCATGTGTCTTTTATATTCAATTCCGATGCGATTTCTGTGTTTCATTGTCCATGTGAAGGTCCAAGGGATACAGTAAACCTGCACTGGTGCATCGGAATCCAATACTGGTCTCCCAGGATCCGCTCAAAGCACAAACTCTTAGGAGACTCACTCTTCTTGTACTTAAGTCGGCACTGTGCCTTTTATATTCAATTCCGATGCGATTTCTGTGTTTCATCGTCAATGTGAAGGTCCAAGGGATACAGTAAACCTGCACTGGTGCATCGGAATCCAATACTGGTCTCCCAGGAGCCGCTCAAACCTTAAACTCTTAGGAGACTCACTCTTCTTGTACTTAAGTCGGCATGTGTCTTTTATATTCAATTCCGATGCGATTTCTGTGTTTCATTGTCAATGTGAAGGTCCAAGGGATACAGTAAACCTGCACTGGTGCATCGGAACCCAATACTGGTCTCCCAGGAGCCGCTCAAAGCACAAACTCTTAGGAGACTCACTCTTCTTGTACTTAAGTCGGCATTGTGCCTTTTATATTCAATTCCGATGCGATTTCTGTGTTTCATCGTCAATTTGAAGGTCCAAGGGATACAGTAAACCTGCACTGGTGCATCGGAATCCAATACTGGTCTCCCAGGAGCCGCTCAAACCACAAACTCTTAGGAGACTCACTCTTCTTGTACTTAAGTCGGCACTGTGTCTTTTATATTCAATTCCGATGCGATTTCTGTGTTTCATTGTCAATGTGAATTTCCAAGGGATACAGTAAACCTGCACTGGTGCATCGGAATCCAATACTGGTCTCCCAGGAGCCGCCCAAAGCACAAACTCTGAGAAGATTCACTCTTCTTGTACTTAAGTCGGCACTGTGCCTTTTATATTCAATTCCGATGCGATTCCTGTGTTTCATCGTCAATGTGAAGGTCCAAGGGGTACAGTAAACCTGCACTGGTGCATCGGAATCCAATACTGGTCTCCCAGGAGCCGCTCAAACCACAAACTCTTAGGAGACTCACTCTTCTTGTACTTAAGTCGGCACTGTGTCTTTTACATTCAATTCCGATGCGATATCTGTGTTTCATTGTCAATGTGAAGGTCCAAGGGATACAGTAAACCTGCACTGGTGCATCGGAATCCAATACTGGTCTCCCAGGAGCCGCCCAAAGCACAAACTCTGAGAAGATTCACTCTTCTTGTACTTAAGTCGGCATTGTGCCTTTTATATTCAATTCCGATGCGATTTCTGTGTTTCATTGCCAATGTGAAGGTCCAAGAGATACAGTAAACCTGCACTGGTGCATCGGAATCCAATACTGGTCTCCCAGGAGCCGCCCAAAGCACAAACTCTGAGAAGATTCACTCTTCTTGTACTTAAGTCGGCACTGTGCCTTTTATATTCAATTCCGATGCGATTTCTGTGTTTCATCGTCAATGTGAAGGTCCAAGGGATACAGTAAACCTGCACTGGTGCATCGGAATCCAATACTGGTCTCCCAGGAGCCGCTCAAACCACAAACGCTTAGGAGACTCACTCTTCTAGTACTTAAGTCGGCACTGTGTCTTTTGTATTCAATTCCGATGCGTTTTCTGTGTTTCATTGTCAATGTGAAGGTCCAAGGGATACAGTAAAACTGCACTGGAGCATCGGAATCCAATACTGGTCTCCCAGGAGCCGCCCAAAGCACAAACTCTGAGAAGATTCACTCTTCTTGTACTTAAGTCGGCATTGTGCCTTTTATATTCAATTCCGATGCGATTTCTGTGTTTCATTGTCAATGTGAAGGTCTAAGGGATACAGTAAACCTGCACTGGTGCATCGGAATCCCATACTGGTCTCCCAGGAGCCGCCCAAATCACAATCTCTGAGAAGATTCACTCTTCTTGTACTTAAGTCGGCACAGTGCCTGTTATATTCAATTCCGATGCGATTTCTGTGTTTCATTGTCAATGTGAAGGTCCAAGGGATACAGTAAACCTGCACTGGTGGATCGGAATACAATACTGGTCTCCCAGGAGCCGCCCAAAGCACAAACTCTGAGAAGATTCACTCTTCTTGTACTTAAGTCGGCACTGTGTCTTTTATATTCAATTCCGATGCGATTTCTGTGTCTCATTGTCAATGTGAAGGTCCAAGGGATACAGTAATCCTGCACTGGTGCATCGGAATCCAATACTGGTCTCCCAGGAGCCGCTCAAACCACAAACTCTTAGGAGACTCACTCTTCTTGTACTTAAGTCGGCACTGTGCCTTTTATATTCAATTCCGATGCGACTTCAGTGTTACATCGTCAATGTGAAGGTCCAAGGGATACAGTAAACCTGCACTGGTGCATCGGAATCCAATACTGGGGCCCCCAGGAGCCGCTCAAAACACAAACTCTTAGGAGACTCACTCTTCTTGTACTTAAGTCGGCACTGTGTCTTTTATATTCAATTCCGATGCGTTTTCTGTGTTTCATTGTCAATGTGAAGGTCCAAGGGATACAGTAAACCTGCACTGGTGCATCGGAATCCAATACTGGTCTCCCAGGAGCCGGCCAAAGCACAAACTCTGAGAAGATTCACTCTTCTTGTACTTAAGTCGGCACTGTGCCTTTTATATTCAATTCCGATGCGATTTCTGTGTTTCATCGTCAATGTGAAGGTCCAAGGGATACAGTAAACCTGCACTGGTGCATCGGAACCCAATACTGGTCTCCCAGGAGCCGCTCAAACCACAAACTCTTAGGAGACTCACTCTTCTTGTACTTAAGTCGGCACTGTGTCTTTTATATTCAATTCCGATGCGATTTCTGTGTTTCATTGTCAATGTGAAGGTCCAAGGGATACAGTAAACGTGAACTGGTGCATCGTAATCCAATACTGGTCTCCCAGGAGCCGCCCAAATCACAAACTCTGAGAAGAATCACTCTTCTTGTACTTAAGTCGGCATTGTGCCATTTATATTCAATTCCGATGCGATTTCTGTGTTTCATTGTCAATTTGAAGGTCTAAGGGATACAGTAAACCTGCACTGGTGCATCGGAATCCCATACTGGTCTCCCAGGAGCCGCCCAAAGCACAATATCTGAGAAGATTCACTCTTCTTGTACTTAAGTCGGCACTGTGCCTTTTATATTCAATTCCGATGCGTTTTCTGTGTTTCATCGTCAATGTGAAGGTCCAAGGGATACAGTAAACCTGCACTGGTGCATCGGAATCCAATACTGGTCTCCCAGGAGCCGCTCAAACCACAAACTCTTAGGAGACTCACTCTTCTTGTACTTATGTCGGCACTGTGTCTTTTATATTCAATTCCGATGCGATTTCTGTGTTTCACTGTCAATGTGAAGGTCCAAGGGATACAGTAAACCTGCACTGGTGCATCGGAATCCAATACTGGTCTCCCAGGAGCCTCCCAAAGCACTAACTCTGAGAAGATTCACTCTTCTTGTACTTAAGTCGGCATTGTGCCTTTTATATTCAATTCCGATGCGATTTCTGTGTTTCATTGTCAATGTGAAGGTCCAAGGGATACAGTAAACCTGCACTGGTGCATCGGAATCCAATACTGGTCTCCCAGGAGCCGCCCAAAGCATAAACTCTGAGAAGATTCACTCTTCTTGTACTTAAGTCGGCACTGTGCCTTTTATATTCAATTCCGATGCGATTTCTGTGTTTCATCGTCAATGTGAAGGTCCAAGGGATACAGTAAACCTGCACTGGTGCATCGGAATCCAATACTGGTCTCCCAGGAGCCGCTCAAACCACAAACTCTTAGGAGACTCACTCTCCTTGTACTTAAGTCGGCACTGTGTCTTTTATATTCAATTCCGATGCGATTTCTGTGTCTCATTTTCAATGTGAAGGTCCAAGGGATACAGTAAACCTGCACTGGTGCATCGGAATCCAATACTGGTCTCCCAGGAGCCGCTCAAAGCACAAACTCGTAGGAGACTCACTCTTCTTGTACTTAAGTCGGCACTGTGCCTTTTATATTCAATTCCGATGCGATTTCTGTGTTTCATCGTCAATGTGAAGCTCCAAGGGATACAGTAAACCTGCACTGGTGCATCGGAATCCAATATTGGTCTCCCAGGAGCCGCTCAAACCACAAATTCTTAGGAGACTCACTCTTCTTGTACTTAATTCTGCACTGTGTCTTTTATATTCAATTCCGATGCGGTGTTTCATTGTCAATGTGAAGGTCCAAGGGATACAGTAAACCTGCACTGGTGCATCAGAATCCAATACTGGTCTCCCAGGAGCCGCTCAAACCCCAAACTCTTAGGAGACTCACTCTTCTTGTACTTAAGTCGGCACTGTGCCTTTTATATTCAATTCCGATGCGATTTCTGTGTCTCATTGTCAATGTGAAGGTCCAAGGGATACAGTAAACCTGCACTGGTGCGTCGGAATCCAATACTGGTCTCCCAGGAGCCGCCCAAAGCACAAACTCTGAGAAGATTCACTCTTCTTGTACTTAAGTCGGCATTGTGCCTTTTATATTCAATTCCGATGCGACTTCTGTGTTTCATTGTCAATGTGAAGGTCCAAGGGATACAGTAAACCTGCACTGGTGCATCGGAATCCAATACTGGTCTCCCAGGAGCCGCCCAAAGCACAAACTCTGAGAAGATTCACTCTTCTTGTACTTAAGTCGGCACTGTGCCTTTTATATTCAATTCCGATGCGATTTCTGTGTTTCATCGTCAATGTGAAGGTCCAAGGGATACAGTAAACCTGCACTGGTGCATCGGAATCCAATACTGGTCTCCCAGGAGCCGCTCAAACCACAAACTCTTAGGAGACTCACTCTTCTTGTACTTAAGTCGGCACTGTGTCTTTTATATTCAATTCCGATGCGATTTCTGTGTTTCATCGTCAATGTGGAGGTCCAAGGGATACAGTAAACCTGCACTGGTGCATCGGAATCCAATACTGGTCTCCCAGGAGGCGCCCAAAGCACAAACTCTGAGAAGATTCACTCTTCTTGTACTTAAGTCGGCATTGTGCCTTTTATATTCAATTCCGATGCGATTTCTGTGTTTCATCGTTAATTTGAAGGTCCAAGGGATACAGTAAACCTGCACTGGTGCATCGGAATACAATACTGGTCTCACACGAGCCGCTTAAACCACAAACTCTTAGGAGACTCACTCTTCTTGTACTTAAGTCGGCACTGTGCCTTTTATATTCAATTCCGATGCGATTTCTGTGTTTCATTGTCAATGTGAAGGTCCAAGGGATACAGTAAACCTGCACTGGTGCATCGGAATCCAATACTGGTCTCCCAGGAGCCGCTCAAAGCACAAACTCTTAAGAGACTCACTCTTCTTGTTCTTAAGTCGGCACTGTGTCTTTTATATTCAATTCCGATGCGATTTCTGTGTTTCATTGTAAATGTGAAGGTCCAAGGGATACAGTGAACCTGCACTGGTGCATCGGAATCCAATACTGGTCTCCCAGGAGCCACTCAAACCACAAACTCTTAGGAGACTCACTCTTCTTGTACTTAAGTCGGCACTGTGTCATTTACATTCAATTCCGATGCGATTTCTGTGTTTCATTGTCAATGTGAAGGTCCAAGGGATACAGTAAACCTGCACTGGTGCATCGGAATGCAATACTGGTCTCCCAGGAGCCGCTCAAACCACAAACTCTTAGGAGACTCACTCTTCTTGTACTTAAGTCGGCATGTGTCTTTTATATTCAATTCCGATGCGATTTCTGTGTTTCATTGTCCATGTGAAGGGCCAAGGGATACAGTAAACCTGCGCTGGTGCATCGGAATCCAATACTGGTCTCCCAGGATCCGCTCAAAGCACAAACTCTTAGGAGACTCACTCTTCTTGTACTTAAGTCGGCACTGTGCCTTTTATATTCAATTCCGATGCGATTTCTGTGTTTCATCGTCAATGTGAAGGTCCAAGGGATACAGTAAACCTGCACTGGTGCATCGGAATCCAATACTGGCCTCCCAGGAGCCGCACAAAGCACAAACTCTGAGAAGATTCACTCTTCTTGTACTTAAGTCGGCACTGTGCCTTTTATATTCAATTCCGATGCGATTTCTGTGTTTCATCGTCACTGTGAAGGTCCAAGGGATACAGTAAACCTGCACTGGTGCATCGGAATCCAATACTGGTCTCCCAGGAGCCGCTCAAACCACAAAGGCTTAGGAGACTCACTCTTCTTGTACTTAAGTCGGCACTGTGTCTTTTGTATTCAATTCCGATGCGTTTTCTGTGTTTCATTGTCAATGTGAAGGTCCAAGGGATACAGTAAACCTGCACTGGTGCATCGGAATCCAATACTGGTCTCCCAGGAGCCGCCCAAAGCACAAACTCTGAGAAGACTCACTCTTCTTGTACTTAAGTCGGCACTGTGCCTTTTATATTCAATTCCGATGCGATTTCTGTGTTTCATCGTCAATGTGAAAGTCCAAGGGATACAGTAAACCTGCACTGGTGCATCGGAACCCAATACTGGTCTCCCAGGAGCCGCTCAAAGCACAAACTCTTAGGAGACTCACTCTTCTTGTACTTAAGTCGGCATTGTGCCTTTTATATTCAATTCCGATGCGATTTCTGTGTTTCATCGTCAATTTGAAGGTCCAAGGGATACAGTAAACCTGCACTGGTGCATCGGAATCCAATACTGGTCTCCCAGGAGCCGCTCAAACCACAAACTCTTAGGAGACTCACTCTTCTTGTACTTAAGTCGGCACTGTGTCTTTTATATTCAATTCCGATGCGATTTCTGTGTTTCATTGTCAATGTGAATTTCCAAGGGATACAGTAAACCTGCACTGGTGCATCGGAATCCAATACTGGTCTCCCAGGAGCCGCCCAAAGCACAAACTCTGAGAAGATTCACTCTTGTTGTACTTGAGTCGGCACTGTGCCTTTTATATTCAATTCCGATGCGATTTCTGTGTTCCATCGTCAATGTGAAGGTCCAGGGGATACAGTAAACCTGCACTGGTGTATCGGAACCCAATACTGGTCTCCCAGGAGCCGCTCAAACCACAAACTCTTAGGAGACTCACTCTTCTTGTACTTAAGTCGGCACTGTGTCTTTTATATTCAATTCCGATGCGATTTCAGTGTTTCATTGTCAATGTGAAGGTCCAAGGGATACAGTAAACCTTTACTGGTGCATCGGAATCCAATACTGGTCTCCCAGGAGCCGCCCAAAGCACAAACTCTGAGAAGATTCACTCTTCTTGTACTTAAGTCGGCACTGTGCCTTTTATATTCAATTCCGATGCGATTTCTGTGTTTCATTGCCAATGTGAAGGTCCAAGAGATACAGTAAACCTGCACTGGTGCATCGGAATCCAATACTGGTCTCCCAGGAGCCGCCCAAAGCACAAACTCTGAGAAGATTCACTCTTCTTGTACTTAAGTCGGCACTGTGCCTTTTATATTCAATTCCGATGCGATTTCTGTGTTTCATCGTCAATGTGAAGGTCCAAGGGATACAGTAAACCTGCACTGGTGCATCGGAATCCAATACTGGTCTCCCAGGAGCCGCTCAAACCACAAACGCTTAGGAGACTCACTCTTCTTGTACTTAAGTCGGCACTGTGTCTTTTGTATTCAATTCCGATGCGTTTTCTGTGTTTCATTGTCAATGTGAAGGTCCAAGGGATACAGTAAAACTGCACTGGAGCATCGGAATCCAATACTGGTCTCCCAGGAGCCGCCCAAAGCACAAACTCTGAGAAGATTCACTCTTCTTGTACTTAAGTCGGCATTGTGCCTTTTATATTCAATTCCGATGCGATTTCTGTGTTTCATTGTCAATGTGAAGGTCTAAGGGATACAGTAAACCTGCACTGGTGCATCGGAATCCCATACTGGTCTCCCAGGAGCCGCCCAAATCACAATCTCTGAGAAGATTCACTCTTCTTGTACTTAAGTCGGCACAGTGCCTGTTATATTCAATTCCGATGCGATTTCTGTGTTTCATTGTCAATGTGAAGGTCCAAGGGATACAGTAAACCTGCACTGGTGCATCGGAATACAATACTGGTCTCCCAGGAGCCGCCCAAAGCACAAACTCTGAGAAGATTCACTCTTCTTGTACTTAAGTCGGCACTGTGTCTTTTATATTCAATTCCGATGCGATTTCTGTGTCTCATTGTCAATGTGAAGGTCCAAGGGATACAGTAATCCTGCACTGGTGCATCGGAATCCAATACTGGTCTCCCAGGAGCCGCTCAAACCACAAACTCTTAGGAGACTCACTCTTCTTGTACTTAAGTCGGCACTGTGCCTTTTATATTCAATTCCGATGCGACTTCAGTGTTACATCGTCAATGTGAAGGTCCAAGGGATACAGTAAACCTGCACTGGTGCATCGGAATCCAATACTGGGGCCCCCAGGAGCCGCTCAAAACACAAACTCTTAGGAGACTCACTCTTCTTGTACTTAAGTCGGCACTGTGTCTTTTATATTCAATTCCGATGCGTTTTCTGTGTTTCATTGTCAATGTGAAGGTCCAAGGGATACAGTAAACCTGCACTGGTGCATCGGAATCCAATACTGGTCTCCCAGGAGCCGGCCAAAGCACAAACTGTGAGAAGATTCACTCTTCTTGTACTTAAGTCGGCACTGTGCCTTTTATATTCAATTCCGATGCGATTTCTGTGTTTCATCGTCAATGTGAAGGTCCAAGGGATACAGTAAACCTGCACTGGTGCATCGGAACCCAATACTGGTCTCCCAGGAGCCGCTCAAACCACAAACTCTTAGGAGACTCACTCTTCTTGTACTTAAGTCGGCACTGTGTCTTTTATATTCAATTCCGATGCGATTTCTGTGTTTCATTGTCAATGTGAAGGTCCAAGGGATACAGTAAACTTGAACTGGTGCATCGTAATCCAATACTGGTCTCCCAGGAGCCGCCCAAATCACAAACTCTGAGAAGAATCACTCTTCTTGTACTTAAGTCGGCATTGTGCCATTTATATTCAATTCCGATGCGATTTCTGTGTTTCATTGTCAATTTGAAGGTCTAAGGGATACAGTAAACCTGCACTGGTGCATCGGAATCCCATACTGGTCTCCCAGGAGCCGCCCAAAGCACAATATCTGAGAAGATTCACTCTTCTTGTACTTAAGTCGGCACTGTGCCTTTTATATTCAATTCCGATGCGTTTTCTGTGTTTCATCGTCAATGTGAAGGTCCAAGGGATACAGTAAAGCTGCACTGGTGCATCGGAATCCAATACTGGTCTCCCAGGAGCCGCTCAAACCACAAACTCTTAGGAGACTCACTCTTCTTGTACTTATGTCGGCACTGTGTCTTTTATATTCAATTCCGATGCGATTTCTGTGTTTCACTGTCAATGTGAAGGTCCAAGGGATACAGTAAACCTGCACTGGTGCATCGGAATCCAATACTGGTCTCCCAGGAGCCTCCCAAAGCACTAACTCTGAGAAGATTCACTCTTCTTGTACTTAAGTCGGCATTGTGCCTTTTATATTCAATTCCGATGCGATTTCTGTGTTTCATTGTCAATGTGAAGGTCCAAGGGATACAGTAAACCTGCACTGGTGCATCGGAATCCAATACTGGTCTCCCAGGAGCCGCCCAAAGCATAAACTCTGAGAAGATTCACTCTTCTTGTACTTAAGTCGGCACTGTGCCTTTTATATTCAATTCCGATGCGATTTCTGTGTTTCATCGTCAATGTGAAGGTCCAAGGGATACAGTAAACCTGCACTGGTGCATCGGAATCCAATACTGGTCTCCCAGGAGCCGCTCAAACCACAAACTCTTAGGAGACTCACTCTCCTTGTACTTAAGTCGGCACTGTGTCTTTTATATTCAATTCCGATGCGATTTCAGTGTTACATTGTCAACGTGAAGGTCCAAGGATACAGTAAACCTGCACTGGTGCATCGGAATCCAATACTGGTCTCCCAGGAGCCGCCCAAAGCACAAACTCTGAGAAGATTCACTCTTCTTGTACTTAAGTCGGCATTGTGCCTTTTATATTCAATTCCGATGCGATTTCTGTGTTTCATTGTCAATGTGAAGGTCCAAGGGATACAGTAAACCTGCACTGGTGCATCGGAATACAATACTGGTCTCCCAGGAGCCGCCCAAAGCACAAACTCTGAGAAGATTCACTCTTCTTGTACTTAAGTCGGCACTGTGTCTTTTATATTCAATTCCGATGCGATTTCTGTGTCTCATTTTCAATGTGAAGGTCCAAGGGATACAGTAAACCTGCACTGGTGCATCGGAATCCAATACTGGTCTCCCAGGAGCCGCTCAAAGCGCAAACTCGTAGGAGACTCACTCTTCTTGTACTTAAGTCGGCACTGTGCCTTTTATATTCAATTCCGATGCGATTTCTGTGTTTCATCGTCAATGTGAAGCTCCAAGGGATACAGTAAACCTGCACTGGTGCATCGGAATCCAATATTGGTCTCCCAGGAGCCGCTCAAACCACAAATTCTTAGGAGACTCACTCTTCTTGTACTTAATTCTGCACTGTGTCTTTTATATTCAATTCCGATGCGGTGTTTCATTGTCAATGTGAAGGTCCAAGGGATACGGTAAACCTGCACTGGTGCATCAGAATCCAATACTGGTCTCCCAGGAGCCGCTCAAACCCCAAACTCTTAGGAGACTCACTCTTCTTGTACTTAAGTCGGCACTGTGCCTTTTATATTCAATTCCGATGCGATTTCTGTGTCTCATTGTCAATGTGAAGGTCCAAGGGATACAGTAAACCTGCACTGGTGCGTCGGAATCCAATACTGGTCTCCCAGGAGCCGCCCAAAGCACAAACTCTGAGAAGATTCACTCTTCTTGTACTTAAGTCGGCATTGTGCCTTTTATATTCAATTCCGATGCGACTTCTGTGTTTCATTGTCAATGTGAAGGTCCAAGGGATACAGTAAACCTGCACTGGTGCATCGGAATCCAATACTGGTCTCCCAGGAGCCGCCCAAAGCACAAACTCTGAGAAGATTCACTCTTCTTGTACTTAAGTCGGCACTGTGCCTTTTATATTCAATTCCGATGCGATTTCTGTGTTTCATCGTCAATGTGAAGGTCCAAGGGATACAGTAAACCTGCACTGGTGCATCGGAATCCAATACTGAGGCCCCCAGGAGCCGCTCAAACCACAAACTCTTAGGAGACTCACTCTTCTTGTACTTAAGTCGGCCCTGTGTCTTTTATATTCAATTCCGATGCGTTTTCTGTGTTTCATTGTCAATGTGAAGGTCCAAGGGATACAGTAAACCTGCACTGGTGCATCGGAATCCAATACTGGTCTCCCAGGAGCCGCCCAAAGCACAAACTCTGAGAAGATTCACTCTTCTTGTACTTAAGTCGGCACTGTGCCTTTTATATTCAATTCCGATGCGATTTCTGTGTTTCATCGTCAATGTGAAGGTCCAAGGGATACAGTAAACCTGCACTGGTGCATCGGAATCCAATACTGGTCTCCCAGGAGCCGCTCAAACCACAAACTCTTAGGAGACTCACTCTTCTTGTACTTAAGTCGGCACTGTGTCTTTTATATTCAATTCCGATGCGATTTCTGTGTTTCATCGTCAATGTGGAGGTCCAAGGGATACAGTAAACCTGCACTGGTGCATCGGAATCCAATACTGGTCTCCCAGGAGGCGCCCAAAGCACAAACTCTGAGAAGATTCACTCTTCTTGTACTTAAGTCGGCATTGTGCCTTTTATATTCAATTCCGATGCGATTTCTGTGTTTCATCGTTAATTTGAAGGTCCAAGGGATACAGTAAACCTGCACTGGTGCATCGGAATACAATACTGGTCTCACACGAGCCGCTTAAACCACAAACTCTTAGGAGACTCACTCTTCTTGTACTTAAGTCGGCACTGTGCCTTTTATATTCAATTCCGATGCGATTTCTGTGTTTCATTGTCAATGTGAAGGTCCAAGGGATACAGTAAACCTGCACTGGTGCATCGGAATCCAATACTGGTCTCCCAGGAGCCGCTCAAAGCACAAACTCTTAAAAGACTCACTCTTCTTGTTCTTAAGTCGGCACTGTGTCTTTTATATTCAATTCCGATGCGATTTCTGTGTTTCATTGTAAATGTGAAGGTCCAAGGGATACAGTGAACCTGCACTGGTGCATCGGAATCCAATACTGGTCTCCCAGGAGCCGCTCAAACCACAAACTCTTAGGAGACTCACTCTTCTTGTACTTAAGTCGGCACTGTGTCATTTACATTCAATTCCGATGCGATTTCTGTGTTTCATTGTCAATGTGAAGGTCCAAGGGATACAGTAAACCTGCACTGGTGCATCGGAATGCAATACTGGTCTCCCAGGAGCCGCTCAAACCACAAACTCTTAGGAGACTCACTCTTCTTGTACTTAAGTCGGCATGTGTCTTTTATATTCAATTCCGATGCGATTTCTGTGTTTCATTGTCCATGTGAAGGGCCAAGGGATACAGTAAACCTGCGCTGGTGCATCGGAATCCAATACTGGTCTCCCAGGATCCGCTCAAAGCACAAACTCTTAGGAGACTCACTCTTCTTGTACTTAAGTCGGCACTGTGCCTTTTATATTCAATTCCGATGCGATTTCTGTGTTTCATCGTCAATGTGAAGGTCCAAGGGATACAGTAAACCTGCACTGGTGCATCGGAATCCAATACTGGTCTCCCAGGAGCCGCCCAAAGCACAAACTCTGAGAAGATTCACTCTTCTTGTACTTAAGTCGGCATTGTGCCTTTTATATTCAATTCCGATGCGATTACTGTGTTTCATTGTCAATGTGAAGGTCCAAGGGATACAGTAAACCTGCACTGGTGCATCGGAATCCAATACTGGCCTCCCAGGAGCCGCACAAAGCACAAACTCTGAGAAGATTCACTCTTCTTGTACTTAAGTCGGCACTGTGCCTTTTATATTCAATTCCGATGCGATTTCTGTGTTTCATCGTCACTGTGAAGGTCCAAGGGATACAGTAAACCTGCACTGGTGCATCGGAATCCAATACTGGTCTCCCAGGAGCCGCTCAAACCACAAAGGCTTAGGAGACTCACTCTTCTTGTACTTAAGTCGGCACTGTGTCTTTTGTATTCAATTCCGATGCGTTTTCTGTGTTTCATTGTCAATGTGAAGGTCCAAGGGATACAGTAAACCTGCACTGGTGCATCGGAATCCAATACTGGTCTCCCAGGAGCCGCCCAAAGCACAAACTCTGAGAACACTCACTCTTCTTGTACTTAAGTCGGCACTGTGCCTTTTATATTCAATTCCGATGCGATTTCTGTGTTTCATCGTCAATGTGAAGGTCCAAGGGATACAGTAAACCTGCACTGGTGCATCGGAACCCAATAATGGTCTCCCAGGAGCCGCTCAAAGCACAAACTCTTAGGAGACTCACTCTTCTTGTACTTAAGTCGGCATTGTGCCTTTTATATTCAATTCCGATGCGATTTCTGTGTTTCATCGTCAATTTGAAGGTCCAAGGGATACAGTAAACCTGCACTGGTGCATCGGAATCCAATACTGGTCTCCCAGGAGCCGCTCAAACCACAAACTCTTAGGAGACTCACTCTTCTTGTACTTAAGTCGGCACTGTGTCTTTTATATTCAATTCCGATGCGATTTCTGTGTTACATTGTCAACGTGAAGGTCCAAGGATACAGTAAACCTGCACTGGTGCATCGGAATCCAATACTGGTCTCCCAGGAGCCGCCCAAAGCACAAACTCTGAGAAGATTCACTCTTCTTGTACTTAAGTCGGCATTGTGCCTTTTATATTCAATTCCGATGCGATTTCTGTGTTTCATTGTCAATGTGAAGGTCCAAGGGATACAGTAAACCTGCACTGGTGCATCGGAATACAATACTGGTCTCCCAGGAGCCGTCCAAAGCACAAACTCTGAGAAGATTCACTCTTCTTGTACTTAAGTCGGCACTGTGTCTTTTATATTCAATTCCGATGCGATTTCTGTGTCTCATTTTCAATGTGAAGGTCCAAGGGATACAGTAAACCTGCACTGGTGCATCGGAATCCAATACTGGTCTCCCAGGAGCCGCTCAAAGCGCAAACTCGTAGGAGACTCACTCTTCTTGTACTTAAGTCGGCACTGTGCCTTTTATATTCAATTCCGATGCGATTTCTGTGTTTCATCGTCAATGTGAAGCTCCAAGGGATACAGTAAACCTGCACTGGTGCATCGGAATCCAATATTGGTCTCCCAGGAGCCGCTCAAACCACAAATTCTTAGGAGACTCACTCTTCTTGTACTTAATTCTGCACTGTGTCTTTTATATTCAATTCCGATGCGGTGTTTCATTGTCAATGTGAAGGTCCAAGGGATACAGTAAACCTGCACTGGTGCATCGGAATCCAATACTGGTCTCCCAGGAGCCGCTCAAACCCCAAACTCTTAGGAGACTCACTCTTCTTGTACTTAAGTCGGCACTGTGCCTTTTATATTCAATTCCGATGCGATTTCTGTGTCTCATTGTCAATGTGAAGGTCCAAGGGATACAGTAAACCTGCACTGGTGCGTCGGAATCCAATACTGGTCTCCCAGGAGCCGCCCAAAGCACAAACTCTGAGAAGATTCACTCTTCTTGTACTTAAGTCGGCATTGTGCCTTTTATATTCAATTCCGATGCGACTTCTGTGTTTCATTGTCAATGTGAAGGTCCAAGGGATACAGTAAACCTGCACTGGTGCATCGGAATCCAATACTGAGGCCCCCAGGAGCCGCTCAAACCACAAACTCTTAGGAGACTCACTCTTCTTGTACTTAAGTCGGCCCTGTGTCTTTTATATTCAATTCCGATGCGTTTTCTGTGTTTCATTGTCAATGTGAAGGTCCAAGGGATACAGTAAACCTGCACTGGTGCATCGGAATCCAATACTGGTCTCCCAGGAGCCGCCCAAAGCACAAACTCTGAGAAGATTCACTCTTCTTGTACTTAAGTCGGCACTGTGCCTTTTATATTCAATTCCGATGCGATTTCTGTGTTTCATCGTCAATGTGAAGGTCCAAGGGATACAGTAAACCTGCACTGGTGCATCGGAATCCAATACTGGTCTCCCAGGAGCCGCTCAAACCACAAACTCTTAGGAGACTCACTCTTCTTGTACTTAAGTCGGCACTGTGTCTTTTATATTCAATTCCGATGCGATTTCTGTGTTTCATCGTCAATGTGGAGGTCCAAGGGATACAGTAAACCTGCACTGGTGCATCGGAATCCAATACTGGTCTCCCAGGAGGCGCCCAAAGCACAAACTCTGAGAAGATTCACTCTTCTTGTACTTAAGTCGGCATTGTGCCTTTTATATTCAATTCCGATGCGATTTCTGTGTTTCATCGTTAATTTGAAGGTCCAAGGGATACAGTAAACCTGCACTGGTGCATCGGAATACAATACTGGTCTCACACGAGCCGCTTAAACCACAAACTCTTAGGAGACTCACTCTTCTTGTACTTAAGTCGGCACTGTGCCTTTTATATTCAATTCCGATGCGATTTCTGTGTTTCATTGTCAATGTGAAGGTCCAAGGGATACAGTAAACCTGCACTGGTGCATCGGAATCCAATACTGGTCTCCCAGGAGCCGCTCAAAGCACAAACTCTTAAAAGACTCACTCTTCTTGTTCTTAAGTCGGCACTGTGTCTTTTATATTCAATTCCGATGCGATTTCTGTGTTTCATTGTAAATGTGAAGGTCCAAGGGATACAGTGAACCTGCACTGGTGCATCGGAATCCAATACTGGTCTCCCAGGAGCCGCTCAAACCACAAACTCTTAGGAGACTCACTCTTCTTGTGCTTAAGTCGGCACTGTGTCATTTACATTCAATTCCGATGCGATTTCTGTGTTTCATTGTCAATGTGAAGGTCCAAGGGATACAGTAAACCTGCACTGGTGCATCGGAATGCAATACTGGTCTCCCAGGAGCCGCTCAAACCACAAACTCTTAGGAGACTCACTCTTCTTGTACTTAAGTCGGCATGTGTCTTTTATATTCAATTCCGATGCGATTTCTGTGTTTCATTGTCCATGTGAAGGGCCAAGGGATACAGTAAACCTGCGCTGGTGCATCGGAATCCAATACTGGTCTCCCAGGATCCGCTCAAAGCACAAACTCTTAGGAGACTCACTCTTCTTGTACTTAAGTCGGCACTGTGCCTTTTATATTCAATTCCGATGCGATTTCTGTGTTTCATCGTCAATGTGAAGGTCCAAGGGATACAGTAAACCTGCACTGGTGCATCGGAATCCAATACTGGTCTCCCAGGAGCCGCCCAAAGCACAAACTCTGAGAAGATTCACTCTTCTTGTACTTAAGTCGGCATTGTGCCTTTTATATTCAATTCCGATGCGATTACTGTGTTTCATTGTCAATGTGAAGGTCCAAGGGATACAGTAAACCTGCACTGGTGCATCGGAATCCAATACTGGCCTCCCAGGAGCCGCACAAAGCACAAACTCTGAGAAGATTCACTCTTCTTGTACTTAAGTCGGCACTGTGCCTTTTATATTCAATTCCGATGCGATTTCTGTGTTTCATCGTCACTGTGAAGGTCCAAGGGATACAGTAAACCTGCACTGGTGCATCGGAATCCAATACTGGTCTCCCAGGAGCCGCTCAAACCACAAAGGCTTAGGAGACTCACTCTTCTTGTACTTAAGTCGGCACTGTGTCTTTTGTATTCAATTCCGATGCGTTTTCTGTGTTTCATTGTCAATGTGAAGGTCCAAGGGATACAGTAAACCTGCACTGGTGCATCGGAATCCAATACTGGTCTCCCAGGAGCCGCCCAAAGCACAAACTCTGAGAAGACTCACTCTTCTTGTACTTAAGTCGGCACTGTGCCTTTTATATTCAATTCCGATGCGATTTCTGTGTTTCATCGTCAATGTGAAGGTCCAAGGGATACAGTAAACCTGCACTGGTGCATCGGAATCCAATACTGGTCTCCCAGGAGCCGCTCAAAGCACAAACTCTTAGGAGACTCACTCTTCTTGTACTTAAGTCGGCATTGTGCCTTTTATATTCAATTCCGATGCGATTTCTGTGTTTCATCGTCAATTTGAAGGTCCAAGGGATACAGTAAACCTGCACTGGTGCATCGGAATCCAATACTGGTCTCCCAGGAGCCGCTCAAACCACAAACTCTTAGGAGACTCACTCTTCTTGTACTTAAGTCGGCACTGTGTCTTTTATATTCAATTCCGATGCGATTTCTGTGTTTCATTGTCAATGTGAATTTCCAAGGGATACAGTAAACCTGCACTGGTGCATCGGAATCCAATACTGGTCTCCCAGGAGCCGCCCAAAGCACAAACTCTGAGAAGATTCACTCTTGTTGTACTTGAGTCGGCACTGTGCCTTTTATATTCAATTCCGATGCGATTTCTGTGTTCCATCGTCAATGTGAAGGTCGAGGGGATACAGTAAACCTGCACTGGTGTATCGGAATCCAATACTGGTCTCCCAGGAGCCGCTCAAACCACAAACTCTTAGGAGACTCACTCTTCTTGTACTTAAGTCGGCACTGTGTCTTTTATATTCAATTCCGATGCGATTTCAGTGTTTCATTGTCAATGTGAAGGTCCAAGGGATACAGTAAACCTGCACTGGTGCATCGGAATCCAATACTGGTCTCCCAGGAGCCGCCCAAAGCACAAACTCTGAGAAGATTCACTCTTCTTGTACTTAAGTCGGCACTGTGCCTTTTATATTCAATTCCGATGCGATTTCTGTGTTTCATCGTCAATGTGAAGGTCCAAAGGGTACAGTAAACCTGCACTGGTGCATCGGAATCCAATACTGGTCTCCCAGGAGCCGCTCAAACCACAAACTCTTAGGAGACTCACTCTTCTTGTACTTAAGCCGGCACTGTGTCTTTTACATTCAATTCCGATGCGATATCTGTGTTTCATTGTCAATGTAAAGGTCCAAGGGATACAGTAAACCTGCACTGGTGCATCGGAATCCAATACTGGTATCCCAGGAGCCGCCCAAAGCACAAACTCTGAGAAGATTCACTCTTCTTGTACTTAAGTCGGAAATGTGCCTTTTATATTCAATTCCGATGCGATTTCTGTGTTTCATTGTCAATGTGAAGGTCCAAGGGATACAGTAAACCTGCAGGGGTGCATCGGAATCCAATACTGGTCTCCCAGGAGCCGCCCAAAGCACAAACTCTGAGAAGATTCACTCTTCTTGTACTTAAGTCGGCACTGTGCCTTTTATATTCAATTCCGATGCGATTTCTGTGTTTCATCGTCAATGTGAAGGTCCAAGGGATACAGTAAACCTGCACTGGTGCATCGGAATCCAATACTGGTCTCCCAGGAGCCGCTCAAACCACAAACGCTTAGGAGACCCACTCTCCTTGTACTTAAGTCGGCACTGTGTCTTTTGTATTCAATTCCGATGCGTTTTCTGTGTTTCATTGTCAATGTGAAGGTCCAAGGGATACAGTAAACCTGCACTGGTGCATCGGAATCCAATACTGGTCTCCCAGGAGCCGCCCAAAGCACAAAATCTGAGAAGATTCACTCTTCTTGTACTTAAGTCGGCACTGTGCCATTTATATTCAATTCCGATGCGATTTCTGTGTTTCATCGTCAATGTGAAGGTCCAAGGGATACTGTAAACCTGCACTGGTGCATCGGAACCCAATACTGGTCTCCCAGGATCCGCTCAAAGCACAAACTCTTAGGAGACTCACTCTTCTTGAACTTATGTCGGCACTGTGCCTTTTATATTCAATTCCGATGCGATTTCTGTGTTTCATCGTCAATGTGAAGGTCCAAGGGATACAGTAAACCTGCACTGGTGCATCGGAATCCAATACTGGTCTCCCAGGAGCCGCTCAAACCACAAACTCTTAGGAGACTCACTCTTCTTGTACTTAAGTCGGCACTGTGTCTTTTATATTCAATTCCGATGCGATTTCTGTGTTTCATTGTCAATGTGAAGGTCCAAGGGATACAGTAAACCTGCACTGGTGCATCGGAATCCAATACTGGTCTCCCAGGAGCCGCCCAAAGCACAAACTCTGAGAAGATTCACTCTTCTTGTACTTAAGTCGGCACTGTGCCTTTTATATTCAATTCCGATGCGATTTCTGTGTGGCATTGTCAATGTGAAGGTCCAAGGGATACAGTAAACTTGCACTGGTGCATCGGAATACAATACTGGTCTCCCAGGAGCCGCCCAAAGCACAAACTCTGAGAAGATTCACTCTTCTTGTACTTAATTCGGCACTGTGTCTTTTATATTCAATTCCGATGCGATTTCTGTGTCTCATTGTCAATGTGAAGGTCCAAGGGATACAGTAAACCTGCACTGGTGCATCGGAATCCAATACTGGTCTCCCAGGAGCCGCTCAAACCACAAACTCTTAGGAGACTCACTCTTCTTGTACTTAAGTCGGCACTGTGCCTTTTATATTCAATTCCGATGCGATTTCTGTGTTTCATCGTCAATGTGAAGGTCCAAGGGATACAGTAAACCTGCACTGGTGCATCGGAATCCAATACTGGTCTCCCAGGATCCGCTCAAAGCACAAACTCTTAGGAGACTCACTCTTCTTGTACTTAAGTCGGCACTGTGCCTTTTATATTCAATTCCGATGCGATTTCTGTGTTTCATCGTCAATTTGAAGGTCCAAGGGATACAGTAAACCTGCACTGGTGCATCGGAATCCAAAACTGGTCTCCCAGGAGCCGCTCAAACCACAAACTCTTAGGAGACTCACTCTTCTTGTACTTAAGTCGGCACTGTGTCTTTTATATTCAATTCCGATGCGATTTCTGTGTTTCATTGTCAATGTGAAGGTCCAAGGGGTACAGTAAACCTGCACTGGTGCATCGGAATCCAATACTGGTCTCCCAGGAGCCGCTCAAACCACAAACTCTTAGGAGACTCACTCTTCTTGTACTTAAGTCGGCACTGTGTATTTTATATTCAATTCCGATGCGATTTCTGTGTTTCATTGTCCATGTGAATGTCCAAGGGATACAGTAAACCTGCACTGGTGCATCGGAATCCAATACTGGTCTCCCAGGAGCCGCTCAAAGCACAAACTCTTAGGAGACTCACTCTTCTTGTACTTAAGTCGGCACTGTGTCTTTTATATTCAATTCCGATGCGATTTCTGTGTTTCATCGTCAATGTGAAGGTCCAAGGGAAACAGTAAACCTGCACTGGTGCATCGGAATCCAATACTGGTCTCCCAGGAGCCGCCCAAAGCACAAACTCTGAGAAGATTCACTCTTCTTGTACATAAGTCGGCATTGTGCCTTTTATATTCAATTCCGATGCGATTTCTGTGTTTCATTGTCAATTTGAAGGTCTAAGGGATACAGTAAACCTGCACTGGTGCATCGGAATCCCATACTGGTCTCCCAGGAGCCGCCCAAACCACAAACTCTTAGGAGACTCACTCTTCTTGTACTTAAGTCGGCACTGTGTCTTTTATATTCAATTCCGATGCGTTTTCTGTGTTTCATCGTCAATGTGAAGGTCCAAGGGATACAGTAAACCTGCACTGGTGCATCGGAATCCAATACTGGTCTCCCAGGAGCCGCTCAAACCACAAACTCTTAGGAGACTCACTCTTCTTGTACTTAAGTCGGCACTGTGTCTTTTATATTCAATTCCGATGCGATTTCTGTGTTACATTGTCAATGTGAAGGTCCAAGGGATACAGTAAACCTGCACTGGTGCATCGGAATCCAATACTGGTCTCCCAGGAGCCGCCCAAAGCACAAACTCTGAGAAGATTCACTCTTCTTGTACTTAAGTCGGCATTGTGCCTTTTATATTCAATTCCGATGCGATTTCTGTGTTTCATTGTCAATGTGAAGGTCCAAGGGATACAGTAAACCTGCACTGGTGCATCGGAATACAATACTGGTCTCCCAGGAGCCGGCCAAAGCACAAACTCTGAGAAGATTCACTCTTCTTGTACTTAAGTCCGCACTGTGTCTTTTATATTCAATTCCGATGCGATTTCTGTGTCTCATTTTCAATGTGAAGGTCCAAGGGATACAGTAAACCTGCACTGGTGCATCGGAATCCAATACTGGTCTCCCAGGAGCCGCTCAAAGCATAAACTCTTAGGATACTCACTCTTCTTGTACTTAAGTCGGCACTGTGCCTTTTATATTCAATTCCGATGCGATATCTGTGTTTCATCGTCAATTTGAAGGTCCAAGGGATACAGTAAACCTGCACTGGTGCATCGGAATCCAATACTGGTCTCCCAGGATCCGCTCAAACCACAAACTCTTAGGAGACTCACTCTTCTTGTACTTAAGTCGGCACTGTGCCTTTTATATTCAATTCCGATGCGATTTCTGTGTTTCATCGTCAATGTGAAGCTCCAAGGGATACAGTAAACCTGCACTGGTGCATCGGAATCCAATACTGGTCTCCCAGGAGCCGCTCAAACCACAAACTCTTAGGAGACTCACTCTTCTTGTACTTAAGTCGGCACTGTGTCTTTTATATTCAATTCCGATGCGGTGTTTCATTGTCAATGTGAGGGTCCAAGGGATACAGTAAACCTGCACTGGTGCATCAGAATCCAATACTGGTCTCCCAGGAGCCGCTCAAACCACAAACTCTTAGGAGACTCACTCTTCTTGTACTTAAGTCGGCACTGTGTCTTTTATATTCAATTCCGATGCGATTTCTGTGTTTCATTGTTAATGTGAAGGTCCAAGGGATACAGTAAACCTGCACTGGTGAATCGGAATCCAATTCTGGTCTCCCAGGAGCCGCTCAAAGCACAAACTCTTAGGAGACTCACTCTTCTTGTACTTAAGTCGGCACTGTGTCTTTTATATTCAATTCCGATGCGATTTCTGTCTTTCATCGTCAATGTGAAGGTCCAAGGGATACAGTAAACCTGCGCTGGTGCATCGGAATCCAATACTGGTCTCCCAGGAGCCGCTCAAAGCACACTCTCTTAGGAGTCTCACTCTTCTTGTACTTAAGTCGGCACTGTGTGTTTTATATTCAATTCCGATGCGATTTCTATGTTTCATTGTCAATGTGAAAGTCCAAGGGATACAGTAAACCTGCACTGGTGCATCGGAATCCAATACTGGTCTCCCAGGAGCCGCTCAAACCACAAACTCTTAGGAGACTCACTCTTCTTGTACTTAAGTCGGCACTGTGTCTTTTATATTCAATTCCGATACGATTTCTGTGTCTCATTGGCAATGTGAAGGTCCAAGGGATACAGTAAACCTGCACTGGTGCGTCGGAATCCAATACTGGTCTCCCAGGGGCCGCCCAAAGCACAAACTCTGAGAAGATTCACTCTTCTTGTACTTAAGTCGGCATTGTGCCTTTTATATTCAATTCCGATGCGATTTCTGTGTTTCATTGTCAATGTGAAGGTCCAAGGGATACAGTAAACCTGCACTGGTGCATCGGAATCCAATACTGGTCTCCCAGGAGCCGGCCAAAGCACAAACTCTGAGAAGATTCACTCTTCTTGTACTTAAGTCGGCACTGTGCCTTTTATATTCAATTCCGATGCGATTTCTGTGTTTCATCGTGAATGTGAAGGTCCAAGGGATACAGTAAACCTGCACTGGTGCATCGGAATCCAATACTGGGGCCCCCAGGAGCCGCTCAAACCACAAACTCTTAGGAGACTCACTCTTCTTGTACTTAAGTCGGCACTGTGTCTTTTATATTCAATTCCGATGCGTTTTCTGTGTTTCATTGTCAATGTGAAGGTCCAAGGGATTCAGTAAACCTGCACTGGTGCATCGGAATCCAATACTGGTCTCCCAGGAGCCGCCCAAAGCACAAACTCTGAGAAGATTCACTCTTCTTGTACTTAAGTCGGCACTGTGTTTTTATATTCAATTCCGATGCGATTTCTGTGTTTCATCGTCAATGTGAAGGTCCAAGGGATACAGTAAACCTGCACTGGTGCATCGGAACCCAATACTGGTCTCCCAGGAGCCGCTCAAACCACAAACTCTTAGGAGACTCACTCTTCTTGTACTTAAGTTGGCACTGTGTCTTTTATATTCAATTCCGATGCGATTTCTGTGTTTCATCGTCAATGTGGAGGTCCAAGGGATACAGTAAACCTGCACTGGTGCATCGGAATCCAATACTGGTCTCCCAGGAGGCGCCCAAAGCACAAACTCTGAGAAGATTCACTCTTCTTGTACTTAAGTCGGCATTGTGCCTTTTATATTCAATTCCGATGCGATTTCTGTGTTTCATTGTCAATTTGAAGGTCTAAGGGATACAGTAAACCTGCACTGGTGCATCGGAATCCCATACTGGTCTCCCTGGAGCCGCCCAAACCACAAACTCTTAGGAGACTCACTCTTCTTGTACTTAAGTTGGCACTGTGTCTTTTATATTCAATTCCGATGCGATTTCTGTGTTTCATCGTCAATGTGAAGGTCCAAGGGATACAGTAAACCTGCACTGGTGCATCGGAATCCAATACTGGTCTCCCAGGAGCCGCTCAAACCACAAACTCTTAGGAGACTCACTCTTCTTGTACTTAAGTCGGCACTGTGTCTTTTATATTCAATTCCGATGCAATTTCTGTGTTACATTGTCAATGTGAAGGTCCAAGGGATACAGTAAACCTGCACTGGTGCATCGGAATCCAATACTGGTCTCCCAGGAGCCGCCCAAAGCACAAACTCTGAGAAGATTCACTCTTCTTGTACTTAAGTCGGCATTGTGCCTTTTATATTCAATTCCGATGCGATTTCTGTGTTTCATTGTCAATGTGAAGGTCCAAGGGATACAGTAAACCTGCACTGGTGCATCGGAATCCAATACTGGTCTCCCAGGAGCCGCCCAAAGCACAAACTCTGAGAAGATTCACTCTTCTTGTACTTAAGTCCGCACTGTGTCTTTTATATTCAATTCCGATGCGATTTCTGTGTTTCATTGTTAATGTGAAGGTCCAAGGGATACAGTAAACCTGCACTGGTGAATCGGAATCCAATTCTGGTCTCCCAGGAGCCGCTCAAAGCACAAACTCTTAGGAGACTCACTCTTCTTGTACTTAAGTCGGCATTGTGCCTTTTATATTCAATTCCGATGCGATTTCTGTGTTTCATTGTCAATTTGAAGGTCTAAGGGATACAGTAAACCTGCACTGGTGCATCGGAATCCCATACTGGTCTCCCTGGAGCCGCCCAAACCACAAACTCTTAGGAGACTCACTCTTCTTGTACTTAAGTTGGCACTGTGTCTTTTATATTCAATTCCGATGCGATTTCTGTGTTTCATCGTCAATGTGAAGGTCCAAGGGATACAGTAAACCTGCACTGGTGCATCGGAATCCAATACTGGTCTCCCAGGAGCCGCTCAAACCACAAACTCTTAGGAGACTCACTCTTCTTGTACTTAAGTCGGCACTGTGTCTTTTATATTCAATTCCGATGCAATTTCTGTGTTACATTGTCAATGTGAAGGTCCAAGGGATACAGTAAACCTGCACTGGTGCATCGGAATCCAATACTGGTCTCCCAGGAGCCGCCCAAAGCACAAACTCTGAGAAGATTCACTCTTCTTGTACTTAAGTCGGCATTGTGCCTTTTATATTCAATTCCGATGCGATTTCTGTGTTTCATTGTCAATGTGAAGGTCCAAGGGATACAGTAAACCTGCACTGGTGCATCGGAATCCAATACTGGTCTCCCAGGAGCCGCCCAAAGCACAAACTCTGAGAAGATTCACTCTTCTTGTACTTAAGTCCGCACTGTGTCTTTTATATTCAATTCCGATGCGATTTCTGTGTTTCATTGTTAATGTGAAGGTCCAAGGGATACAGTAAACCTGCACTGGTGAATCGGAATCCAATTCTGGTCTCCCAGGAGCCGCTCAAAGCACAAACTCTTAGGAGACTCACTCTTCTTGTACTTAAGTCGGCACTGTGTCTTTTATATTCAATTCCGATGCGATTTCTGTCTTTCATCGTCAATGTGAAGGTCCAAGGGATACAGTAAACCTGCGCTGGTGCATCGGAATCCAATACTGGTCTCCCAGGAGCCGCTCAAAGCACACTCTCTTAGGAGTCTCACTCTTCTTGTACTTAAGTCGGCACTGTGTGTTTTATATTCAATTCCGATGCGATTTCTATGTTTCATTGTCAATGTGAAAGTCCAAGGGATACAGTAAACCTGCACTGGTGCATCGGAATCCAATACTGGTCTCCCAGGAGCCGCTCAAACCACAAACTCTTAGGAGACTCACTCTTCTTGTACTTAAGTCGGCACTGTGTCTTTTATATTCAATTCCGATACGATTTCTGTGTCTCATTGGCAATGTGAAGGTCCAAGGGATACAGTAAACCTGCACTGGTGCGTCGGAATCCAATACTGGTCTACCAGGGGCCGCCCAAAGCACAAACTCTGAGAAGATTCACTCTTCTTGTACTTAAGTCGGCATTGTGCCTTTTATATTCAATTCCGATGCGATTTCTGTGTTTCATTGTCAATGTGAAGGTCCAAGGGATACAGTAAACCTGCACTGGTGCATCGGAATCCAATACTGGTCTCCCAGGAGCCGGCCAAAGCACAAACTCTGAGAAGATTCACTCTTCTTGTACTTAAGTCGGCACTGTGCCTTTTATATTCAATTCCGATGCGATTTCTGTGTTTCATCGTGAATGTGAAGGTCCAAGGGATACAGTAAACCTGCACTGGTGCATCGGAATCCAATACTGGGGCCCCCAGGAGCCGCTCAAACCACAAACTCTTAGGAGACTCACTCTTCTTGTACTTAAGTCGGCACTGTGTCTTTTATATTCAATTCCGATGCGTTTTCTGTGTTTCATTGTCAATGTGAAGGTCCAAGGGATTCAGTAAACTTGCACTGGTGCATCGGAATCCAATACTGGTCTCCCAGGAGCCGCCCAAAGCACAAACTCTGAGAAGATTCACTCTTCTTGTACTTAAGTCGGCACTGTGTTTTTATATTCAATTCCGATGCGATTTCTGTGTTTCATCGTCAATGTGAAGGTCCAAGGGATACAGTAAACCTGCACTGGTGCATCGGAACCCAATACTGGTCTCCCAGGAGCCGCTCAAACCACAAACTCTTAGGAGACTCACTCTTCTTGTACTTAAGTTGGCACTGTGTCTTTTATATTCAATTCCGATGCGATTTCTGTGTTTCATCGTCAATGTGGAGGTCCAAGGGATACAGTAAACCTGCACTGGTGCATCGGAATCCAATACTGGTCTCCCAGGAGGCGCCCAAAGCACAAACTCTGAGAAGATTCACTCTTCTTGTACTTAAGTCGGCATTGTGCCCTTTATATTCAATTCCGATGCGATTTCTGTGTTTCATTGTCAATTTGAAGGTCTAAGGGATACAGTAAACCTGCACTGGTGCATCGGAATCCCATACTGGTCTCCCAGGAGCCGCCCAAACCACAAACTCTTAGGAGACTCACTCTTCTTGTACTTAAGTTGGCACTGTGTCTTTTATATTCAATTCCGATGCGATTTCTGTGTTTCATCGTCAATGTGAAGGTCCAAGGGATACAGTAAACCTGCACTGGTGCATCGGAATCCAATACTGGTCTCCCAGGAGCCGCTCAAACCACAAACTCTTAGGAGACTCACTCTTCTTGTACTTAAGTCGGCACTGTGTCTTTTATATTCAATTCCGATGCGATTTCTGTGTTACATTGTCAATGTGAAGGTCCAAGGGATACAGTAAACCTGCACTGGTGCATCGGAATCCAATACTGGTCTCCCAGGAGCCGCCCAAAGCACAAACTCTGAGAAGATTCACTCTTCTTGTACTTAAGTCGGCATTGTGCCTTTTATATTCAATTCCGATGCGATTTCTGTGTTTCATTGTCAATGTGAAGGTCCAAGGGATACAGTAAACCTGCACTGGTGCATCGGAATACAATACTGGTCTCCCAGGAGCCGCCCAAAGCACAAACTCTGAGAAGATTCACTCTTCTTGTACTTAAGTCCGCACTGTGTCTTTTATATTCAATTCCGATGCGATTTCTGTGTCTCATTTTCAATGTGAAGGTCCAAGGGATACAGTAAACCTGCACTGGTGCATCGGAATCCAATACTGGTCTCCCAGGAGCCGCTCAAAGCATAAACTCTTAGGAGACTCACTCTTCTTGTACTTAAGTCGGCACTGTGCCTTTTATATTCAATTCCGATGCGATATCTGTGTTTCATCGTCAATTTGAAGGTCCAAGGGATACAGTAAACCTGCACTGGTGCATCGGAATCCAATACTGGTCTCCCAGGATCCGCTCAAACCACAAACTCTTAGGAGACTCACTCTTCTTGTACTTAAGTTGGCACTGTGCCTTTTATATTCAATTCCGATGCGATTTCTGTGTTTCATCGTCAATGTGAAGCTCCAAGGGATACAGTAAACCTGCACTGGTGCATCGGAATCCAATACTGGTCTCCCAGGAGCCGCTCAAACCACAAACTCTTAGGAGACTCACTCTTCTTGTACTTAAGTCGGCACTGTGTCTTTTATATTCAATTCCGATGCGGTGTTTCATTGTCAATGTGAGGGTCCAAGGGATACAGTAAACCTGCACTGGTGCATCAGAATCCAATACTGGTCTCCCAGGAGCCGCTCAAACCACAAACTCTTAGGAGACCCACTCTTCTTGTACTTAAGTCGGCACTGTGTCTTTTATATTTAATTCCGATGCGATTTCTGTGTTTCATTGTTAATGTGAAGGTCCAAGGGATACAGTAAACCTGCACTGGTGAATCGGAATCCAATTCTGGTCTCCCAGGAGCCGCTCAAAGCACAAACTCTTAGGAGACTCACTCTTCTTGTACTTAAGTCGGCACTGTGTCTTTTATATTCTATTCCGATGCGATTTCTGTCTTTCATCGTCAATGTGAAGGTCCAAGGGATACAGTAAACCTGCGCTGGTGCATCGGAATCCAATACTGGTCTCCCAGGAGCCGCTCAAAGCACACTCTCTTAGGAGTCTCACTCTTCTTGTACTTAAGTCGGCACTGTGTGTTTTATATTCAATTCCGATGCGATTTCTATGTTTCATTGTCAATGTGAAAGTCCAAGGGATACAGTAAACCTGCACTGGTGCATCGGAATCCAATACTGGTCTCCCAGGAGCCACTCAAACCACAAACTCTTAGGAGACTCACTCTTCTTGTACTTAAGTCGGCACTGTGTCTTTTATATTCAATTCCGATACGATTTCTGTGTCTCATTGGCAATGTGAAGGTCCAAGGGATACAGTAAACCTGCACTGGTGCGTCGGAATCCAATACTGGTCTCCCAGGGGCCGCCCAAAGCACAAACTCTGAGAAGATTCACTCTTCTTGTACTTAAGTCGGCATTGTGCCTTTTATATTCAATTCCGATGCGATTTCTGTGTTTCATTGTCAATGTGAAGGTCCAAGGGATACAGTAAACCTGCACTGGTGCATCGGAATCCAATACTGGTCTCCCAGGAGCCGCCCAAAGCACAAACTCTGAGAAGATTCACTCTTCTTGTACTTAAGTCGGCACTGTGTTTTTATATTCAATTCCGATGCGATTTCTGTATTTCATCGTCAATGTGAAGGTCCAAGGGATACAGTAAACCTGCACTGGTGCATCGGAACCCAATACTGGTCTCCCAGGAGCCGCTCAAACCACAAACTCTTAGGAGACTCACTCTTCTTGTACTTAAGTTGGCACTGTGTCTTTTATATTCAATTCCGATGCGATTTCTGTGTTTCATCGTCAATGTGGAGGTCCAAGGGATACAGTAAACCTGCACTGGTGCATCGGAATCCAATACTGGTCTCCCAGGAGGCGCCCAAAGCACAAACTCTGAGAAGATTCACTCTTCTTGTACTTAAGTCGGCATTGTGCCTTTTATATTCAATTCCGATGCGATTTCTGTGTTTCATTGTCAATGTGAAGTTCTAAGGGATACAGTAAACCTGCACTGGTGCATCGGAATCCAATACTGGTCTCCCAGGAGCCGCCCAAAGCACAATATCTGAGAAGATTCACTCTTCTTGTACTTAAGTCGGCACTGTGCCTTTTATATTCAATTCCGATGCGATTTCTGTGTTTCATCGTCAATGTGAAGGTCCAAGGGATACAGTAAACCTGCGCTGGTGCATCGGAATCCAATACTGGTCTCCCAGGAGCCGCTCAAAGCACACTCTCTTAGGAGTCTCACTCTTCTTGTACTTAAGTCGGCACTGTGTGTTTTATATTCAATTCCGATGCGATTTCTATGTTTCATTGTCAATGTGAAAGTCCAAGGGATACAGTAAACCTGCACTGGTGCATCGGAATCCAATACTGGTCTCCCAGGAGCCGCTCAAACCACAAACTCTTAGGAGACTCACTCTTCTTGTACTTAAGTCGGCACTGTGTCTTTTATATTCAATTCCGATACGATTTCTGTGTCTCATTGGCAATGTGAAGGTCCAAGGGATACAGTAAACCTGCACTGGTGCGTCGGAATCCAATACTGGTCTCCCAGGGGCCGCCCAAAGCACAAACTCTGAGAAGATTCACTCTTCTTTTACTTAAGTCGGCATTGTGCCTTTTATATTCAATTCCGATGCGATTTCTGTGTTTCATTGTCAATGTGAAGGTCCAAGGGATACAGTAAACCTGCACTGGTGCATCGGAATCCAATACTGGTCTCCCAGGAGCCGGCCAAAGCACAAACTCTGAGAAGATTCACTCTTCTTGTACTTAAGTCGGCACTGTGCCTTTTATATTCAATTCCGATGCGATTTCTGTGTTTCATCGTGAATGTGAAGGTCCAAGGGATACAGTAAACCTGCACTGGTGCATCGGAATCCAATACTGGGGCCCCCAGGAGCCGCTCAAACCACAAACTCTTAGGAGACTCACTCTTCTTGTACTTAAGTCGGCACTGTGTCTTTTATATTCAATTCCGATGCGTTTTCTGTGTTTCATTGTCAATGTGAAGGTCCAAGGGATTCAGTAAACTTGCACTGGTGCATCGGAATCCAATACTGGTCTCCCAGGAGCCGCCCAAAGCACAAACTCTGAGAAGATTCACTCTTCTTGTACTTAAGTCGGCACTGTGTTTTTATATTCAATTCCGATGCGATTTCTGTGTTTCATCGTCAATGTGAAGGTCCAAGGGATACAGTAAACCTGCACTGGTGCATCGGAACCCAATACTGGTCTCCCAGGAGCCGCTCAAACCACAAACTCTTAGGAGACTCACTCTTCTTGTACTTAAGTTGGCACTGTGTCTTTTATATTCAATTCCGATGCGATTTCTGTGTTTCATCGTCAATGTGGAGGTCCAAGGGATACAGTAAACCTGCACTGGTGCATCGGAATCCAATACTGGTCTCCCAGGAGGCGCCCAAAGCACAAACTCTGAGAAGATTCACTCTTCTTGTACTTAAGTCGGCATTGTGCCTTTTATATTCAATTCCGATGCGATTTCTGTGTTTCATTGTCAATTTGAAGGTCTAAGGGATACAGTAAACCTGCACTGGTGCATCGGAATCCCATACTGGTCTCCCAGGAGCCGCCCAAACCACAAACTCTTAGGAGACTCACTCTTCTTGTACTTAAGTTGGCACTGTGTCTTTTATATTCAATTCCGATGCGATTTCTGTGTTTCATCGTCAATGTGAAGGTCCAAGGGATACAGTAAACCTGCACTGGTGCATCGGAATCCAATACTGGTCTCCCAGGAGCCGCTCAAACCACAAACTCTTAGGAGACTCACTCTTCTTGTACTTAAGTCGGCACTGTGTCTTTTATATTCAATTCCGATGCGATTTCTGTGTTACATTGTCAATGTGAAGGTCCAAGGGATACAGTAAACCTGCGCTGGTGCATCGGAATCCAATACTGGTCTCCCAAGGGCCGCCCAAAGCACAAACTCTGAGAAGATTCACTCTTCTTGTACTTAAGTCGGCACTGTACCTTTTATATTCAATTCCGATGCTATTTCTGTGTTTCATCTTCAATGTGAAGGTCCAAGGGATACAGTAAACCTGCACTGGTGCATCGGAATGCAATACTGGTCTCCCAGGAGCCGCTCAAACCACAAACTCTTTGGAGACTCACACTTCTTGTACTTAAGTCGGCACTGTGTCTTTTATATTCAATTCCGATGCGATTTCTGTGTTTCATTGTCAATGTGAAGGTCCAAGGGGTACAGTAAACCTGCACTGGTGCATCGGAATCCAATACTGGTCTCCCAGGAGCCGCCCAAAGCACAAACTCTGAAAAGATTCACTCTTCTTGTACTTAAGTCGGCATTGTGCCTTTTATATTCAATTCCGATGCGATTTATGTGTTTCATTGTCAATGTGAAGGTCCAAGGGATACAGTAAACCTGCACTGGTCCATCGGAATCCAATACTGGTCTCCCAGGAGCCGCCCAAAGCACAAACTCTGAGAAGATTCACTCTTCTTGTACTTAAGTCGGCACTGTGCCTTTTATATTCAATTCCGATGCGATTTCTGTGTTTCATCGTCAATGTAAAGGTCCAAGGGATACAGTAAACCTGCACTGGTGCATCGGAATCCAATACTGGTCTCCCAGGAGCCGCTCAAAACACAAACTCTTAGCAGACTCACTCTTCTTGTACTTAAGTCGGCACTGTGCCTTTTATATTCAATTCCGATGCGATTTCTGTGTTTCATCGTCAATTTGAAGGTCCAAGGGATACAGTAAACCTGCACTGGTGCATCGGAATCCAATTCTGGTAACCCAGGATCCGCTCAAAGCACAAACTCGTAGGAGACTCACTCTTCTTGTACATAAGTCGGCACTGTGCCTTTTATATTCAATTCCGATGCGATTTCTGTGTTTCATCGTCAATGTGAAGCTCCAAGGGATACAGTAAACCTGCACTGGTGCATTGGAATCCAATACTGGTCCCCCAGGAGCCGCTAAAACCACAAACTCTTAGGAGACTCACTCTTCTTGTACCTAAGTCGGCACTGTGTCTTTTATATTCAATTCCGATGCGATTTCTGTGTTTCATTGTCAATGTGAAGGTCCAAGGGATACAGTAAACCTGCACTGGTGCATCAGAATCCAATACTGGTCTCCCAGGAGCCGCTCAAAGCACAAACTCTTAGGAGACTCACTCATCTTGTACTTAAGTCGGCACTGTGTCTTTTATATTCAATTCCGATGCGATTTCTGTGTTTCATTGTCAATGTGAAGGTTTAAGGGATACAGTAATCCTGCACTGGTGCATCGGAATCCAATACTGGTCTCCCAGGAGCCGTACAAAGCACAAACTCTTAGGAGACTCACTCTTCTTGTACTTAAGTCAGCACTGTGTCTTTTATATTCAATTCCGATGCGATTTCTGTGTTTCATTGTCAATGTGAAGGTCCAAGGGATACAGTAAAAATGCACTGGTGCATCGGAATCCAATACTGGTCTCCCAGGAGCCGCTCAAACCACAAACTCTTAGCAGACTCACTCTTCTTGTACTTAAGTCGGCACTGTGTCTTTTATATTCAATTCCGATGCGATTTCTGTGTTACATCGTCAATGTGAAGGTCCAAGGGATACAGTAAACCTGCACTGGTGCATCGGAATCCAATACTGGTCTCCCAAGAGCCGCTCAAACCACAAACTCTTAGGAGACTCACTCTTCTTGTACTTAAGTCGGCACTGTGTCATTTATATTCAATTCCGATGCGATTTCTGTGTTACATTGTCAATGTGAAGGTCCAAGGGATACAGTAAACCTGCACTGGTGCATCGGAATCCAATACTGGTCTCCCAGGAGCCGCCCAAAGCACAAACTCTGAGAAGATTCACTCTTCTTGTACTTAAGTCGGCATTGTGCCTTTTATATTCAATTCCGATGCGATTTCTGTGTTTCATTGTCAATGTGAAGGTCCAAGGGATACAGTAAACCTGCACTGGTGCATCGGAATACAATACTGGTCTCCCAGGAGCCGCCCAAAGCACAAACTCTGAGAAGATTCACTCTTCTTGTACTTAAGTCCGCACTGTGTCTTTTATATTCAATTCCGATGCGATTTCTGTGTCTCATTTTCAATGTGAAGGTCCAAGGGATACAGTAAACCTGCACTGGTGCATCGGAATCCAATACTGGTCTCCCAGGAGCCGCTCAAAGCATAAACTCTTAGGAGACTCACTCTTCTTGTACTTAAGTCGGCACTGTGCCTTTTATATTCAATTCCGATGCGATATCTGTGTTTCATCGTCAATTTGAAGGTCCAAGGGATACAGTAAACCTGCACTGGTGCATCGGAATCCAATACTGGTCTCCCAGGATCCGCTCAAACCACAAACTCTTAGGAGACTCACTCTTCTTGTACTTAAGTCGGCACTGTGCCTTTTATATTCAATTCCGATGCGATTTCTGTGTTTCATCGTCAATGTGAAGCTCCAAGGGATACAGTAAACCTGCACTGGTGCATCGGAATCCAATACTGGTCTCCCAGGAGCCGCTCAAACCACAAACTCTTAGGAGACTCACTCTTCTTGTACTTAAGTCGGCACTGTGTCTTTTATATTCAATTCCGATGCGGTGTTTCATTGTCAATGTGAGGGTCCAAGGGATACAGTAAACCTGCACTGGTGCATCAGAATCCAATACTGGTCTCCCAGGAGCCGCTCAAACCACAAACTCTTAGGAGACTCACTCTTCTTGTACTTAAGTCGGCACTGTGTCTTTTATATTCAATTCCGATGCGATTTCTGTGTTTCATTGTTAATGTGAAGGTCCAAGGGATACAGTAAACCTGCACTGGTGAATTGGAATCCAATTCTGGTCTCCCAGGAGCCGCTCAAAGCACAAACTCTTAGGAGACTCACTCTTCTTGTACTTAAGTCGGCACTGTGTCTTTTATATTCAATTCCGATGCGATTTCTGTGTTTCATTGTCAATGTGAAGGTCCAAGGGATACAGTAAACCTGCACTGGTGCATCGGAATCCAATACTGGTCTCCCAGGAGCCGGCCAAAGCACAAACTCTGAGAAGATTCACTCTTCTTGTACTTAAGTCGGCACTGTGCCTTTTATATTCAATTCCGATGCGATTTCTGTGTTTCATCGTGAATGTGAAGGTCCGAGGGATACAGTAAACCTGCACTGGTGCATCGTAATCCAATACTGTGGCCCCCAGGAGCCGCTCAAACCACAAACTCTTAGGAGACTCACTCTTCTTGTACTTAAGTCGGCACTGTGTCTTTTATATTCAATTCCGATGCGTTTTCTGTGTTTCATTGTCAATGTGAAGGTCCAAGGGATTCAGTAAACCTGCACTGGTGCATCGGAATCCAATACTGGTCTCCCAGCAGCCGCCCAAAGCACAAACTCTGAGAAGATTCACTCTTCTTGTACTTAAGTCGGCACTGTGTTTTTATATTCAATTCCGATGCGATTTCTGTGTTTCATCGTCAATGTGAAGGTCCAAGGGATACAGTAAACCTGCACTGGTGCATCGGAACCCAATACTGGTCTCCCAGGAGCCGCTCAAACCACAAACTCTTAGGAGACTCACTCTTCTTGTACTTAAGTTGGCACTGTGTCTTTTATATTCAATTCCGATGCGATTTCTGTGTTTCATCGTCAATGTGGAGGTCCAAGGGATACAGTAAACCTGCACTGGTGCATCGGAATCCAATACTGGTCTCCCAGGAGGCGCCCAAAGCACAAACTCTGAGTAGATTCACTCTTCTTGTACTTAAGTCAGCATTGTGCCTTTTATATTCAATTCCGATGCGATTTCTGTGTTTCATTGTCAATTTGAAGGTCTAAGGGATACAGTAAACCTGCACTGGTGCATCGGAATCCCATACTGGTCTCCCAGGAGCCGCCCAAACCACAAACTCTTAGGAGACTCACTCTTCTTGTACTTAAGTCGGCACTGTGTCTTTTATATTCAATTCCGATGCGTTTTCTGTGTTTCATCGTCAATGTGAAGGTCCAAGGGATACAGTAAACCTGCACTGGTGCATCGGAATCCAATACTGGTCTCCCAGGAGCCGCTCAAACCACAAACTCTTAGGAGACTCACTCTTCTTGTACTTAAGTCGGCACTGTGTCTTTTATATTCAATTCCGATGCGATTTCTGTGTTACATTGTCAATGTGAAGGTCCAAGGGATACAGTAAACCTGCACTGGTGCATCGGAATCCAATACTGGTCTCCCAGGAGCCGCCCAAAGCACAAACTTTGAGAAGATTCACTCTTCTTGTACTTAAGTCGGCATTGTGCCTTTTATATTCAATTCCGATGCGATTTCTGTGTTTCATTGTCAATGTGAAGGTCCAAGGGATACAGTAAACCTGCACTGGTGCATCGGAATACAATACTGGTCTCCCAGGAGCCGCCCAAAGCACAAACTCTGAGAAGATTCACTCTTCTTGTACTTAAGTCCGCACTGTGTCTTTTATATTCAATTCCGATGCGATTTCTGTGTCTCATTTTCAATGTGAAGGTCTAAGGGATACAGTAAACCTGCACTGGTGCATCGGAATCCAATACTGGTCTCCCAGGAGCCGCTCAAAGCATAAACTCTTAGGAGACTCACTCTTCTTGTACTTAAGTCGGCACTGTGCCTTTTATATTCAATATAATCAATATATAATCTGTGTTTCATCGTCAATTTGAAGGTCCAAGGGATACAGTAAGACTGCACTGGTGCATCGGAATCCAATACTGGTCTCCCAGGATCCGCTCAAACCACAAACTCTTAGGAGACTCACTCTTCTTTTACTTAAGTCGGCACTGTGCCTTTTATATTCAATTCCGATGCGATTTCTGTGTTTCATCGTCAATGTGAAGGTCCAAGGGATACAGTAAACCTGCACTGGTGCATCGGAATCCAATACTGGTCTCCCAGGAGCCGCTCAAACCACAAACTCTTAGGAGACTCACTCTTCTTGTACTTAAGTCGGCACTGTGTCTTTTATATTCAATTCCGATGCGGTGTTTCATTGTCAATGTGAGGGTCCAAGGGATACAGTAAACCTGCACTGGTGCATCAGAATCCAATACTGGTCTCCCAGGAGCCGCTCAAACCACAAACTCTTAGGAGACTCACTCTTCTTGTACTTAAGTCGGCACTGTGTCTTTTATATTCAATTCCGATGCGATTTCTGTGTTTCATTGTTAATGTGAAGGTCCAAGGGATACAGTAAACCTGCACTGGTGAATCGGAATCCAATTCTGGTCTCCCAGGAGCCGCTCAAAGCACAAACTCTTAGGAGACTCACTCTTCTTGTACTTAAGTCGGCACTGTGTCTTTTATATTCAATTCCGATGCGATTTCTGTGTTTCATCGTCAATGTGAAGGTCCAAGGGATACAGTAAACCTGCGCTGGTGCATCGGAATCCAATACTGGTCTCCCAGGAGCCGCTCAAAGCACACTCTCTTAGGAGTCTCACTCTTCTTGTACTTAAGTCGGCACTGTGTGTTTTATATTCAATTCCGATGCGATTTCTATGTTTCATTGTCAATGTGAAAGTCCAAGGGATACAGTAAACCTGCACTGGTGCATCGGAATCCAATACTGGTCTCCCAGGAGCCGCTCAAACCACAAACTCTTAGGAGACTCACTCTTCTTGTACTTAAGTCGGCACTGTGTCTTTTATATTCAATTCCGATACGATTTCTGTGTCTCATTGGCAATGTGAAGGTCCAAGGGATACAGTAAACCTGCACTGGTGCGTCGGAATCCAATACTGGTCTCCCAGGGGCCGCCCAAAGCACAAACTCTGAGAAGATTCACTCTTCTTGTACTTAAGTCGGCATTGTGCCTTTTATATTCAATTCCGATGCGATTTCTGTGTTTCATTGTCAATGTGAAGGTCCAAGGGATACAGTAAACCTGCACTGGTGCATCGGAATCCAATACTGGTCTCCCAGGAGCCGGCCAAAGCACAAACTCTGAGAAGATTCACTCTTCTTGTACTTAAGTCGGCACTGTGTCTTTTATATTCAATTCCGATGCGATTTCTGTGTTTCATCGTGAATGTGAAGGTCCAAGGGATACAGTAAACCTGCACTGGTGCATCGGAATCCAATACTGGGGCCCCCAGGAGCCGCTCAAACCACAAACTCTTAGGAGACTCACTCTTCTTGTACTTAAGTCGGCACTGTGTCTTTTATATTCAATTCCGATGCGTTTTCTGTGTTTCATTGTCAATGTGAAGGTCCAAGGGATTCAGTAAACCTGCACTCGTGCATCGGAATCCAATACTGGTCTCCCAGGAGCCGCCCAAAGCACAAACTCTGAGAAGATTCACTCTTCTTGTACTTAAGTCGGCACTGTGTTTTTATATTCAATTCCGATGCGATTTCTGTGTTTCATCGTCAATGTGAAGGTCCAAGGGATACAGTAAACCTGCACTGGTGCATCGGAACCCAATACTGGTCTCCCAGGAGCCGCTCAAACCACAAACTCTTAGGAGACTCACTCTTCTTGTACTTAAGTTGGCACTGTGTCTTTTATATTCAATTCCGATGCGATTTCTGTTTTTCATCGTCAATGTGGAGGTCCAAGGGATACAGTAAACCTGCACTGGTGCATCGGAATCCAATACTGGTCTCCCAGGAGGCGCCCAAAGCACAAACTCTGAGAAGATTCACTCTTCTTGTACTTAAGTCGGCATTGTGCCTTTTATATTCAATTCCGATGCGATTTCTGTGTTTCATTGTCAATGTGAAGTTCTAAGGGATACAGTAAACCTGCACTGGTGCATCGGAATCCAATACTGGTCTCCCAGGAGCCGCCCAAAGCACAATATCTGAGAAGATTCACTCTTCTTGTACTTAAGTCGGCACTGTGCCTTTTATATTCAATTCCGATGCGATTTCTGTGTTTCATCGTCAATGTGAAGGTCCAAGGGATACAGTAAACCTGCACTGGTGCATCGGAATCCAATACTGGTCTCCCAGGAGCCGCTCAAACCACAAACTCTTAGGAGACTCACTCTTCTTGTACTTATGTCGGCACTGTGTCTTTTATATTCAATTCCGATGCGATTTCTGTGTTTCATTGTCAATGTGAAGGTCCAAGGGATACAGTAAACCTGCACTGGTGCATCGGAATCCAATACTGGTCTCCCAGGAGCCGCCCAAAGCACTAACTCTGAGAAGATTCACTCTTCTTGTTCTTAAGTCGGCATTGTGACTTTTATATTCAATTCCGATGCGATTTCTGTGTTTCATTGTCAATGTGAAGGTCCAAGGGATACAGTAAACCTGCACTGGTGCATCGGAATCCAATACTGGTCTCCCAGGAGCCGCCCAAAGCACAAACTCTGAGAAGATTCACTCTTCTTGTACTTAAGTCGGCACTGTGCCTTTTATATTCAATTCCGATGCGATTTCTGTGTTTCATCGTCAATGTGAAGGTCCAAGGGATACAGTAAACCTGCACTGGTGCATCGGAATCCAATACTGGTCTCCCAGGAGCCGCTCAAACCACAAACTCTTAGGAGACTCACTCTTCTTGTACTTAAGTCGGCACTGTGTCTTTTATATTCAATTCCAATGCGATTTCTGTGTTACATTGTCAACGTGAAGGTCCAAGGGATACAGTAAACCGGCACTGGTGCATCGGAATCCAATACTGGTCTCCCAGGAGCCGCCCAAAGCACAAACTCTGAGAAGATTCACTCTTCTTGTACTTAAGTCGGCATTGTGCCATTTATATTCAATTCCGATGCGATTTCTGTGTTTCATTGTCAATGTGAAGGTCCAAGGGATACAGTAAACCTGCACTGGTGCATCGGAATACAATACTGGTCTCCCAGGAGCCGCCCAAAGCACAAACTCTGAGAAGATTCACTCTTCTTGTACTTAAGTCGGCACTGTGTCTTTTATATTCAATTCCGATGCGATTTCTGTGTCTCATTGTCAATGTGAAGGTCCAAGGGATACAGTAAACCTGCACTGGTGCATCGGAATCCAATACTGGTCTCCCAGGAGCCGCTCAAAGCACAAACTCTTAGGAGACTCACTCTTCTTGTACTTAAGTCGGCACTGTGCCTTTTATATTCAATTCCGATGCGATTTCTGTGTTTCATCGTCAATTTGAAGGTCCAAGGGATACAGTAAACCTGCACTGGTGCATCGGAATCCAATACTGGTCTCCCAGGATCCGCTCAAAGCACAAACTCTTAGGAGACTCACTCTTCTTGTACTTAAGTCGGCACTGTGCCTTTTATATTCAATTCCGATGCGATTTCTGTGTTTCATCGTCAATGTGAAGCTCCAAATGATACAGTAAACCTGCACTGGTGCATCGGAATCCAATACTGGTCTCCCAGGAGCCGCTCAAACCACAAACTCTTAGGAGACTCACTCTTCTTGTACTTAAGTCGGCACTGTGTCTTTATATTCAATTCCGATGCGATTTCTGTGTTTCATTGTCAATGTGAAGGTCCAAGGGATACAGTAAACCTGCACTGGTGCATCAGAATCCAATACTGGTCTCCCAGGAGCCGCCCAAAGCACAAACTCTGAGAAGATTCACTCTTCTTGTACTTAAGTCGGCACTGTGTCTTTTATATTCAATTCCGATGCGATTTCTGTGTCTCATTGTCAATGTGAAGGTCCAAGGGATACAGTAAACCTGCACTGGTGCATCAGAATCCAATACTGGTCTCCCAGGAGCCGCTCAAAGCACAAACTCTTAGGAGACTCACTCTTCTTGTACTTAAGTCGGCACTGTGCCTTTTATATTCAATTCCGATGCGATTTCTGTGTTTCATCGTCAATTTGAAGGTCCAAGGGATACAGTAAACCTGCACTGGTGCATCGGAATCCAATACTGGTCTCCCAGGATCCGCTCAAAGCACAAACTCTTAGGAGACTGACTCTTCTTGTACTTACGTCGGCACTGTGCCTTTTATATTCAATTCCGATGCAATTTCTGTGTTTCATCGTCAATGTGAAGGTCCAAGGGATACAGTAAACCTGCACTGGTGCATCGGAATCCAATACTGGTCTCCCAGGAGCCGCCCAAAGCACAAACTCTGAGAAGATTCACTCTTCTTGTACTGAAGTCGGCCCTGTGCCTTTTATATTCAATTCCGATGCGATTTCTGTGTTTCATCGTCAATGTGAAGGTCCAAGGGATACAGTAAACCTGCACTGGTGCATCGGAACCCAATACTGGTCTCCCAGGAGCCGCTCAAACCACAAACTCTTAGGAGACTCACTCTTCTTGTACTTAAGTCGGCACTGTGTCTTTTATATTCAATTCCGATGCGATTTCTGTGTTTCATTGTCAATGTGAAGGTCCAAGAGATACAGTAAACCTGCACTGGTGCATCGGAATCCAATACTGGTCTCCCAGGAGCCGCCCAAAGCACAAACTCTGAGAAGATTCACTCTTCTTGTACTTAAGTCGGCACTGTGTCTTTTATATTCAATTCCGATGCGATTTCTGTGTCTCATTGTCAATGTGAAGGTCCAAGGGATACAGTAAACCTGCACTGGTGCATCGGAATCCAATACTGGTCTCCCAGGAGCCGCTCAAAGCACAAACTCTTAGGAGACTCACTCTTCTTGTACTTAAGTCGGCACTGTGCCTTTTATATTCAATTCCGATGCGATTTCTGTGTTTCATCGTCAATTTGAAGGTCCAAGGGATACAGTAAACCTGCACTGGTGCATCGGAATCCAATACTGGTCTCCCAGGATCCGCTCAAAGCACAAACTCTTAGGAGACTGACTCTTCTTGTACTTAAGTCGGCACTGTGCCTTTTATATTCAATTCCGATGCAATTTCTGTGTTTCATCGTCAATGTGAAGGTCCAAGGGATACAGTAAACCTGCACTGGTGCATCGGAATCCAATACTGGTCTCCCAGGAGCCGCTCAAACCACAAACTCTTAGGAGACTCACTCTTCTTGTACTTAAGTCGGCACTGTGTCTTTTATATTCAATTCCGATGCGATTTCTGTGTTTCATTGTCAATGCGAAGGTCCAAGGGATACAGTAAACCTGCACTGGTGCATCGGAATCCAATACTGGTCTCCCAAGGGCCGCCCAAAGCACAAACTCTGAGAAGATTCACTCTTCTTGTACTTAAGTCGGCACTGTACCTTTTATATTCAATTCCGATGCTATTTCTGTGTTTCATCTTCAATGTGAAGGTCCAAGGGATACAGTAAACCTGCACTGGTGCATCGGAATGCAATACTGGTCTCCCAGTAGCCGCTCAAACCACAAACTCTTTGGAGACTCACACTTCTTGTACTTAAGTCGGCACTGTGTCTTTTATATTCAATTCCGATGCGATTTCTGTGTTTCATTGTCAATGTGAAGGTCCAAGGGGTACAGTAAACCTGCACTGGTGCATCGGAATCCAATACTGGTCTCCCAGGAGCCGCCCAAAGCACAAACTCTGAGAAGATTCACTCTTCTTGTACTTAAGTCGGCATTGTGCCATTTATATTCAATTCCGATGCGATTTCTGTGTTTCATTGTCAATGTGAAGGTCCAAGGGATACAGTAAACCTGCACTGGTGCATCGGAATACAATACTGGTCTCCCAGGAGCCGCCCAAAGCACAAACTCTGAGAAGATTCACTCTTCTTGTACTTAAGTCGGCACTGTGTCTTTTATATTCAATTCCGATGCGATTTCTGTGTCTCATTGTCAATGTGAAGGTCCAAGGGATACAGTAAACCTGCACTGGTGCATCGGAATCCAATACTGGTCTCCCAGGAGCCGCTCAAACCACAAACTCTTAGGAGACTCACTCTTCTTGTACTTAAGTCGGCACTGTGCCTTTTATATTCAATTCCGATGCGATTTCTGTGTTTCATCGTCAATTTGAAGGTCCAAGGGATACAGTAAACCTGCACTGGTGCATCGGAATACAATACTGGTCTCCCAGGATCCGCTCAAAGCACAAAGTCTTAGGAGACTCACTCTTCTTGTACTTAAGTCGGCACTGTGCCTTTTATATTCAATTCCGATGCGATTTCTGTGTTTCATCGTCAATGTGAAGCTCCAAATGATACAGTAAACCTGCACTGGTGCATCGGAATCCAATACTGGTCTCCCAGGAGCCGCTCAAACCACAAACTCTTAGGAGACTCACTCTTCTTGTACTAAAGTCGGCACTGTGTCTTTTATATTCAATTCCGATGCGATTTCTGTGTTTCATTGTCAATGTGAAGGTCCAAGGGATACAGTAAACCTGCACTGGTGCATCAGAATCCAATACTGGTCTCCCAGGAGCCGCTCAAAGCACAAACTCTTAGGAGACTCACTCATCTTGTACTTAAGTCGGCACTGTGTCTTTTATATTCAATTCCGATGCGATTTCTGTGTTTCATTGTCAATGTGAAGGTCCAAGGGATACAGTAAACCTGCACTGGTGCATCGTAATCCAATACTGGTCTCCCGGGAGCCGCTCAAAGCACAAACTCTTAGGAGACTCACTCTTCTTGACCTAAGTCGGCAGTGTGCCTTTTATATTCAATTCCGATGCGATTTCTGTGTTTCATCGTCAATTTGAAGGTCCAAGGGGTACAGTAAACCTGCACTGGTGCATCGGAATCCAATACTGGTCTCCCAGGAGCCGCTCAAACCACAAACTCTTAGGAGACTCAATCTTCTTGTACTTAAGTCGGCACTGTGCCTTTTCTATTCAATTCCGATGCGATTTCTGTGTTTCATTGACAATGTGAAGGTCCAAGGGATACAGTAAACCTGCACTGGTGCATCGGAATCCAATACTGGTCTCCCAGGAGCCGCCCAAAGCACAAACTCTGAGAAGATTCACTCTTCTTGTACTTAAGTCGGCCCTGTGCCTTTTATATTCAATTCCGATGCGATTTCTGTGTTTCATCGTCAATGTGAAGGTCCAAGGGATACAGTAAACCTGCACTGGTGCATCGGAACCCAATACTGGTCTCCCAGGAGCCGCTCAAACCACAAACTCTTAGGAGACTCACTCTTCTTGTACTTAAGTCGGCACTGTGTCTTTTATATTCAATTCCGATGCGATTTCTGTGTTTCATTGTCAATGTGAAGGTCCAAGAGATACAGTAAACCTGCACTGGTGCATCGGAATCCAATACTGGTCTCCCAGGAGCCGCCCAAAGCACAAACTCTGAGAAGATTCACTCTTCTTGTACTTAAGTCGGCATTGTGCCTTTTATATTCAATTCCGATGCGATTTCTGTGTTTCATTGTCAATGTGAAGGTCTAAGGGATACAGTAAACCTGCACTGGTGCATCGGAAGCCCATACTGGTCTCCCAGGAGCCGCCTAAGCACAATCTCTGAGAAGATTCACTCTTCTTGTACTTAAGTCAGCACTGTGCCTTTTATATTCAATTCCGATGCGATTTCTGTGTTTCATCGTCAATGTGAAGGTCCAAGGGATACAGTAAACCTGCACTGGTGCATCGGAATACAATACTGGTCTCCCAGGAGCCGCCCAAAGCACAAACTCTGAGAAGATTCACTCTTCTTGTACTTAAGTCGGCACTGTGTCTTTTATATTCAATTCCGATGCGATTTCTGTGTCTCATTGTCAATGTGAAGGTCCAAGGGATACAGTAAACCTGCACTGGTGCATCGGAATCCAATACTGGTCTCCCAGGAGCCGCTCAAAGCACAAACTCTTAGGAGACTCACTCTTCTTGTACTTAAGTCGGCACTGTGCCTTTTATATTCAATTCCGATGCGATTTCTGTGTTTCATCGTCAATTCGAAGGTCCAAGGGATACAGTAAACCTGCACTGGTGCATCGGAATCCAATACTGGTCTCCCAGGATCCGCTCAAAGCACAAACTCTTAGGAGACTCACTCTTCTTGTACTTAAGTCGGCACTGTGCCTTTTATATTCAATTCCGATGCAATTTCTGTGTTTCATCGTCAATGTGAAGGTCCAAGGGATACAGTAAACCTGCACTGGTGCATCGGAATCCAATACTGGTCTCCCAGGAGCCGCTCAAACCACAAACTCTTAGGAGACTCACTCTTCTTGTACTTAAGTCGGCACTGTGTCTTTTATATTCAATTCCGATGCGATTTCTGTGTTTCATTGTCAATGCGAAGGTCCAAGGGATACAGTAAACCTGCACTGGTGCATCGGAATCCAATACTGGTCTCCCAAGGGCCGCCCAAAGCACAAACTCTGAGAAGATTCACTCTTCTTGTACTTAAGTCGGCACTGTACCTTTTATATTCAATTCCGATGCTATTTCTGTGTTTCATCTTCAATGTGAAGGTCCAAGGGATACAGTAAACCTGCACTGGTGCATCGGAATGCAATACTGGTCTCCCAGTAGCCGCTCAAACCACAAACTCTTTGGAGACTCACACTTCTTGTACTTAAGTCGGCACTGTGTCTTTTATATTCAATTCCGATGCGATTTCTGTGTTTCATTGTCAATGTGAAGGTCCAAGGGGTACAGTAAACCTGCACTGGTGCATCGGAATCCAATACTGGTCTCCCAGGAGCCGCCCAAAGCACAAACTCTGAAAAGATTCACTCTTCTTGTACTTAAGTCGGCATTGTGCCTTTTATATTCAATTCCGATGCGATTTATGTGTTTCATTGTCAATGTGAAGGTCCAAGGGATACAGTAAACCTGCACTGGTCCATCGGAATCCAATACTGGTCTCCCAGGAGCCGCCCAAAGCACAAACTCTGAGAAGATTCACTCTTCTTGTACTTAAGTCGGCACTGTGCCTTTTATATTCAATTCCGATGCGATTTCTGTGTTTCATCGTCAATGTAAAGGTCCAAGGGATACAGTAAACTTGCACTGGTGCATCGGAATCCAATACTGGTCTCCCAGGAGCCGCTCAAAACACAAACTCTTAGGAGACTCACTCTTCTTGTACTTAAGTCGGCACTGTGCCTTTTATATTCAATTCCGATGCGATTTCTGTGTTTCATCGTCAATTTGAAGGTCCAAGGGATACAGTAAACCTGCACTGGTGCATCGGAATCCAATACTGGTAACCCAGGATCCGCTCAAAGCACAAACTCGTAGGAGACTCACTCTTCTTGTATATAAGTCGGCACTGTGCCTTTTATATTCAATTCCGATGCGATTTCTGTGTTTCATCGTCAATGTGAAGCTCCAAGGGATACAGTAAACCTGCACTGGTGCATCGGAATCCAATACTGGTCTCCCAGGAGCCGCTCAAACCACAAACTCTTAGAAGACTCACTCTTCTTGTACTTAAGTCGGCACTGTGTCTTTTATATTCAATTCCGATGCGATTTCTGTGTTTCATTGTCAATGTGAAGGTCCAAGGGATACAGTAAACCTGCACTGGTGCATCAGAATCCAATACTGGTCTCCCAGGAGCCGCTCAAAGCACAAACTCTTAGGAGACTCACTCATCTTGTACTTAAGTCGGCACTGTGTCTTTTATATTCAATTCCGATGCGATTTCTGTGTTTCATTGTCAATGTGAAGGTTTAAGGGATACAGTAAACCAGCACTGGTGCATCGGAATCCAATACTGGTCTCCCAGGAGCCGTACAAAGCACAAACTCTTAGGAGACTCACTCTTCTTGTACTTAAGTCAGCACTGTGTCTTTTATATTCAATTCCGATGCGATTTCTGTGTTTCATTGTCAATGTGAAGGTCCAAGGGATACAGTAAAAATGCACTGGTGCATCGGAATCCAATACTGGTCTCCCAGGAGCCGCTCAAACCACAAACTCTTAGCAGACTCACTCTTCTTGTACTTAAGTCGGCACTGTGTCTTTTATATTCAATTCCGATGCGATTTCTGTGTTACATCGTCAATGTGAAGGTCCAAGGGATACAGTAAACCTGCACTGGTGCATCGGAATCCAATACTGGTCTCCCAAGAGCCGCTCAAACCACAAACTCTTAGGAGACTCACTCTTCTTGTACTTAAGTCGGCACTGTGTCTTTTATATTCAATTCCGATGCGATTTCTGTGTTTCATTAATGTGAAGGTCCAAGGGATACAGTAAACCTGCACTGGTGCATCGGAATCCAATACTGGTCTCCCAGGAGCCGCTCAAACCACAAACTCTTAAGAGACTCACTCTTCTTGTACTTAAGTCGGCACTGTGTCTTTTATATTCAATTCCGATGCGATTTCTGTGTTTCATTGTCAATGTGAAGGTCCAAGGGATACAGTAAACCTGCACTGGTGCATCGGAATCCAATACTGGTCTCCCAAGAGCCGCTCAAAGCACAAACTCTTAGGAGACTCACTCTTCTTGTACTTAAGTCGGCACTGTGCCTTTTATATTCGATTCCGATGCGATTTCTGTGTTTCATCCTCAATGTGAAGGTCCAAGGAATACAGTAAACCTGCACTGGTGCATCGGAATCCAATACTGGTCTCCCAGGATCCGCTCAAAGCACAAACTCATAGGAGACTCACTCTTCTTGTACTTAAGTCGGCACTGTGTCTTTTATATTCAATTCCGATGCGATTTCTGTGTTTCATCGTCAATTTGAAGGTCCAAGGGATACAGTAAACCTGCACTGGTGCATCGGAATCCAATACTGGTCTCCCAGGAGCCGCTCAAAGCACAAACTCTGAGAAGATTCACTCTTCTTGTACTTAAGTCGGCACTGTGCCTTTTATATTCAATTCCGATGCGATTTCTGTGTTTCATTGTCAATGTGAAGGTCCAAGGGATACAGTAAACCTGCACTGGTGCATCGGAATCCAATACTGGTCTCCCAGGAGCCGCTCAAAGCACAAACTCTTAAGAGACTCACTCTTCTTGTACTTAAGTCGTGACTGTGTCTTTTATATTCAATTCCGATGCGATTTCTGTGTTTCATTGTCAATGTGAAGGTCCAAGGGATACAGTAAACCTGCACTGGTGCATCGGAATCCAATACTGGTCTCCCAGGAGCCGCTCAAAGCACAAACTCTTAGGAGACTCACTCTTCTTGTACTTAAGTCGGCACTGTGTCTTTTATATTCAATTCCGATGCGATTTCTGTGTTTCATTGTCAATGTGAAGGTCCAAGGGATACAGTAAACCTGCACTGGTGCATCGGAATCCAATACTGGTCTCCCAGGAGCCGCCCAAAGCACAAACTCTGAGAAGATTCACTCTTCTTGTACTTAAGTCGGCATTGTGCCTTTTATATTCAATTCCGATGCGATTTCTGTGTTTCATTGTCAATGTGAAGGTCTAAGGGATACAGTAAACCTGCACTGGTGCATCGGAATCCTATACTGGTCTCCCAGGAGCCGCCCAAAGCACAATCTCTGAGAAGATTCACTCTTCTTGTACTTAAGTCGGCACTGTGTCTTTTATATTCAATTCCGATGCGATTTCTGTGTCTCATTGTCAATGTGAAGGTCCAAGGGATACAGTAAACCTGCACTGGTGCATCGGAATCCAATACTGGTCTCCCAGGAGCCGCTCAAAGCACAAACTCTTAGGAGACTCACTCTTCTTGTACTTAAGTCGGCACTGTGCCCTTTATATTCAATTCCGATGCGATTTCTGTGTTTCATCGTCAATTTGAAGGTCCAAGGGATACAGTAAACCTGCACTGGTGCATCGGAATCCAATACTGGTCTCCCAGGATCCGCTCAAAGCACAAACTCTTAGGAGACTCACTCTTCTTGTACTTAAGTCGGCACTGTGCCTTTTATATTCAATTCCGATGCGATTTCTGTGTTTCATCGTCAATGTGAAGCTCCAAATGATACAGTAAACCTGCACTGGTGCATCGGAATCCAATACTGGTCTCCCAGGAGCCGCTCAAACCACAAACTCTTAGGAGACTTACTCTTCTTGTACTTAAGTCGGCACTGTGTCTTTTATATTCAATTCCGATGCGATTTCTGTGTTTCATTGTCAATGTGAAGGTCCAAGGGATACAGTAAACCTGCACTGGTGCATCAGAATCCAATACTGGTCTCCCAGGAGCCGCTCAAAGCACAAACTCTTAGGAGACTCACTCATCTTGTACTTAAGTCGGCACTGTGTCTTTTATATTCAATTCCGATGCGATTTCTGTGTTTCATTGTCAATGTGAAGGTCCAAGGGATACAGTAAACCTGCACTGGTGAATCGGAATCCAATTCTGGTCTCCCAGGAGCCGCCAAAGCACAAACTCTTAGGAGACTCACTCTTCTTGTACTTAAGTCGGCACTGTGTCTTTTATATTCAATTCCGATGCGATTTCTGTGTTTCATCGTCAATGTGAAGGTCCAAGGGATACAGTAAACCTGCGCTGTTGCATCGGAATCCAATACTGGTCTCCCAGGAGCCGCTCAAAGCACAAACTCTTAAGAGTCTCACTCTTCTTGTACTTAAGTCGGCACTGTGTGTTTTATATTCAATTCCGATGCGATTTCTATGTTTCATTGTCAATGTGAAGGGCCAAGGGATACAGTAAACCTGCACTGGCGCATCGGAATCCAATACTGGTCTCCCAGGAGTCGCTCAAACCAGAAACTCTTAGGAGACTCACTCTTCTTGTACTTAAGTCGGCACTGTGTCTTTTATATTCAATTCCGATGCGATTTCTGTGTTTCATTGTCAATGTGAAGGTCCAAGGGATACAGTAAACCTGCACTGGTGCATCGGAGTCCAATACTGGTCACCCAGGAGCCGCTCAAACCACAAACTCTTAGGAGACTCACTCTTCTTGTACTTAAGTCGGCACTGTGCCTTTTATATTCAATTCCGATGCGATTTCTGTGTTTCATCGTCAATTTGAAGGTCCAAGGGATACAGTTAACCTGCACTGGTGCATCGGAATCCAATACTAGTCTCCCAGGAGCCGCTCAAACCACAAACTCTTAGGAGACTCACTCTTCTTGTACTGAAGTCGGCATTGTGCTTTTTATATTCAATTCCGTTGCGATTTCTGTGTTTCATCGTCAATTTGAAGGTCCAAGGGATACAGTAAACCTGCACTGGTGCATCGGAATCCAATACTGGTCTCCCAGGAGCCGCTCAAAGCACAAACTCTGAGAAGATTCACTCTTCTTGTACTTAAGTCGGCACTGTGCCTTTTATATTCAATTCCGATGCGATTTCTGTGTTTCATTGTCAATGTGAAGGTCCAAGGGATACAGTAAACCTGCACTGGTGCATCGGAATCCAATACTGGTCTCCCAGGAGCCGCTCAAAGCACAAACTCTTAAGAGACTCACTCTTCTTGTACTTAAGTCGGCACTGTGTCTTTTATATTCAATTCCGATGCGATTTCTGTGTTTCATTGTCAATGTGAAGGTCCAAGGGATACAGTAAACCTGCACTGGTGAATCGGAATCCAATACTGGTCTCCCAGGAGCCGCTCTAACCACAAAGTCTTAGGAGACTCACTCTTCTTGTACTTAAGTCGGCACTGTGTCTGTTATATTCAATTCCGATGCGATTTCTGTGTTTCATTGTCAATGTGAAGGTCCAAGGGATACAGTAAACCTGCACTGGTGCATCGGAATCCAATACTGGTCTCCCAGGAGCCGCTCAAACCACAAACTCTTAGGAGACTCACTCTTCTTGTACTTAAGTCGGCACTGTGTATTTTATATTCAATTCCGATGCGATTTCTGTGTTTCATTGTCCATGTGAAGGTCCAAGGGATACAGTAAACCTGCACTGGTGCATCGTAATCCAATACTGGTCTCCCGGGAGCCGCTCAAAGCACAAACTCTTAGGAGACTCACTCTTCTTGACTTAAGTCGGCACTGGGCATTTTATATTCAATTCCGATGCGATTTCTGTGTTTCATCGTCAATGTGAAGGTCCAAGGGATACAGTAAACCTGCACTGGTGCATCGGAATACAATACTGGTCTCCCAGGAGCCGCCCAAAGCACAAACTCTGAGAAGATTCACTCTTCTTGTACTTAAGTCGGCACTGTGTCTTTTATATTCAATTCCGATGCGATTTCTGTGTCTCATTGTCAATGTGAAGGTCCAAGGGATACAGTAAACCTGCACTGGTGCATCGGAATCCAATACTGGTCTCCCAGGAGCCGCTCAAAGCACAAACTCTTAGGAGACTCACTCTTCTTGTACTTAAGTCGGCACTGTGCCTTTTATATTCAATTCCGATGCGATTTCTGTGTTTCATCGTCAATTTGAAGGTCCAAGGGATACAGTAAACCTGCACTGGTGCATCGGAATCCAATACTGGTCTCCCAGGAGCCGCTCAAACCACAAACTCTTAGGAGACTCACTCTTCTTGTACTTAAGTCGGCACTGTGTCTTTTATATTCAATTCCGATGCGATTTCTGTGTTTCATTGTCAATGCGAAGGTCCAAGGGATACAGTAAACCTGCACTGGTGCATCGGAATCCAATACTGGTCTCCCAGGAGCCGCCCAAAGCACAAACTCTGAGAAGATTCACTCTTCTTGTACTTTAGTCGGCACTGTACCTTTTATATTCAATTCCGATGCTATTTCTGTGTTTCATCTTCAATGTGAAGGTCCAAGGGATACAGTAAACCTGCACTGGTGCATCGGAATACAATACTGGTCTCCCAGGAGCCGCTCAAACCACAAACTCTTTGGAGACTCACACTTCTTGTACTTAAGTCGGCACTGTGTCTTTTATATTCAATTCCGATGCGATTTCTGTGTTTCATTGTCAATGTGAAGGTCCAAGGGGTACAGTAAACCTGCACTGGTGCATCGGAATCCAATACTGGTCTCCCAGGAGCCGCCCAAAGCACAAACTCTGAAAAGATTCACTCTTCTTGTACTTAAGTCAGCACTGTGTCTTTTATATTCAATTCCGATGCGATTTCTGTGTTTCATTGTCAATGTGAAGGTCCAAGGGATACAGTAAAAATGCACTGGTGCATCGGAATCCAATACTGGTGTCCCAGGAGCCGCTCAAACCACAAACTCTTAGCAGACTCACTCTTCTTGTACTTAAGTCGGCACTGTGTCTTTTATATTCAATTCCAATGCGATTTCTGTGTTACATCGTCAATGTGAAGGTCCAAGGGATACAGTAAACCTGCACTGGTGCATTGGAATCCAATACTGGTCTCCCAGGAGCCGCTCAAACCACAAACTCTTAGGAGACTCACTCTTCTTGTACTTAAGTCGGCACTGTGTCTTTTATATTCAATTCCGATGCGATTTCTGTGTTTCATTGTCAATGTGAAGGTCCAAGGGATACAGTAAACCTGCACTGGTGCATCGGAATCCAATACTGGTCTCCCAAGAGCCGCTCAAAGCACAAACTCTTAGGAGACTCACTCTTCTTGTACTTAAGTCGGCACTGTGCCTTTTATATTCGATTCCGATGCGATTTCTGTGTTTCATCCTAAATGTGAAGGTCCAAGGGATACAGTAAACCTGCACTGGTGCATCGGAATCCAATACTGGTCTCCCAGGATCCGCTCAAAGCACAAACTCATAGGAGACTCACTCTTCTTGTACTTAAGTCGGGACTGTGTCTTTTATATTCAATTCCGATGCGATTTCTGTGTTTCATCGTCAATTTGAAGGTCCAAGGGATACAGTAAACCTGCACTGGTGCATCGGAATCCAATACTGGTCTCCCAGGAGCCGCCCAAAGCACAAACTCTGAGAAGATTCACTCTTCTTGTACTTAAGTCGGCACTGTGTCTTTTATATTCAATTCCGATGCGATTTCTGTGTCTCATTGGCAATGTGAAGGTCCAAGGGATACAGTAAACCTGCACTGGTGCATCGGAATCCAATACTGGTCTCCCAGGAGCCGCTCAAAGCACAAACTCTTAGGAGACTCACTCTTCTTGTACTTAAGTCGGCACTGTGCCTTTTATATTCAATTCCGATGCGATTTCTGTGTTTCATCGTCAATTTGAAGGTCCAAGGGATACAGTAAACCTGCACTGGTGCATCGGAATCCAATACTGGTCTCCCACGAGCCGCTCAAACCACAAACTCTTAGGAGACTCACTCTTCTTGTACTTAAGTCGGCACTGTGTCTTTTATATTCAATTCCGATGCGATTTCTGTGTTTCATTGTCAATGCGAAGGTCCAAGGGATACAGTAAACCTGCACTGGTGCATCGGAATCCAATACTGGTCTCCCAGGAGCCGCCCAAAGCACAAACTCTGAGAAGATTCACTCTTCTTGTACTTTAGTCGGCACTGTACCTTTTATATTCAATTCCGATGCTATTTCTGTGTTTCATCTTCAATGTGAAGGTCCAAGGGATACAGTAAACCTGCACTGGTGCATCGGAATACAATACTGGTCTCCCAGGAGCCGCTCAAACCACAAACTCTTTGGAGACTCACACTTCTTGTACTTAAGTCGGCACTGTGTCTTTTATATTCAATTCCGATGCGATTTCTGTGTTTCATTGTCAATGTGAAGGTCCAAGGGGTACAGTAAACCTGCACTGGTGCATCGGAATCCAATACTGGTCTCCCAGGAGCCGCCCAAAGCACAAACTCTGAAAAGATTCACTCTTCTTGTACTTAAGTCAGCACTGTGTCTTTTATATTCAATTCCGATGCGATTTCTGTGTTTCATTGTCAATGTGAAGGTCCAAGGGATACAGTAAAAATGCACTGGTGCATCGGAATCCAATACTGGTGTCCCAGGAGCCGCTCAAACCACAAACTCTTAGCAGACTCACTCTTCTTGTACTTAAGTCGGCACTGTGTCTTTTATATTCAATTCCAATGCGATTTCTGTGTTACATCGTCAATGTGAAGGTCCAAGGGATACAGTAAACCTGCACTGGTGCATTGGAATCCAATACTGGTCTCCCAGGAGCCGCTCAAACCACAAACTCTTAGGAGACTCACTCTTCTTGTACTTAAGTCGGCACTGTGTCTTTTATATTCAATTCCGATGCGATTTCTGTGTTTCATTGTCAATGTGAAGGTCCAAGGGATACAGTAAACCTGCACTGGTGCATCGGAATCCAATACTGGTCTCCCAAGAGCCGCTCAAAGCACAAACTCTTAGGAGACTCACTCTTCTTGTACTTAAGTCGGCACTGTGCCTTTTATATTCGATTCCGATGCGATTTCTGTGTTTCATCCTAAATGTGAAGGTCCAAGGGATACAGTAAACCTGCACTGGTGCATCGGAATCCAATACTGGTCTCCCAGGATCCGCTCAAAGCACAAACTCATAGGAGACTCACTCTTCTTGTACTTAAGTCGGGACTGTGTCTTTTATATTCAATTCCGATGCGATTTCTGTGTTTCATCGTCAATTTGAAGGTCCAAGGGATACAGTAAACCTGCACTGGTGCATCGGAATCCAATACTGGTCTCCCAGGAGCCGCTCAAAGCACAAACTCTGAGAAGATTCACTCTTCTTGTACTTAAGTCGGCACTGTGCCTTTTATATTCAATTCCGATGCGATTTCTGTGTTTCATTGTCAATGTGAAGGTCCAAGGGATACAGTAAACCTGCACTGGTGCATCGGAATCCAATACTGGTCTCCCAGGAGCCGCTCAAAGCACAAACTCTTAAGAGACTCACTCTTCTTGTACTTAAGTCGTGACTGTGTCTTTTATATTCAATTCCGATGCGATTTCTGTGTTTCATTGTCAATGTGAAGGTCCAAGGGATACAGTAAACCTGCACTGGTGCATCGGAATCCAATACTGGTCTCCCAGGAGCCGCTCAAACCACAAACTCTTAGGAGACTCACTCTTCTTGTACTTAAGTCGGCACTGTAGCCGGCCGAAGTGGCCGCGCGGTTCTGGCGCTGCAGTCTGGAACCGCGAGACCGCTACGGTCGCAGGTTCGAATCCTGCCTCGGGCATGGATGTGTGTGATGTCCTTAGGTTAGTTAGGTTTAACTAGTTCTAAGTTCTAGGGGACTAATGACCTCCGCAGTTGAGTCCCATAGTGCTCAGAGCCATTTGAACCATTTGAACCATTCGGCACTGTGTTTTATATTCAATTCCGATGCGATTTCTGTGTTTCATTGTCAATGTGAAGGTCCAAGGGATACAGTAAACCTGTACTGGTGCATCGGAATCCAATACTGGTCTCCCAGGAGCCGCTCAAACCACAAACTCTTAGGAGACTCACTCTTCTTGTACTTAAGTCGGCACTGTGTATTTTATATTCAATTCCGATGCGATTTCTGTGTTTCATTGTCCATGTGAAGGTCCAAGGGATACAGTAAACCTGCACTGGTGCATCGGAATCCAATACTGGTCTCCCAGGAGCCGCCCAAAGCACAAACTCTGAGAAGATTCACTCTTCTTGTACTTAAGTCGGCATTGTGCCTTTTATATTCAATTCCGATGCGATTTCTGTGTTTCATTGTCAATGTGAAGGTCTAAGGGATACAGTAAACCTGCACTGGTGCATCGGAATCCTATACTGGTCTCCCAGGAGCCGCCCAAAGCACAATCTCTGAGAAGATTCACTCTTCTTGTACTTAAGTCGGCACTGTGTCTTTTATATTCAATTCCGATGCGATTTCTGTGTCTCATTGTCAATGTGAAGGTCCAAGGGATACAGTAAACCTGCACTGGTGCATCGGAATCCAATACTGGTCTCCCAGGAGCCGCTCAAAGCACAAACTCTTAGGAGACTCACTCTTCTTGTACTTAAGTCGGCACTGTGCCTTTTATATTCAATTCCGATGCGATTTCTGTGTTTCATCGTCAATTTGAAGGTCCAAGGGATACAGTAAACCTGCACTGGTGCATCGGAATCCAATACTGGTCTCCCAGGATCCGCTCAAAGCACAAACTCTTAGGAGACTCACTCTTCTTGTACTTAAGTCGGCACTGTGCCTTTTATATTCAATTCCGATGCGATTTCTGTGTTTCATCGTCAATGTGAAGCTCCAAATGATACAGTAAACCTGCACTGGTGCATCGGAATCCAATACTGGTCTCCCAGGAGCCGCTCAAACCACAAACTCTTAGGAGACTTACTCTTCTTGTACTTAAGTCGGCACTGTGTCTTTTATATTCAATTCCGATGCGATTTCTGTGTTTCATTGTCAATGTGAAGGTCCAAGGGATACAGTAAACCTGCACTGGTGTATCAGAATCCAATACTGGTCTCCCAGGAGCCGCTCAAAGCACAAACTCTTAGGAGACTCACTCATCTTGTACTTAAGTCGGCACTGTGTCTTTTATATTCAATTCCGATGCGATTTCTGTGTTTCATTGTCAATGTGAAGGTCCAAGGGATACAGTAAACCTGCACTGGTGAATCGGAATCCAATTCTGGTCTCCCAGGAGCCGCTCAAAGCACAAACTCTTAGGAGACTCACTCTTCTTGTACTTAAGTCGGCACTGTGTCTTTTATATTCAATTCCGATGCGATTTCTGTGTTTCATCGTCAATGTGAAGGTCCAAGGGATACAGTAAACCTGCGCTGTTGCATCGGAATCCAATACTGGTCTCCCAGGAGCCGCTCAAAGCACAAACTCTTAAGAGTCTCACTCTTCTTGTACTTAAGTCGGCACTGTGTGTTTTATATTCAATTCCGATGCGATTTCTATGTTTCATTGTCAATGTGAAGGTCCAAGGGATACAGTAAACCTGCACTGGCGCATCGGAATCCAATACTGGTCTCCCAGGAGTCGCTCAAACCACAAACTCTTAGGAGACTCACTCTTCTTGTACTTAAGTCGGCACTGTGTCTTTTATATTCAATTCCGATGCGATTTCTGTGTTTCATTGTCAATGTGAAGGTCCAAGGGATACAGTAAACCTGCACTGGTGCATCGGAGTCCAATACTGGTCACCCAGGAGCCGCTCAAACCACAAACTCTTAGGAGACTCACTCTTCTTGTACTTAAGTCGGCACTGTGCCTTTTATATTCAATTCCGATGCGATTTCTGTGTTTCATCGTCAATTTGAAGGTCCAAGGGATACAGTTAACCTGCACTGGTGCATCGGAATCCAATACTAGTCTCCCAGGAGCCGCTCAAACCACAAACTCTTAGGAGACTCACTCTTCTTGTACTGAAGTCGGCATTGTGCCTTTTATATTCAATTCCGATGCGATTTCTGTGTTTCATCGTCAATTTGAAGGTCCAAGGGATACAGTAAACCTGCACTGGTGCATCGGAATCCAATACTGGTCTCCCAGGAGCCGCTCAAAGCACAAACTCTGAGAAGATTCACTCTTCTTGTACTTAAGTCGGCACTGTGCCTTTTATATTCAATTCCGATGCGATTTCTGTGTTTCATTGTCAATGTGAAGGTCCAAGGGATACAGTAAACCTGCACTGGTGCATCGGAATCCAATACTGGTCTCCCAGGAGCCGCTCAAAGCACAAACTCTTAAGAGACTCACTCTTCTTGTACTTAAGTCGGCACTGTGTCTTTTATATTCAATTCCGATGCGATTTCTGTGTTTCATTGTCAATGTGAAGGTCCAAGGGATACAGTAAACCTGCACTGGTGAATCGGAATCCAATACTGGTCTCCCAGGAGCCGCTCTAACCACAAACTCTTAGGAGACTCACTCTTCTTGTACTTAAGTCGGCACTGTGTCTTTTATATTCAATTCCGATGCGATTTCTGTGTTTCATTGTCAATGTGAAGGTCCAAGGGATACAGTAAACCTGTACTGGTGCATCGGAATCCAATACTGGTCTCCCAGGAGCCGCTCAAACCACAAACTCTTAGGAGACTCACTCTTCTTGTACTTAAGTCGGCACTGTGTATTTTATATTCAATTCCGATGCGATTTCTGTGTTTCATTGTCCATGTGAAGGTCCAAGGGATACAGTAAACCTGCACTGGTGCATCGGAATCCAATACTGGTCTCCCACGAGCCGCTCAAAGCACAAACTCTTAGGAGACTCACTCTTCTTGTACTTAAGTCGGCACTGTGTCTTTTATATTCAATTCCGGTGCGATTTCTGTGTTTCATTGTCAATGTGAAGGTCCAAGGGATACAGTAAACCTGCACTGGTGCATCGGAATCCAATACTGGTCTCCCAGGAGCCGCCCAAAGCACAAACTCTGAGAAGATTCACTCTTCTTGTACTTAAGTCGGCATTGTGCCTTTTATATTCAATTCCGATGCGATTTCTGTGTTTCATTGTCAATGTGAAGGTCTAAGGGATACAGTAAACCTGCACTGGTGCATCGGAATCCTATACTGGTCTCCCAGGAGCCGCCCAAAGCACAATCTCTGAGAAGATTCACTCTTCTTGTACTTAAGTCGGCACTGTGTCTTTTATATTCAATTCCGATGCGATTTCTGTGTCTCATTGTCAATGTGAAGGTCCAAGGGATACAGTAAACCTGCACTGGTGCATCGGAATCCAATACTGGTCTCCCAGGAGCCGCTCAAAGCACAAACTCTTAGGAGACTCACTCTTCTTGTACTTAAGTCGGCACTGTGCCTTTTATATTCAATTCCGATGCGATTTCTGTGTTTCATCGTCAATTTGAAGGTCCAAGGGATACAGTAAACCTGCACTGGTGCATCGGAATCCAATACTGGTCTCCCAGGATCCGCTCAAAGCACAAACTCTTAGGAGACTCACTCTTCTTGTACTTAAGTCGGCACTGTGCCTTTTATATTCAATTCCGATGCGATTTCTGTGTTTCATCGTCAATGTGAAGCTCCAAATGATACAGTAAACCTGCACTGGTGCATCGGAATCCAATACTGGTCTCCCAGGAGCAGCTCAAACCACAAACTCTTAGGAGACTTACTCTTCTTGTACTTAAGTCGGCACTGTGTCTTTTATATTCAATTCCGATGCGATTTCTGTGTTTCATTGTCAATGTGAAGGTCCAAGGGATACAGTAAACCTGCACTGGTGTATCAGAATCCAATACTGGTCTCCCAGGAGCCGCTCAAAGCACAAACTCTTAGGAGACTCACTCATCTTGTACTTAAGTCGGCACTGTGTCTTTTATATTCAATTCCGATGCGATTTCTGTGTTTCATTGTCAATGTGAAGGTCCAAGGGATACAGTAAACCTGCACTGGTGAATCGGAATCCAATTCTGGTCTCCCAGGAGCCGCTCAAAGCACAAACTCTTAGGAGACTCACTCTTCTTGTACTTAAGTCGGCACTGTGTCTTTTATATTCAATTCCGATGCAATTTCTGTGTTTCATCGTCAATGTGAAGGTCCAAGGGATACAGTAAACCTGCGCTGTTGCATCGGAATCCAATACTGGTCTCCCAGGAGCCGCTCAAAGCACAAACTCTTAAGAGTCTCACTCTTCTTGTACTTAAGTCGGCACTGTGTGTTTTATATTCAATTCCGATGCGATTTCTATGTTTCATTGTCAATGTGAAGGTCCAAGGGATACAGTAAACCTGCACTGGCGCATCGGAATCCAATACTGGTCTCCCAGGAGTCGCTCAAACCACAAACTCTTAGGAGACTCACTCTTCTTGTACTTAAGTCGGCACTGTGTCTTTTATATTCAATTCCGATGCGATTTCTGTGTTTCATTGTCAATGTGAAGGTCCAAGGGATACAGTAAACCTGCACTGGTGCATCGGAGTCCAATACTGGTCACCCAGGAGCCGCTCAAACCACAAACTCTTAGGAGACTCACTCTTCTTGTACTTAAGTCGGCACTGTGCCTTTTATATTCAATTCCGATGCGATTTCTGTGTTTCATCGTCAATTTGAAGGTCCAAGGGATACAGTTAACCTGCACTGGTGCATCGGAATCCAATACTAGTCTCCCAGGAGCCGCTCAAACCACAAACTCTTAGGAGACTCACTCTTCTTGTACTGAAGTCGGCATTGTGCCTTTTATATTCAATTCCGATGCGATTTCTGTGTTTCATCGTCAATTTGAAGGTCCAAGGGATACAGTAAACCTGCACTGGTGCATCGGAATCCAATACTGGTCTCCCAGGAGCCGCTCAAAGCACAAACTCTGAGAAGATTCACTCTTCTTGTACTTAAGTCGGCACTGTGCCTTTTATATTCAATTCCGATGCGATTTCTGTGTTTCATTGTCAATGTGAAGGTCCAAGGGATACAGTAAACCTGCACTGGTGCATCGGAATCCAATACTGGTCTCCCAGGAGCCGCTCAAAGCACAAACTCTTAAGAGACTCACTCTTCTTGTACTTAAGTCGGCACTGTGTCTTTTATATTCAATTCCGATGCGATTTCTGTGTTTCATTGTCAATGTGAAGGTCCAAGGGATACAGTAAACCTGCACTGGTGAATCGGAATCCAATACTGGTCTCCCAGGAGCCGCTCTAACCACAAACTCTTAGGAGACTCACTCTTCTTGTACTTAAGTCGGCACTGTGTCTTTTATATTCAATTCCGATGCGATTTCTGTGTTTCATTGTCAATGTGAAGGTCCAAGGGATACAGTAAACCTGCACTGGTGCATCGGAATCCAATACTGGTCTCCCAGGAGCCGCTCAAACCACAAACTCTTAGGAGACTCACTCTTCTTGTACTTAAGTCGGCACTGTGTATTTTATATTCAATTCCGATGCGATTTCTGTGTTTCATTGTCCATGTGAAGGTCCAAGGGATACAGTAAACCTGCACTGGTGCATCGTAATCCAATACTGGTCTCCCGGGAGCCGCTCAAAGCACAAACTCTTAGGAGACTCACTCTTCTTGACTTAAGTCGGCACTGTGCATTTTATATTCAATTCCGATGCGATTTCTGTGTTTCATCGTCAATGTGAAGGTCCAAGGGATACAGTAAACCTGCACTGGTGCATCGGAACCCAATACTGGTCTCCCAGGAGCCGCTCAAACCACAAACTCTTAGGAGACTCACTCTTCTTGTACTTAAGTCGGCACTGTGTCTTTTATATTCAATTCCGATGCGATTTCTGTGTTTCATTGTCAATGTGAAGGTCCAAGAGATACAGTAAACCTGCACTGGTGCATCGGAATCCAATACTGGTCTCCCAGGAGCCGCCCAAAGCACAAACTCTGAGAAGATTCACTCTTCTTGTACTTAAGTCGGCATTGTGCCTTTTATATTCAATTCCGATGCGATTTCTGTGTTTCATTGTCAATGTGAAGGTCTAAGGGATACAGTAAACCTGCACTGGTGCATCGGAATCCCATACTGGTCTCCCAGGAGCCGCCTAAGCACAATCTCTGAGAAGATTCACTCTTCTTGTACTTAAGTCGGCACTGTGTCTTTTATATTCAATTCCGATGCGATTTCTGTGTTTCAATGTCAATGCGAAGGTCCAAGGGATACAGTAAACCTGCACTGGTGCATCGGAATGCAATACTGGTCTCCCAGGAGCCGCTCAAACCACAAACTCTTTGGAGACTCACTCTTCTTGTACTTAAGTCGGTACTGTGTCTTTTATATTCAATTCCGATGCGATTTCTGTGTTTCATTGTCAATGTGAAGGTCCAAGGGATACAGTAAACCTGCACTGGTGCATCGGAATCCAATACTGGTCTCCCAGGAGCCGCCCAAAGCACAAACTCTGAAAAGATTCACTCTTCTTGTACTTAAGTCGGCATTGTGCCTTTTATATTCAATTCCGATGCGATTTCTGTGTTTCATTGTCAATGTGAAGGTCCAAGGGATACAGTAAACCTGCACTGGTCCATCGGAATCCAATACTGGTCTCCCAGGAGCCGCCCAAAGCACAAACTCTGAGAAGATTCACTCTTCTTGTACTTAAGTCGGCACTGTGCCTTTTATATTCAATTCCGATGCGATTTCTGTGTTTCATCGTCAATGTGAAGGTCCAAGGGATACAGTAAACCTGCACTGGTGCATCGGAATCCAATACTGGTCTCCCAGGAGCCGCTCAAAGCACAAACTCTTAGGAGACTCACTCTTCTTGTACTTAAGTCGGCACTGTGCATTTTATATTCAATTCCGATGCGATTTCTGTGTTTCATCGTCAATTTGAAGGTCCAAGGGATACAGTAAAAATGCACTGGTGCATCGGAATCCAATACTGGTCTCCCAGGATCCGCTCAAAGCACAAACTCGTAGGAGACTCACTCTTCTTGTACTTAAGTCGGCACTGTGCCTTTTATGTTCAATTCCGATGCGATTTCTGCGTTTCATCGTCAATGTGAAGCTCCAAGGGATACAGTAAACCTGCACTGGTGCATCGGAATCCAATACTGGTCTCCCAGGAGCCGCTCAAACCACAAACTCTTAGTAGACTCACTCTTCTTGTACTTAAGTCGGCACTGTGTCTTTTATATTCAATTCCGATGCGATTTCTGAGTTTCATTGTCAATGTGAAGGTCCAAGGGATACAGTAAACCTGCACTGGTGCATCAGAATCCAATACTGGTCTCCCAGGAGCCGCTCAAAGCACAAACTCTTAAGAGACTCACTCATCTTGTACATAAGTCGGCACTGTGTCTTTATATTCAATTCCGATGCGATTTCTGTGTTTCATTGTCAATGTGAAGGTTTAAGGGATACAGTAAACCTGCACTGGTGCATAGGAATCCAATACTGGTCTCCCAGGAGGCGCTCAAACCACAAACTCTTAGGAGACTCACTCTTCTTGTACTTAAGTCGGCACTGTGTCTTTTATATTCAATTCCGATGCGATTTCTGTGTTTCATTGTCAATGTGAAGGTCCAAGAGATACAGTAAACCTGCACTGGTGCATCGGAATCCAATACTGGTCTCCCAGGAGACGCCCAATGCACAAACTCTGAGAAGATTCACTCTTCTTGTACTTAAGTCGGCATTGTGTCTTTTATATTCAATTCCGATGCGATTTCTGTGTTTCATTGTCAATGTGAAGGTCTAAGGGATACAGTAAACCTGCACTGGTGCATCGGAATCCCATACTGGTCTCCCAGGAGCCGCCTAAGCACAATCTCTGAGAAGATTCACACTTCTTGTACTTAAGTCAGCACTGTGCCTTTTATATTCAATTCCGATGCGATTTCTGTGTTTCATCGTCAATGTGAAGGTCCAAGGGATACAGTAAACCTGCACTGGTGCATCGGAATACAATACTGGTCTCCCAGGAGCCGCCCAAAGCACAAACTCTGAGAAGATTCACTCTTCTTGTACTTAAGTCGGCACTGTGTCTTTTATATTCAATTCCGATGCGATTTCTGTGTTTCATTGTCAATGTGAAGGTCCAAGGGATACAGTAAACCTGCACTGGTGCATCGGAATCCAATACTGGTCTCCCAGGAGCCGCTCAAAGCACAAACTCTTAGGAGACTCACTCTTCTTGTACTTAAGTCGGCACTGTGCCTTTTATATTCAATTCCGATGCGATTTCTGTGTTTCATCGTCAATTTGAAGGTCCAAGGGATACAGTAAACCTGCACTGGTGCATCGGAATCCAATACTGGTCTCCCAGGATCCGCTCAAAGCACAAACTCTTAGGAGACTCACTCTTCTTGTACTTAAGTCGGCACTGTGCCTTTTATATTCAATTCCGATGCGATTTCTGTGTTTCATCGTCAATGTGAAGGTCCAAGGGATACAGTAAACCTGCACTGGTGCATCGGAATCCAATACTGGTCTCCCAGGAGCCGCTCAAACCACAAACTCTTAGGAGACTCACTCTTCTTGTACTTAAGTCGGCACTGTGTCTTTTATATTCAATTCCGATGCGATTTCTGTGTTTCATTGTCAATGTGAAAGTCCAAGGGATACAGTAAACCTGCACTGGTGCATCGGAATCCAATACTGGTCTCCCAGGAGCCGCCCAAAGCACAAACTCTGAAAAGATTCACTCTTCTTGTACTTAGGTCGGCACTGTGCCTTTTATATTCAATTCCGATGCGATTTCTGTGTTTCATCGTCAATGTGAAGGTCCAAGGGATACAGTAAACCTGCACTGGTGCATCGGAATCCAATACTGGTCTCCCAGGAGCCGCTCAAAGCACAAACTCTTAGGAGACTCACTCTTCTTGTGCCTAAGTCGGCACTGTGCCTTTTATATTCAATTCCGATGCGATTTCTGTGTTTCATCGTCAATTTGAAGGTCCAAGGGATACAGTAAACCTGCACTGGTGCATCGGAATCCAATACTGGTCTCCCAGGATCCGCTCAAAGCACAAACTCGTAGGAGACTCACTCTTCTTGTACTTAAGTCGGCACTGTGCCTTTTATATTCAATTCCGATGCGATTTCTGTGTTTCATCTTCAATGTGAAGCTCCAAGGGATACAGTAAACCTGCACTGGTGCATCGGAATCCAATACTGGTCTCCCAGGAGCTGCTCAAACCACAAACTCTTAGGAGACTCACTCTTCTTGTACTTAAGTCGGCACTGTGTCTTTTATATTCAATTCCGATGCGATTTCTGTGTTTCATTGTCAATGTGAAGGTCCAAGGGATACAGTAAACCTGCACTGGTGCATCAGAATCCAATACAGGTCTCCCAGGAGCCGCTCAAAGCACAAACTCTTAGGAGACTCACTCATCTTGTACTTAAGTCGATACTGTGTCTTTTATATTCAATTCCGATGCGATTTCTGTTTTTCATTGTCAATGTGAAGGTTTAAGGGATACAGTAAACCTGCACTGGTGCATCGGAATCCAATACTGGTCTCCCAGGAGCCGTACAAAGCACAAACTCTTAGGAGACTCACTCTTCTTGTACTTAAGTCAGCACTGTGTCTTTTATATTCAATTCCGATGCGATTTCTGTGTTTCATTGTCAATGTGAAGGTCCAAAGGATACAGTAAAAATGCACTGGTGCATCGGAATCCAATACTGGTCTCCCAGGAGCCGCTCAAACCACAAACTCTTAGCAGACTCACTCTTCTTGTACTTAAGTCGGCACTGTGTCTTTTATATTCAATTCCGATGCGATTTCTGTGTTACATCGTCAATGTGAAGGTCCAAGGGATACAGTAAACCTGCACTGGTGCATCGGAATCCAATACTGGTCTCCCAGGAGCCGCTCAAACCACAAACTCTTAGGAGACTCACTCTTCTTGTACTTAAGTCGGCACTGTGTCTTTTATATTCAATTCCGATGCGATTTCTGTGTTTCATTAATGTGAAGGTCCAAGGGATACAGTAAACCTGCACTGGTGCATCGGAATCCAATACTGGTCTCCCAGGAGCCGCTCAAAGCACAAACTCTTAGGAGACTCACTCTTCTTGTACTGAAGTCGGCACTGTGTCTTTTATATTCAATTCCGATGCGATTTCTGTGTTTCATTGTCAATGTGAAGGTCCAAGGGATACAGTAAACCTGCACTGGTGCATCGGAATCCAATACTGGTCTCCCAGGAGCCGCTCAAAGCACAAACTCTGAGAAGATTCACTCTTCTTGTACTTAAGTCGGCACTGTGCCTTTTATATTCAATTCCGATACGATTTCTGTGTTTCATTGTCAATGTGAAGGTCCAAGGGATACAGTAAACCTGCACTGGTGCATCGGAATCCAATACTGGTCTCCCAGGAGCCGCTCAAAGCACAAACTCTTAAGAGACTCACTCTTCTTGTACTTAAGTCGGCACTGTGTCTTTTATATTCAATTCCGATGCGATTTCTGTGTTTCATTGTCAATGTGAAGGTCCAAGGGATACAGTAAACCTGCACTGGTGCATCGGAATCCAATACTGGTCTCCCAGGAGCCGCTCAAACCACAAACTCTTAGGAGACTCACTCTTCTTGTACTTAAGTCGGGACTGTGTCTTTTATATTCAATTCCGATGCGATTTCTGTGTTTCATTGTCAATGTGAAGGTCCAAGGGATACAGTAAACCTGCGCTGGTCCATCGGCATCCAATACTGGTCTCCCAGGAGCCGCTCAAACCACAAACTCTTAGGAGACTCACTCTTCTTGTACTTAAGTCGGCACTGTGTATTTTATATTCAATTCCGATGCGATTTCTGTGTTTCATTGTCCATGTGAAGGTCCAAGGGATACAGTAAACCTGCACTGGTGCATCGGAATCCAATACTGGTCTCCCACGAGCCGCTCAAAGCACAAACTCTTAGGAGACTCACTCTTCATGTACTTAAGTCGGCACTGTGTCTTTTATATTCAATTCCGATGCGATTTCTGTGTTTCATTGTCAATGTGAAGGTCCAAGGGATACAGTAAACCTGCACTGGTGCATCGGAATCCAATACTGGTCTCCCAGGAGCCGCCCAAAGCACAAACTCTGAGAAGATTCACTCTTCTTGTACTTAAGTCGGCATTGTGCCTTTTATATTCAATTCCGATGCGATTTCTGTGTTTCATTGTCAATGTGAAGGTCTAAGGGATACAGTAAACCTGCACTGGTGCATCGGAATCCCATACTGGTCTCCCAGGAGCCGCCCAAAGCACAATCTCTGAGAAGATTCACTCTTCTTGTACTTAAGTCGGCACTGTGCCTTTTATATTCAATTCCGATGCGATTTCTGTGTTTCATCGTCAATGTGACGGTCCAAGGGATACAGTAAACCTGCACTGGTGCATCGGAATCCAATACTGGTCTCCCAGGAGCCGCCCAAAGCACAAACTCTGAGAAGATTCACTCTTCTTGTACTTAAGTCGGCACTGTGTCTTTTATATTCAATTCCGATGCGATTTCTGTGTCTCATTGTCAATGTGAAGGTCCAAGGGATACAGTAAACCTGCACTGGTGCATCGGAATCCAATACTGGTCTCCCAGGAGCCGATCAAACCACAAACTCTTAGGAGACTCACTCTTCTTGTACTTAAGTCGGCACTGTGCCTTTTATATTCAATTCCGATGCGATTTCTGTGTTTCATCGTCAATTTGAAGGTCCAATGGATACAGTAAACCTGCACTGGTCCATCGGAATCCAATACTGGTCTCCCAGGAGCCGCTCAAACCACAAACTCTTAGGAGACTCACACTTCTTGTACTTAAGTCGGCACTGTGTCTTTTATATTCAATTGCGATGTGATTTCTGTGTTTCATTGTCAATGTGAAGGTCCAAGGGATACAGTAAACCTGTACTGGTGCATCGGAATCCAATACTGGTCTCCCAGGAGCCGACCAAAGCACAATCACTGAGAAGATTCACTCTTCTTGTACTTAAGTCGGCACTGTGCCTTTTATATTCAATTCCGATGCGATTTCTGTGTTTCATCGTCAATGTGACGGTCCAAGGGATACAGTAAACCTGCACTGGTGCATCGGAATCCAATACTGGTCTCCCACGAGCCGCTCAAAGCACAAACTCTTAGGAGACTCACTCTTCTTGTACTTAAGTCGGAACTGTGTCTTTTATATTCAATTCCGATGCGATTTCTGTGTTTCATTGTCAATGTGAAGGTCCAAGGGATACAGTAAACCTGCACTGGTGCATCGGAATCCAATACTGGTCTCCCAGGAGCCGCCCAAAGCACAAACTCTGAGAAGATTCACTCTTCTTGTACTTAAGTCGGCATTGTGCCTTTTATATTCAATTCCGATGCGATTTCTGTGTTTCATTGTCAATGTGAAGGTCTAAGGGATACAGTAAACCTGCACTGGTGCATCGGAATCCCATACTGGTCTCCCAGGAGCCGCCCAAAGCACAATCTCTGAGAAGATTCACTCTTCTTGTACTTAAGTCGGCACTGTGCCTTTTATATTCAATTCCGATGCGATTTCTGTGTTTCATCGTCAATGTGACGGTCCAAGGGATACAGTAAACCTGCACTGGTGCATCGGAATCCAATACTGGTCTCCCAGGAGCCGCTCAAACCACAAACTCTTTGGAGACTCACTCTTCTTGTACTTAAGTCGGCACTGTGTCTTTTATATTCAATTCCGATGCGATTTCTGTGTTTCATCGTCAATGTGAAGGTCCAAGGGATACAGTAAACCTGCACTGGTGCATCGGAATCCAATACTGGTCTCCCAGGAGCCTCCCAAAGCACAAACTCTGAGAAGATTCACTCTTCTTGTACTTAAGTCGGCACTGTGCCTTTTATATTCAATTCCGATGCGATTTCTGTGTTTCATCGTCAATGTGAAGGTCCAAGGGATACAGTAAACCTGCACTGGTGCATCGGAATCCAATACTGGGCCCCCAGGAGCCGCTCAAACCACAAACTCTTAGGAGACTCACTCTTCTTGTACTTAAGTCGGCACTGTGTATTTTATATTCAATTCCGATGCGATTTCTGTGTTTCATTGTCCATGTGAAGGTCCAAGGGATACAGTAAACCTGCACTGGTGCATCGGAATCCAATACTGGTCTCCCACGAGCCGCTCAAAGCACAAACTCTTAGGAGACTCACTCTTCTTGTACTTAAGTCGGCACTGTGTCTTTTATATTCAATTCCGATGCGATTTCTGTGTTTCATCGTCAATTTGAACGTCCAAGGGATACAGTAAACCTGCACTGGTGCATCGGAATCCAATACTGGTCTCCCAGGATCCGCTCAAAGCACAAACTCTTAGGAGACTCACTCTTCTTGTACTTAAGTCGGCACTGTGCCTTTTATATTCAATTCCGATGCGATTTCTGTGTTTCATCGTCAATGTGAAGCTCCAAGGGATACAGTAAACCTGCACTGGTGCATCAGAAGCCAATACTGGTCTCCCAGGAGCCGCTCAAACCACAAACTCTTAGGAGACTCACTCTTCTTGTACTTAAGTCGGCACTGTGTCTGTTATATTCAATTCCGATGCGATTTCTGTGTTTCATTGTCGATGTGACGGTCCAAGGGATACAGTAAACCTGCACTGGTGCATCAGAATCCAATACTGGTCTCCCAGGAGCCGCTCAAACCACAAACTCTTAGGAGACTCACTCTTCTTGTACTTATGTCGGCACTGTGTCTTTTATATTCAATTCCGATGCGATTTCTGTGTTTCATTGTCAATGTGAAGGTCCAAGGGATACAGTAAACCAGCACTGGTGATTCAGAATCCAATTCTAGTCTCCCAGGAGCCGCTCAAACCACAAACTCTTAGGAGACTCACTCTTCTTGTACTTAAGTCGGCACTGTGTCTTTTATATTCAATTCCGATGCGATTTCTGTGTTTCATTGTCAATGTGAAGGTCCAAGGGATACAGTAAACCTGCGCTGGTGCATCGGAATCTAATACTGGTCTCCCAGGAGCCGCTCAAAGAACAAACTCTTAGGAGTCTCACTCTTCTTGTACTTAAGTCGGCACTGTGTGTTTTATATTCAATTCCGATGCGATTTCTATGTTTCATTGTCAATGTGAAAGTCCAAGGGATACAGTAAACCTGCACTGGTGCATCGGAATCCAATACTGGTCTCCCAGGAGCCGCTCAAATCACAAACTCTTAGGAGACTCACTCTTCTTGTACTTATGTCGGCACTGTGTCTTTTATATTCAATTCCGATGCGATTTCTGTGTTTCATTGTCAATGTGAAGGTCCAAGGGATACAGTAAACCTGCACTGGTGCATTGGAGTCCAATACTGGTCTCCCAGGAGCCGCTCAAACCACAAACTCTTAGGAGACTCACTCTTCTTGTACTTACGTCGGCACTGTGCCTTTTATATTCAATTCCGATGCGATTTCTGTGTTTCATCGTCAATTTGAAGGTCCAAGGGATACAGTTAACCTGCACTGGTGCATCAGAATCCAATACTAGTCTCCCAGGAGCCGCTCAAACCACAAACTCCTAGGAGACTCAATCTTCTTGTACTTAAGTCGGCATTGTGCCTTTTATATTCAATTCCGATGCGATTTCTGTGTTTCATTGTCAATGTGAAGGTCCAAGGGATACAGTAAACCTGCACTGGTAGATCGGAATCCAATACTGGTCTCCCAGGAGCCGCTCAAACCACAAACTCTTAGGAGACTCACTCTTCTTGTACTTAAGTCGGCACTGTGTATTTTATATTCAATTCTGATGCTATTTCTGTGTTTCATTGTCCATGTGAAGGTCCAAGGGATACAGTAAACCTGCACTGGTGCATCGGAATCCAATACTGGTCTCCCACGAGCCGCTCAAAGCACAAACTCTTAGGAGACTCACTCTTCTTGTACTTAAGTCGGCACTGTGTCTTTTATATTCAATTCCGATGCGATTTCTGTGTTTCATTGTCAATGTGAAAGTCCAAGGGGTACTGTAAACCTGCACTGGTGCATCGGAATCCAATACTGATCTCCCAGGAGCCGCCCAAAGCACAAACTCTGAGAAGATTTACTCTTCTTGTACTTAAGTCGGCACTGTGCCTTTTATATTCAATTCCGATGCGATTTCTGTGTTTCATTGTCAATGTGAAGGTCTAAGGGATACAGTAAACCTGCACTGGTGCATCGGAATCCCATACTGGTCTCCCAGGAGCCGCCCAAAGCACAATCTCTGAGAAGATTCACTCTTCTTGTACTTAAGTCGGCACTGTGCCTTTTATATTCAATTCCGATGCGATTTCTGTGTTTCATCGTCAATGTGACGGTCCAAGGGATACAGTAAACCTGCACTGGTGCATCGGAATCCAATACTGGTCTCCCAGGAGCCGCCCAAAGCACAAACTCTGAGAAGATTCACTCTTCTTGTACTTAAGTCGGCACTGTGTCTTTTATATTCAATTCCGATGCGATTTCTGTGTCTCATTGTCAATGTGAAGGTCCAAGGGATACAGTAAACCTGCACTGGTGCATCGGAATCCAATACTGGTCTCCCAGGAGCCGCTCAAAGCACAAACTCTTAGGAGACTCACTCTTCTTGTACTTAAGTCGGCACTGTGCCTTTTATATTCAATTCCGATGCGATTTCTGTGTTTCATCGTCAATTTGAAGGTCCAATGGATACAGTAAACCTGCACTGGTCCATCGGAATCCAATACTGTTCTCCCAGGAGCCGCTCAAACCACAAACTCTTAGGAGACTCACTCTTCTTGTACTTAAGTCGGCACTGTGTCTTTTATATTCAATTCCGATGCGATTTCTGTGTTTCATCGTCAATGTGAAGGTCCAAGGGATACAGTAAACCTGCACTGGTGCATCGGAATCCAATACTGGTCTCCCAGGAGCCGCCCAAAGCACAAACTCTGAGAAGATTCACTCTTCTTGTACTTAAGTCGGCACTGTGCCTTTTATATTCAATTCCGATGCGTTTTCTGTGTTTCATTGTCAATGTGAAGGTCCAAGGCATACAGTAAACCTGCACTGGTGCATCGGAATCCAATACTGGTCTCCCAGGAGCCGCCCAAAGCACAAACTCTGAGAAGATTCACTCTTCTTGTACTTAAATCGGCACTGTGCCTTTTATATTCAATTCCGATGCGATTTCTGTGTTTCATCGTCAATGTGAAGGTCCAAGGGATACAGTAAACCTGCACTGGTGCATCGGAACCCAATACTGGTCTCCCAGGAGCCGCTCAAACCACAAACTCTTAGGAGACTCACTCTTCTTGTACTTAAGTCGGCACTGTGTCTTTTATATTCAATTCCGATGCGATTTCTGTGTTTCATTGTCAATGTGAAGGTCCAAGGGATACAGTAAACCTGCACTGGTGCATCGGAATCCAATACTGGTCTCCCAGGAGCCGCCCAAAGCACAAACTCTGAGAAGATTCACTCTTCTTGTACATAAGTCGGCATTGTGCCTTTTATATTCAATTCCGATGCGATTTCTGTGTTTCATTGTCAATGTGAAGGTCTAAGGGATACAGTAAACCTGCACTGGTGCATCGGAATCCCATACTGGTCTCCCAGGAGCCGCCCAAAGCACAATATCTGAGAAGATTCACTCTTCTTGTACTTAAGTCGGCACTGTGCCTTTTATATTCAATTCCGATGCGATTTCTGTGTTTCATTGTCAATGTGAAGGTCTAAGGGATACAGTAAACCTGCACTGGTGCATCGGAATCCCATACTGGTCTCCCAGGAGCCGCCCAAAGCACAATCTCTGAGAAGATTCACTCTTCTTGTACTTAAGTCGGCACTGTGCCTTTTATATTCAATTCCGATGCGATTTCTGTGTTTCATCGTCAATGTGACGGTCCAAGGGATACAGTAAACCTGCACTGGTGCATCGGAATCCAATACTGGTCTCCCAGGAGCCGCTCAAACCACAAACTCTTTGGAGACTCACTCTTCTTGTACTTAAGTCGGCACTGTGTCTTTTATATTCAATTCCGATGCGATTTCTGTGTTTCATCGTCAATGTGAAGGTCCAAGGGATACAGTAAACCTGCACTGGTGCATCGGAATCCAATACTGGTCTCCCAGGAGCCGCCCAAAGCACAAACTCTGAGAAGATTCACTCTTCTTGTACTTAAGTCGGCACTGTGCCTTTTATATTCAATTCCGATGCGATTTCTGTGTTTCATCGTCAATGTGAAGGTCCAAGGGATACAGTAAACCTGCACTGGTGCATCGGAATCCAATACTGGGCCCCCAGGAGCCGCTCAAACCACAAACTCTTAGGAGACTCACTCTTCTTGTACTTAAGTCGGCACTGTGTATTTTATATTCAATTCCGATGCGATTTCTGTGTTTCATTGTCCATGTGAAGGTCCAAGGGATACAGTAAACCTGCACTGGTGCATCGGAATCCAATACTGGTCTCCCACGAGCCGCTCAAAGCACAAACTCTTAGGAGACTCACTCTTCTTGTACTTAAGTCGGCACTGTGTCTTTTATATTCAATTCCGATGCGATTTCTGTGTTTCATCGTCAATTTGAACGTCCAAGGGATACAGTAAACCTGCACTGGTGCATCAGAATCCAATACTGGTCTCCCAGGATCCGCTCAAAGCACAAACTCTTAGGAGACTCACTCTTCTTGTACTTAAGTCGGCACTGTGCCTTTTATATTCAATTCCGATGCGATTTCTGTGTTTCATCGTCAATGTGAAGCTCCAAGGGATACAGTAAACCTGCACTGGTGCATCAGAAGCCAATACTGGTCTCCCAGGAGCCGCTCAAACCACAAACTCTTAGGAGACTCACTCTTCTTGTACTTAAGTCGGCACTGTGTCTTTTATATTCAATTCCGATGCGATTTCTGTGTTTCATTGTCGATGTGACGGTCCAAGGGATACAGTAAACCTGCACTGGTGCATCAGAATCCAATACTGGTCTCCCAGGAGCCGCTCAAACCACAAACTCTTAGGAGACTCACTCTTCTTGTACTTATGTCGGCACTGTGTCTTTTATATTCAATTCCGATGCGATTTCTGTGTTTCATTGTCAATGTGAAGGTCCAAGGGATACAGTAAACCAGCACTGGTGATTCAGAATCCAATTCTAGTCTCCCAGGAGCCGCTCAAACCACAAACTCTTAGGAGACTCACTCTTCTTGTACTTAAGTCGGCACTGTGTCTTTTATATTCAATTCCGATGCGATTTCTGTGTTTCATTGTCAATGTGAAGGTCCAAGGGATACAGTAAACCTGCGCTGGTGCATCGGAATCTAATACTGGTCTCCCAGGAGCCGCTCAAAGAACAAACTCTTAGGAGTCTCACTCTTCTTGTACTTAAGTCGGCACTGTGTGTTTTATATTCAATTCCGATGCGATTTCTATGTTTCATTGTCAATGTGAAAGTCCAAGGGATACAGTAAACCTGCACTGGTGCATCGGAATCCAATACTGGTCTCCCAGGAGCCGCTCAAATCACAAACTCTTAGGAGACTCACTCTTCTTGTACTTATGTCGGCACTGTGTCTTTTATATTCAATTCCGATGCGATTTCTGTGTTTCATTGTCAATGTGAAGGTCCAAGGGATACAGTAAACCTGCACTGGTGCATCGGAGTCCAATACTGGTCTCCCAGGAGCCGCTCAAACCACAAACTCTTAGGAGACTCACTCTTCTTGTACTTACGTCGGCACTGTGCCTTTTATATTCAATTCCGATGCGATTTCTGTGTTTCATCGTCAATTTGAAGGTCCAAGGGATACAGTTAACCTGCACTGGTGCATCAGAATCCAATACTAGTCTCCCAGGAGCCGCTCAAACCACAAACTCCTAGGAGACTCAATCTTCTTGTACTTAAGTCGGCATTGTGCCTTTTATATTCAATTCCGATGCGATTTCTGTGTCTCATTGTCAATGTGAAGGTCCAAGGGATACAGTAAACCTGCACTGGTGCATCGGAATCCAATACTGGTCTCCCAGGAGCCGCTCAAAGCACAAACTCTTAGGAGACTCACTCTTCTTGTACTTAAGTCGGCACTGTGCCTTTTATATTCAATTCCGATGCGATTTCTGTGTTTCATCGTCAATTTGAAGGTCCAATGGATACAGTAAACCTGCACTGGTCCATCGGAATCCAATACTGTTCTCCCAGGAGCCGCTCAAACCACAAACTCTTAGGAGACTCACTCTTCTTGTACTTAAGTCGGCACTGTGTCTTTTATATTCAATTCCGATGCGATTTCTGTGTTTCATCGTCAATGTGAAGGTCCAAGGGATACAGTAAACCTGCACTGGTGCATCGGAATCCAATACTGGTCTCCCAGGAGCCGCCCAAAGCACAAACTCTGAGAAGATTCACTCTTCTTGTACTTAAGTCGGCACTGTGCCTTTTATATTCAATTCCGATGCGTTTTCTGTGTTTCATTGTCAATGTGAAGGTCCAAGGCATACAGTAAACCTGCACTGGTGCATCGGAATCCAATACTGGTCTCCCAGGAGCCGCCCAAAGCACAAACTCTGAGAAGATTCACTCTTCTTGTACTTAAATCGGCACTGTGCCTTTTATATTCAATTCCGATGCGATTTCTGTGTTTCATCGTCAATGTGAAGGTCCAAGGGATACAGTAAACCTGCACTGGTGCATCGTAACCCAATACTGGTCTCCCAGGAGCCGCTCAAACCACAAACTCTTAGGAGACTCACTCTTCTTGTACTTAAGTCGGCACTGTGTCTTTTATATTCAATTCCGATGCGATTTCTGTGTTTCATTGTCAATGTGAAGGTCCAAGGGATACAGTAAACCTGCACTGGTGCATCGGAATCCAATACTGGTCTCCCAGGAGCCGCCCAAAGCACAAACTCTGAGAAGATTCACTCTTCTTGTACATAAGTCGGCATTGTGCCTTTTATATTCAATTCCGATGCGATTTCTGTGTTTCATTGCCAATGTGAAGGTCTAAGGGATACAGTAAACCTGCACTGGTGCATCGGAATCCCATACTGGAATCCCAGGAGCCGCCCAAAGCACAATATCTGAGAAGATTCACTCTTCTTGTACTTAAGTCGGCACTGTGCCTTTTATATTCAATTCCGATGCGATTTCTGTGTTTCATTGTCAATGTGAAGGTCTAAGGGATACAGTAAACCTGCACTGGTGCATCGGAATCCCATACTGGTCTCCCAGGAGCCGCCCAAAGCACAATCTCTGAGAAGATTCACTCTTCTTGTACTTAAGTCGGCACTGTGCCTTTTATATTCAATTCCGATGCGATTTCTGTGTTTCATCGTCAATGTGACGGTCCAAGGGATACAGTAAACCTGCACTGGTGCATCGGAATCCAATACTGGTCTCCCAGGAGCCGCTCAAACCACAAACTCTTTGGAGACTCACTCTTCTTGTACTTAAGTCGGCACTGTGTCTTTTATATTCAATTCCGATGCGATTTCTGTGTTTCATCGTCAATGTGAAGGTCCAAGGGATACAGTAAACCTGCACTGGTGCATCGGAATCCAATACTGGTCTCCCAGGAGCCGCCCAAAGCACAAACTCTGAGAAGATTCACTCTTCTTGTACTTAAGTCGGCACTGTGCCTTTTATATTCAATTCCGATGCGATTTCTGTGTTTCATCGTCAATGTGAAGGTCCAAGGGATACAGTAAACCTGCACTGGTGCATCGGAATCCAATACTGGGCCCCCAGGAGCCGCTCAAACCACAAACTCTTAGGAGACTCACTCTTCTTGTACTTAAGTCGGCACTGTGTATTTTATATTCAATTCCGATGCGATTTCTGTGTTTCATTGTCCATGTGAAGGTCCAAGGGATACAGTAAACCTGCACTGGTGCATCGGAATCCAATACTGGTCTCCCACGAGCCGCTCAAAGCACAAACTCTTAGGAGACTCACTCTTCTTGTACTTAAGTCGGCACTGTGTCTTTTATATTCAATTCCGATGCGATTTCTGTGTTTCATCGTCAATTTGAACGTCCAAGGGATACAGTAAACCTGCACTGGTGCATCAGAATCCAATACTGGTCTCCCAGGATCCGCTCAAAGCACAAACTCTTAGGAGACTCACTCTTCTTGTACTTAAGTCGGCACTGTGCCTTTTATATTCAATTCCGATGCGATTTCTGTGTTTCATCGTCAATGTGAAGCTCCAAGGGATACAGTAAACCTGCACTGGTGCATCAGAAGCCAATACTGGTCTCCCAGGAGCCGCTCAAACCACAAACTCTTAGGAGACTCACTCTTCTTGTACTTAAGTCGGCACTGTGTCTTTTATATTCAATTCCGATGCGATTTCTGTGTTTCATTGTCGATGTGACGGTCCAAGGGATACAGTAAACCTGCACTGGTGCATCAGAATCCAATACTGGTCTCCCAGGAGCCGCTCAAACCACAAACTCTTAGGAGACTCACTCTTCTTGTACTTATGTCGGCACTGTGTCTTTTATATTCAATTCCGATGCGATTTCTGTGTTTCATTGTCAATGTGAAGGTCCAAGGGATACAGTAAACCAGCACTGGTGATTCAGAATCCAATTCTAGTCTCCCAGGAGCCGCTCAAACCACAAACTCTTAGGAGACTCACTCTTCTTGTACTTAAGTCGGCACTGTGTCTTTTATATTCAATTCCGATGCGATTTCTGTGTTTCATTGTCAATGTGAAGGTCCAAGGGATACAGTAAACCTGCGCTGGTGCATCGGAATCTAATACTGGTCTCCCAGGAGCCGCTCAAAGAACAAACTCTTAGGAGTCTCACTCTTCTTGTACTTAAGTCGGCACTGTGTGTTTTATATTCAATTCCGATGCGATTTCTATGTTTCATTGTCAATGTGAAAGTCCAAGGGATACAGTAAACCTGCACTGGTGCATCGGAATCCAATACTGGTCTCCCAGGAGCCGCTCAAATCACAAACTCTTAGGAGACTCACTCTTCTTGTACTTATGTCGGCACTGTGTCTTTTATATTCAATTCCGATGCGATTTCTGTGTTTCATTGTCAATGTGAAGGTCCAAGGGATACAGTAAACCTGCACTGGTGCATCGGAGTCCAATACTGGTCTCCCAGGAGCCGCTCAAACCACAAACTCTTAGGAGACTCACTCTTCTTGTACTTACGTCGGCACTGTGCCTTTTATATTCAATTCCGATGCGATTTCTGTGTTTCATCGTCAATTTGAAGGTCCAAGGGATACAGTTAACCTGCACTGGTGCATCAGAATCCAATACTAGTCTCCCAGGAGCCGCTCAAACCACAAACTCCTAGGAGACTCAATCTTCTTGTACTTAAGTCGGCATTGTGCCTTTTATATTCAATTCCGATGCGATTTCTGTGTTTCATTGTCAATGTGAAGGTCCAAGGGATACAGTAAACCTGCACTGGTAGATCGGAATCCAATACTGGTCTCCCAGGAGCCGCTCAAACCACAAACTCTTAGGAGACTCACTCTTCTTGTACTTAAGTCGGCACTGTGTATTTTATATTCAATTCTGATGCTATTTCTGTGTTTCATTGTCCATGTGAAGGTCCAAGGGATACAGTAAACCTGCACTGGTGCATCGGAATCCAATACTGGTCTCCCACGAGCCGCTCAAAGCACAAACTCTTAGGAGACTCACTCTTCTTGTACTTAAGTCGGCACTGTGTCTTTTATATTCAATTCCGATGCGATTTCTGTGTTTCATTGTCAATGTGAAAGTCCAAGGGGTACTGTAAACCTGCACTGGTGCATCGGAATCCAATACTGATCTCCCAGGAGCCGCCCAAAGCACAAACTCTGAGAAGATTTACTCTTCTTGTACTTAAGTCGGCACTGTGCCTTTTATATTCAATTCCGATGCGATTTCTGTGTTTCATTGTCAATGTGAAGGTCTAAGGGATACAGTAAACCTGCACTGGTGCATCGGAATCCCATACTGGTCTCCCAGGAGCCGCCCAAAGCACAATCTCTGAGAAGATTCACTCTTCTTGTACTTAAGTCGGCACTGTGCCTTTTATATTCAATTCCGATGCGATTTCTGTGTTTCATCGTCAATGTGACGGTCCAAGGGATACAGTAAACCTGCACTGGTGCATCGGAATCCAATACTGGTCTCCCAGGAGCCGCCCAAAGCACAAACTCTGAGAAGATTCACTCTTCTTGTACTTAAGTCGGCACTGTGTCTTTTATATTCAATTCCGATGCTATTTCTGTGTCTCATTGTCAATGTGAAGGTCCAAGGGATACAGTAAACCTGCACTGGTGCATCGGAATCCAATACTGGTCTCCCAGGAGCCGCTCAAAGCACAAACTCTTAGGAGACTCACTCTTCTTGTACTTAAGTCGGCACTGTGCCTTTTATATTCAATTCCGATGCGATTTCTGTGTTTCATCGTCAATTTGAAGGTCCAATGGATACAGTTAACCTGCACTGGTCCATCGGAATCCAATACTGTTCTCCCAGGAGCCGCTCAAACCACAAACTCTTAGGAGACTCACTCTTCTTGTACTTAAGTCGGCATTGTGTCTTTTATATTCAATTCCGATGCGATTTCTGTGTTTCATCGTCAATGTGAAGGTCCAAGGGATACAGTAAACCTGCACTGGTGCATCGGAATCCAATACTGGTCTCCCAGGAGCCGCCCAAAGCACAAACTCTGAGAAGATTCACTCTTCTTGTACTTAAGTCGGCACTGTGCCTTTTATATTCAATTCCGATGCGTTTTCTGTGTTTCATTGTCAATGTGAAGGTCCAAGGCATACAGTAAACCTGCACTGGTGCATCGGAATCCAATACTGGTCTCCCAGGAGCCGCCCAAAGCACAAACTCTGAGAAGATTCACTCTTCTTGTACTTAAATCGGCACTGTGCCTTTTATATTCAATTCCGATGCGATTTCTGTGTTTCATCGACAATGTGAAGGTCCAAGGGATACAGTAAACCTGCACTGGTGCATCGGAACCCAATACTGGTCTCCCAGGAGCCGCTCAAACCACAAACTCTTAGGAGACTCACTCTTCTTGTACTTAAGTCGGCACTGTGTCTTTTATATTCAATTCCGATGCGATTTCTGTGTTTCATTGTCAATGTGAAGGTCCAAGGGATACAGTAAACCTGCACTGGTGCATCGGAATCCAATACTGGTCTCCCAGGAGCCGCCCAAAGCACAAACTCTGAGAAGATTCACTCTTCTTGTACATAAGTCGGCATTGTGCCTTTTTTATTCAATTCCGATGCGATTTCTGTGTTTCATTGTCAATGTGAAGGTCTAAGGGATACAGTAAACCTGCACTGGTGCATCGGAATCCCATACTGGTCTCCCAGGAGCCGCCCAAAGCACAATATCTGAGAAGATTCACTCTTCTTGTACTTAAGTCGGCACTGTGCCTTTTATATTCAATTCCGATGCGATTTCTGTGTTTCATCGTCAATTTGAACGTCCAAGGGATACAGTAAACCTGCACTGGTGCATCGGAATCCAATACTGGTCTCCCAGGATCCGCTCAAAGCACAAACTCTTAGGAGACTCACTCTTCTTGTACTTAAGTCGGCACTGTGTGTTTTATATTAAATTCCGATGCGATTTCTATGTTTCATTGTCAATGTGAAAGTCCAAGGGATACAGTAAACCTGCACTGGTGCATCGGAATCCAATACTGGTCTCCCAGGAGCCGCTCAAACCACAAACTCTTAGGAGATTCACTCTTCTTGTACTTATGTCGGCACTGTGTCTTTTATATTCAATTCCGTTGCGATTTCTGTGTTTCATTGTCAATGTGAAGCTCCAAGGGATACAGTATACCTGCACTGGTGCATCGGAGTCCAATACTGGTCTCCCAGGAGCCGCTCAAACCACAAACTCTTAGGAGACTCACTCTTCTTGTACTTAAGTCGGCACTGTGCCTTTTATATTCAATTCCGATGCGATTTCTGTGTTTCATCGTCAATTTGAAGGTCCAAGGGATACAGTTAACCTGCACTGGTGAATCGGAATCCAATACTAGTCTCCCAGGAGCCGCTCAAACCACAAACTCCTAGGAGACTCAATCTTCTTGTACTTAAGTCGGCATTGTGCCTTTTATATTCAATTCCGATGCGATTTCTGTGTTTCATTGTCAATGTGAAGGTCCAAGGGATACAGTAAACCTGCACTGGTGCATCGGAATCCAATACTGGTCTCCCAGGAGCCGCTCAAAGCACAAACTCTTAGGAGACTCACTCTTCTTGTACTTAAGTCGGCACTGTGTCTTTTATATTCAATTCCGATGCGATTTCTGTGTTTCATTGTCAATGTGAAGGTCCAAGGGATACAGTAGAAATGCACTGGTGCATCGGAATCCAATACTGGTCTCCCAGGAGCCGCTCAAACCACAAACTCTTAGCAGACTTACTCTTCTTGTACTTAAGTCGGCACTGTGTCTTTTATATTCAATTCCGATGCGATTTCTGTGTTACATCGTCAATGTGAAGGTCCAAGGGATACAGTAAACCTGCACTGGTGCATCGGAATCCAATACTGGTCTCCCAGGAGCCGCTCAAACCACAAACTCTTAGGAGACTCACTCTTCTTGTACTTAAGTCGGCACTGTGTCTTTTATATTCAATTCCGATGCGATTTCTGTGTTTCATTAATGTGAAGGTCCAAGGGATACAGTAAACCTGCACTGGTGCATCGGAATCCAATACTGGTCTCCCAGGAGCCGCTCAAACCACAAACTCTTAGGAGACTCACTCTTCTTGTACTTAAGTCGGCACTGTGTCTTTTATATTCAATTCCGATGCGATTTCTGTGTTTCATTGTCAATGTGAAGGTCCAAGGGATACAGTAAACCTGCACTGGTGCATCGGAATCCAATACTGGTCTCCCAAGAGCCGCTCAAAGCACAAACTCTTAGGAGACTCACTCTTCTTGTACTTAAGTCGGCACTGTGCCTTTTATATTCGATTCCGATGCGATTTCTGTGTTTCATCCTCAATGTGAAGGTCCCAGGGATACAGTAAACCTGCACTGGTGCATCGGAATCCAATACTGGTCTCCCAGGATCCGCTCAAAGCACAAACTCATAGGAGACTCACTCTTCTTGTACGTAAGTCGGCACTGTGCCTTTTATATTCAATTCCGATGCGATTTCTGTGTTTCATCGTCAATTTGAAGGTCCAAGGGATACAGTAAACCTGCACTGGTGCATCGGAATCCAATACTGGTCTCCCAGGAGCCGCTCAAAGCACAAACTCTGAGAAGATTCACTCTTCTTGTACTTAAGTTGGCACTGTGCCTTTTATATTCAATTCCGATGCGATTTCTGTGTTTCATTGTCAATGTGAAGGTCCAAGGGATACAGTAAACCTGCACTGGTGCATCGGAGTCCAATACTGGTCTCCCAGGAGCCGCTCAAACCACAAACTCTTAGGAGACTCACTCTTCTTGTACTTACGTCGGCACTGTGCCTTTTATATTCAATTCCGATGCGATTTCTGTGTTTCATCGTCAATTTGAAGGTCCAAGGGATACAGTTAACCTGCACTGGTGCATCGGAATCCCATACTGGTCTCCCAGGAGCCGCCCAAAGCACAATCTCTGAGAAGATTCACTCTTCTTGTACTTAAGTCGGCACTGTGCCTTTTATATTCAATTCCGATGCGATTTCTGTGTTTCATCGTCAATGTGACGGTCCAAGGGATACAGTAAACCTGCACTGGTGCATCGGAATCCAATACTGGTCTCCCAGGAGCCGCCCAAAGCACAAACTCTGAGAAGATTCACTCTTCTTGTACTTAAGTCGGCACTGTGTCTTTTATATTCAATTCCGATGCGATTTCTGTGTCTCATTGTCAATGTGAAGGTCCAAGGGATACAGTAAACCTGCACTGGTGCATCGGAATCCAATACTGGTCTCCCAGGAGCCGCTCAAAGCACAAACTCTTAGGAGACTCACTCTTCTTGTACTTAAGTCGGCACTGTGCCTTTTATATTCAATTCCGATGCGATTTCTGTGTTTCATCGTCAATTTGAAGGTCCAATGGATACAGTAAACCTGCACTGGTCCATCGGAATCCAATACTGTTCTCCCAGGAGCCGCTCAAACCACAAACTCTTAGGAGACTCACTCTTCTTGTACTTAAGTCGGCACTGTGTCTTTTATATTCAATTCCGATGCGATTTCTGTGTTTCATCGTCAATGTGAAGGTCCAAGGGATACAGTAAACCTGCACTGGTGCATCGGAATCCAATACTGGTCTCCCAGGAGCCGCCCAAAGCACAAACTCTGAGAAGATTCACTCTTCTTGTACTTAAGTCGGCACTGTGCCTTTTATATTCAATTCCGATGCGTTTTCTGTGTTTCATTGTCAATGTGAAGGTCCAAGGCATACAGTAAACCTGCACTGGTGCATCGGAATCCAATACTGGTCTCCCAGGAGCCGCCCAAAGCACAAACTCTGAGAAGATTCACTCTTCTTGTACTTAAATCGGCACTGTGCCTTTTATATTCAATTCCGATGCGATTTCTGTGTTTCATCGTCAATGTGAAGGTCCAAGGGATACAGTAAACCTGCACTGGTGCATCGGAACCCAATACTGGTCTCCCAGGAGCCGCTCAAACCACAAACTCTTAGGAGACTCACTCTTCTTGTACTTAAGTCGGCACTGTGTCTTTTATATTCAATTCCGATGCGATTTCTGTGTTTCATTGTCAATGTGAAGGTCCAAGGGATACAGTAAACCTGCACTGGTGCATCGGAATCCAATACTGGTCTCCCAGGAGCCGCCCAAAGCACAAACTCTGAGAAGATTCACTCTTCTTGTACATAAGTCGGCATTGTGCCTTTTATATTCAATTCCGATGCGATTTCTGTGTTTCATTGTCAATGTGAAGGTCTAAGGGATACAGTAAACCTGCACTGGTGCATCGGAATCCCATACTGGTCTCCCAGGAGCCGCCCAAAGCACAATATCTGAGAAGATTCACTCTTCTTGTACTTAAGTCGGCACTGTGCCTTTTATATTCAATTCCGATGCGATTTCTGTGTTTCATTGTCAATGTGAAGGTCTAAGGGATACAGTAAACCTGCACTGGTGCATCGGAATCCCATACTGGTCTCCCAGGAGCCGCCCAAAGCACAATCTCTGAGAAGATTCACTCTTCTTGTACTTAAGTCGGCACTGTGCCTTTTATATTCAATTCCGATGCGATTTCTGTGTTTCATCGTCAATGTGACGGTCCAAGGGATACAGTAAACCTGCACTGGTGCATCGGAATCCAATACTGGTCTCCCAGGAGCCGCTCAAACCACAAACTCTTTGGAGACTCACTCTTCTTGTACTTAAGTCGGCACTGTGTCTTTTATATTCAATTCCGATGCGATTTCTGTGTTTCATCGTCAATGTGAAGGTCCAAGGGATACAGTAAACCTGCACTGGTGCATCGGAATCCAATACTGGTCTCCCAGGAGCCGCCCAAAGCACAAACTCTGAGAAGATTCACTCTTCTTGTACTTAAGTCGGCACTGTGCCTTTTATATTCAATTCCGATGCGATTTCTGTGTTTCATCGTCAATGTGAAGGTCCAAGGGATACAGTAAACCTGCACTGGTGCATCGGAATCCAATACTGGGCCCCCAGGAGCCGCTCAAACCACAAACTCTTAGGAGACTCACTCTTCTTGTACTTAAGTCGGCACTGTGTATTTTATATTCAATTCCGATGCGATTTCTGTGTTTCATTGTCCATGTGAAGGTCCAAGGGATACAGTAAACCTGCACTGGTGCATCGGAATCCAATACTGGTCTCCCACGAGCCGCTCAAAGCACAAACTCTTAGGAGACTCACTCTTCTTGTACTTAAGTCGGCACTGTGTCTTTTATATTCAATTCCGATGCGATTTCTGTGTTTCATCGTCAATTTGAACGTCCAAGGGATACAGTAAACCTGCACTGGTGCATCAGAATCCAATACTGGTCTCCCAGGATCCGCTCAAAGCACAAACTCTTAGGAGACTCACTCTTCTTGTACTTAAGTCGGCACTGTGCCTTTTATATTCAATTCCGATGCGATTTCTGTGTTTCATCGTCAATGTGAAGCTCCAAGGGATACAGTAAACCTGCACTGGTGCATCAGAAGCCAATACTGGTCTCCCAGGAGCCGCTCAAACCACAAACTCTTAGGAGACTCACTCTTCTTGTACTTAAGTCGGCACTGTGTCTTTTATATTCAATTCCGATGCGATTTCTGTGTTTCATTGTCGATGTGACGGTCCAAGGGATACAGTAAACCTGCACTGGTGCATCAGAATCCAATACTGGTCTCCCAGGAGCCGCTCAAACCACAAACTCTTAGGAGACTCACTCTTCTTGTACTTATGTCGGCACTGTGTCTTTTATATTCAATTCCGATGCGATTTCTGTGTTTCATTGTCAATGTGAAGGTCCAAGGGATACAGTAAACCAGCACTGGTGATTCAGAATCCAATTCTAGTCTCCCAGGAGCCGCTCAAACCACAAACTCTTAGGAGACTCACTCTTCTTGTACTTAAGTCGGCACTGTGTCTTTTATATTCAATTCCGATGCGATTTCTGTGTTTCATTGTCAATGTGAAGGTCCAAGGGATACAGTAAACCTGCGCTGGTGCATCGGAATCTAATACTGGTCTCCCAGGAGCCGCTCAAAGAACAAACTCTTAGGAGTCTCACTCTTCTTGTACTTAAGTCGGCACTGTGTGTTTTATATTCAATTCCGATGCGATTTCTATGTTTCATTGTCAATGTGAAAGTCCAAGGGATACAGTAAACCTGCACTGGTGCATCGGAATCCAATACTGGTCTCCCAGGAGCCGCTCAAATCACAAACTCTTAGGAGACTCACTCTTCTTGTACTTATGTCGGCACTGTGTCTTTTATATTCAATTCCGATGCGATTTCTGTGTTTCATTGTCAATGTGAAGGTCCAAGGGATACAGTAAACCTGCACTGGTGCATCGGAGTCCAATACTGGTCTCCCAGGAGCCGCTCAAACCACAAACTCTTAGGAGACTCACTCTTCTTGTACTTACGTCGGCACTGTGCCTTTTATATTCAATTCCGATGCGATTTCTGTGTTTCATCGTCAATTTGAAGGTCCAAGGGATACAGTTAACCTGCACTGGTGCATCAGAATCCAATACTAGTCTCCCAGGAGCCGCTCAAACCACAAACTCCTAGGAGACTCAATCTTCTTGTACTTAAGTCGGCATTGTGCCTTTTATATTCAATTCCGATGCGATTTCTGTGTCTCATTGTCAATGTGAAGGTCCAAGGGATACAGTAAACCTGCACTGGTGCATCGGAATCCAATACTGGTCTCCCAGGAGCCGCTCAAAGCACAAACTCTTAGGAGACTCACTCTTCTTGTACTTAAGTCGGCACTGTGCCTTTTATATTCAATTCCGATGCGATTTCTGTGTTTCATCGTCAATTTGAAGGTCCAATGGATACAGTAAACCTGCACTGGTCCATCGGAATCCAATACTGTTCTCCCAGGAGCCGCTCAAACCACAAACTCTTAGGAGACTCACTCTTCTTGTACTTAAGTCGGCACTGTGTCTTTTATATTCAATTCCGATGCGATTTCTGTGTTTCATCGTCAATGTGAAGGTCCAAGGGATACAGTAAACCTGCACTGGTGCATCGGAATCCAATACTGGTCTCCCAGGAGCCGCCCAAAGCACAAACTCTGAGAAGATTCACTCTTCTTGTACTTAAGTCGGCACTGTGCCTTTTATATTCAATTCCGATGCGTTTTCTGTGTTTCATTGTCAATGTGAAGGTCCAAGGCATACAGTAAACCTGCACTGGTGCATCGGAATCCAATACTGGTCTCCCAGGAGCCGCCCAAAGCACAAACTCTGAGAAGATTCACTCTTCTTGTACTTAAATCGGCACTGTGCCTTTTATATTCAATTCCGATGCGATTTCTGTGTTTCATCGTCAATGTGAAGGTCCAAGGGATACAGTAAACCTGCACTGGTGCATCGGAACCCAATACTGGTCTCCCAGGAGCCGCTCAAACCACAAACTCTTAGGAGACTCACTCTTCTTGTACTTAAGTCGGCACTGTGTCTTTTATATTCAATTCCGATGCGATTTCTGTGTTTCATTGTCAATGTGAAGGTCCAAGGGATACAGTAAACCTGCACTGGTGCATCGGAATCCAATACTGGTCTCCCAGGAGCCGCCCAAAGCACAAACTCTGAGAAGATTCACTCTTCTTGTACATAAGTCGGCATTGTGCCTTTTATATTCAATTCCGATGCGATTTCTGTGTTTCATTGCCAATGTGAAGGTCTAAGGGATACAGTAAACCTGCACTGGTGCATCGGAATCCCATACTGGAATCCCAGGAGCCGCCCAAAGCACAATATCTGAGAAGATTCACTCTCCTTGTACTTAAGTCGGCACTGTGCCTTTTATATTCAATTCCGATGCGATTTCTGTGTTTCATTGTCAATGTGAAGGTCTAAGGGATACAGTAAACCTGCACTGGTGCATCGGAATCCCATACTGGTCTCCCAGGAGCCGCCCAAAGCACAATCTCTGAGAAGATTCACTCTTCTTGTACTTAAGTCGGCACTGTGCCTTTTATATTCAATTCCGATGCGATTTCTGTGTTTCATCGTCAATGTGACGGTCCAAGGGATACAGTAAACCTGCACTGGTGCATCGGAATCCAATACTGGTCTCCCAGGAGCCGCTCAAACCACAAACTCTTTGGAGACTCACTCTTCTTGTACTTAAGTCGGCACTGTGTCTTTTATATTCAATTCCGATGCGATTTCTGTGTTTCATCGTCAATGTGAAGGTCCAAGGGATACAGTAAACCTGCACTGGTGCATCGGAATCCAATACTGGTCTCCCAGGAGCCGCCCAAAGCACAAACTCTGAGAAGATTCACTCTTCTTGTACTTAAGTCGGCACTGTGCCTTTTATATTCAATTCCGATGCGATTTCTGTGTTTCATCGTCAATGTGAAGGTCCAAGGGATACAGTAAACCTGCACTGGTGCATCGGAATCCAATACTGGGCCCCCAGGAGCCGCTCAAACCACAAACTCTTAGGAGACTCACTCTTCTTGTACTTAAGTCGGCACTGTGTATTTTATATTCAATTCCGATGCGATTTCTGTGTTTCATTGTCCATGTGAAGGTCCAAGGGATACAGTAAACCTGCACTGGTGCATCGGAATCCAATACTGGTCTCCCACGAGCCGCTCAAAGCACAAACTCTTAGGAGACTCACTCTTCTTGTACTTAAGTCGGCACTGTGTCTTTTATATTCAATTCCGATGCGATTTCTGTGTTTCATCGTCAATTTGAACGTCCAAGGGATACAGTAAACCTGCACTGGTGCATCAGAATCCAATACTGGTCTCCCAGGATCCGCTCAAAGCACAAACTCTTAGGAGACTCACTCTTCTTGTACTTAAGTCGGCACTGTGCCTTTTATATTCAATTCCGATGCGATTTCTGTGTTTCATCGTCAATGTGAAGCTCCAAGGGATACAGTAAACCTGCACTGGTGCATCAGAAGCCAATACTGGTCTCCCAGGAGCCGCTCAAACCACAAACTCTTAGGAGACTCACTCTTCTTGTACTTAAGTCGGCACTGTGTCTTTTATATTCAATTCCGATGCGATTTCTGTGTTTCATTGTCGATGTGACGGTCCAAGGGATACAGTAAACCTGCACTGGTGCATCAGAATCCAATACTGGTCTCCCAGGAGCCGCTCAAACCACAAACTCTTAGGAGACTCACTCTTCTTGTACTTATGTCGGCACTGTGTCTTTTATATTCAATTCCGATGCGATTTCTGTGTTTCATTGTCAATGTGAAGGTCCAAGGGATACAGTAAACCAGCACTGGTGATTCAGAATCCAATTCTAGTCTCCCAGGAGCCGCTCAAACCACAAACTCTTAGGAGACTCACTCTTCTTGTACTTAAGTCGGCACTGTGTCTTTTATATTCAATTCCGATGCGATTTCTGTGTTTCATTGTCAATGTGAAGGTCCAAGGGATACAGTAAACCTGCGCTGGTGCATCGGAATCTAATACTGGTCTCCCAGGAGCCGCTCAAAGAACAAACTCTTAGGAGTCTCACTCTTCTTGTACTTAAGTCGGCACTGTGTGTTTTATATTCAATTCCGATGCGATTTCTATGTTTCATTGTCAATGTGAAAGTCCAAGGGATACAGTAAACCTGCACTGGTGCATCGGAATCCAATACTGGTCTCCCAGGAGCCGCTCAAATCACAAACTCTTAGGAGACTCACTCTTCTTGTACTTATGTCGGCACTGTGTCTTTTATATTCAATTCCGATGCGATTTCTGTGTTTCATTGTCAATGTGAAGGTCCAAGGGATACAGTAAACCTGCACTGGTGCATCGGAGTCCAATACTGGTCTCCCAGGAGCCGCTCAAACCACAAACTCTTAGGAGACTCACTCTTCTTGTACTTAAGTCGGCACTGTGCCTTTTATATTCAATTCCGATGCGATTTCTGTGTTTCATCGTCAATTTGAAGGTCCAAGGGATACAGTTAACCTGCACTGGTGCATCAGAATCCAATACTAGTCTCCCAGGAGCCGCTCAAACCACAAACTCCTAGGAGACTCAATCTTCTTGTACTTAAGTCGGCATTGTGCCTTTTATATTCAATTCCGATGCGATTTCTGTGTTTCATTGTCAATGTGAAGGTCCAAGGGATACAGTAAACCTGCACTGGTAGATCGGAATCCAATACTGGTCTCCCAGGAGCCGCTCAAACCACAAACTCTTAGGAGACTCACTCTTCTTGTACTTAAGTCGGCACTGTGTATTTTATATTCAATTCTGATGCTATTTCTGTGTTTCATTGTCCATGTGAAGGTCCAAGGGATACAGTAAACCTGCACTGGTGCATCGGAATCCAATACTGGTCTCCCACGAGCCGCTCAAAGCACAAACTCTTAGGAGACTCACTCTTCTTGTACTTAAGTCGGCACTGTGTCTTTTATATTCAATTCCGATGCGATTTCTGTGTTTCATTGTCAATGTGAAAGTCCAAGGGGTACTGTAAACCTGCACTGGTGCATCGGAATCCAATACTGATCTCCCAGGAGCCGCCCAAAGCACAAACTCTGAGAAGATTTACTCTTCTTGTACTTAAGTCGGCACTGTGCCTTTTATATTCAATTCCGATGCGATTTCTGTGTTTCATTGTCAATGTGAAGGTCTAAGGGATACAGTAAACCTGCACTGGTGCATCGGAATCCCATACTGGTCTCCCAGGAGCCGCCCAAAGCACAATCTCTGAGAAGATTCACTCTTCTTGTACTTAAGTCGGCACTGTGCCTTTTATATTCAATTCCGATGCGATTTCTGTGTTTCATCGTCAATGTGACGGTCCAAGGGATACAGTAAACCTGCACTGGTGCATCGGAATCCAATACTGGTCTCCCAGGAGCCGCCCAAAGCACAAACTCTGAGAAGATTCACTCTTCTTGTACTTAAGTCGGCACTGTGTCTTTTATATTCAATTCCGATGCTATTTCTGTGTCTCATTGTCAATGTGAAGGTCCAAGGGATACAGTAAACCTGCACTGGTGCATCGGAATCCAATACTGGTCTCCCAGGAGCCGCTCAAAGCACAAACTCTTAGGAGACTCACTCTTCTTGTACTTAAGTCGGCACTGTGCCTTTTATATTCAATTGCGATGCGATTTCTGTGTTTCATCGTCAATTTGAAGGTCCAATGGATACAGTTAACCTGCACTGGTCCATCGGAATCCAATACTGTTCTCCCAGGAGCCGCTCAAACCACAAACTCTTAGGAGACTCACTCTTCTTGTACTTAAGTCGGCATTGTGTCTTTTATATTCAATTCCGATGCGATTTCTGTGTTTCATCGTCAATGTGAAGGTCCAAGGGATACAGTAAACCTGCACTGGTGCATCGGAATCCAATACTGGTCTCCCAGGAGCCGCCCAAAGCACAAACTCTGAGAAGATTCACTCTTCTTGTACTTAAGTCGGCACTGAGCCTTTTATATTCAATTCCGATGCGTTTTCTGTGTTTCATTGTCAATGTGAAGGTCCAAGGCATACAGTAAACCTGCACTGGTGCATCGGAATCCAATACTGGTCTCCCAGGAGCCGCCCAAAGCACAAACTCTGAGAAGATTCACTCTTCTTGTACTTAAATCGGCACTGTGCCTTTTATATTCAATTCCGATGCGATTTCTGTGTTTCATCGACAATGTGAAGGTCCAAGGGATACAGTAAACCTGCACTGGTGCATCGGAACCCAATACTGGTCTCCCAGGAGCCGCTCAAACCACAAACTCTTAGGAGACTCACTCTTCTTGTACTTAAGTCGGCACTGTGTCTTTTATATTCAATTCCGATGCGATTTCTGTGTTTCATTGTCAATGTGAAGGTCCAAGGGATACAGTAAACCTGCACTGGTGCATCGGAATCCAATACTGGTCTCCCAGGAGCCGCCCAAAGCACAAACTCTGAGAAGATTCACTCTTCTTGTACATAAGTCGGCATTGTGCCTTTTTTATTCAATTCCGATGCGATTTCTGTGTTTCATTGTCAATGTGAAGGTCTAAGGGATACAGTAAACCTGCACTGGTGCATCGGAATCCCATACTGGTCTCCCAGGAGCCGCCCAAAGCACAATATCTGAGAAGATTCACTCTTCTTGTACTTAAGTCGGCACTGTGCCTTTTATATTCAATTCCGATGCGATTTCTGTGTTTCATCGTCAATTTGAACGTCCAAGGGATACAGTAAACCTGCACTGGTGCATCGGAATCCAATACTGGTCTCCCAGGATCCGCTCAAAGCACAAACTCTTAGGAGACTCACTCTTCTTGTACTTAAGTCGGCACTGTGTGTTTTATATTAAATTCCGATGCGATATCTATGTTTCATTGTCAATGTGAAAGTCCAAGGGATACAGTAAACCTGCACTGGTGCATCGGAATCCAATACTGGTCTCCCAGGAGCCGCTCAAACCACAAACTCTTAGGAGATTCACTCTTCTTGTACTTATGTCGGCACTGTGTCTTTTATATTCAATTCCGTTGCGATTTCTGTGTTTCATTGTCAATGTGAAGCTCCAAGGGATACAGTATACCTGCACTGGTGCATCGGAGTCCAATACTGGTCTCCCAGGAGCCGCTCAAACCACAAACTCTTAGGAGACTCACTCTTCTTGTACTTAAGTCGGCACTGTGCCTTTTATATTCAATTCCGATGCGATTTCTGTGTTTCATCGTCAATTTGAAGGTCCAAGGGATACAGTTAACCTGCACTGGTGAATCGGAATCCAATACTAGTCTCCCAGGAGCCGCTCAAACCACAAACTCCTAGGAGACTCAATCTTCTTGTACTTAAGTCGGCATTGTGCCTTTTATATTCAATTCCGATGCGATTTCTGTGTTTCATTGTCAATGTGAAGGTCCAAGGGATACAGTAAACCTGCACTGGTGCATCGGAATCCAATACTGGTCTCCCAGGAGCCGCTCAAAGCACAAACTCTTAGGAGACTCACTCTTCTTGTACTTAAGTCGGCACTGTGTCTTTTATATTCAATTCCGATGCGATTTCTGTGTTTCATTGTCAATGTGAAGGTCCAAGGGATACAGTAGAAATGCACTGGTGCATCGGAATCCAATACTGGTCTCCCAGGAGCCGCTCAAACCACAAACTCTTAGCAGACTTACTCTTCTTGTACTTAAGTCGGCACTGTGTCTTTTATATTCAATTCCGATGCGATTTCTGTGTTACATCGTCAATGTGAAGGTCCAAGGGATACAGTAAACCTGCACTGGTGCATCGGAATCCAATACTGGTCTCCCAGGAGCCGCTCAAACCACAAACTCTTAGGAGACTCACTCTTCTTGTACTTAAGTCGGCACTGTGTCTTTTATATTCAATTCCGATGCGATTTCTGTGTTTCATTAATGTGAAGGTCCAAGGGATACAGTAAACCTGCACTGGTGCATCGGAATCCAATACTGGTCTCCCAGGAGCCGCTCAAACCACAAACTCTTAGGAGACTCACTCTTCTTGTACTTAAGTCGGCACTGTGTCTTTTATATTCAATTCCGATGCGATTTCTGTGTTTCATTGTCAATGTGAAGGTCCAAGGGATACAGTAAACCTGCACTGGTGCATCGGAATCCAATACTGGTCTCCCAAGAGCCGCTCAAAGCACAAACTCTTAGGAGACTCACTCTTCTTGTACTTAAGTCGGCACTGTGCCTTTTATATTCGATTCCGATGCGATTTCTGTGTTTCATCCTCAATGTGAAGGTCCCAGGGATACAGTAAACCTGCACTGGTGCATCGGAATCCAATACTGGTCTCCCAGGATCCGCTCAAAGCACAAACTCATAGGAGACTCACTCTTCTTGTACGTAAGTCGGCACTGTGCCTTTTATATTCAATTCCGATGCGATTTCTGTGTTTCATCGTCAATTTGAAGGTCCAAGGGATACAGTAAACCTGCACTGGTGCATCGGAATCCAATACTGGTCTCCCAGGAGCCGCTCAAAGCACAAACTCTGAGAAGATTCACTCTTCTTGTACTTAAGTCGGCACTGTGCCTTTTATATTCAATTCCGATGCGATTTCTGTGTTTCATTGTCAATGTGAAGGTCCAAGGGATACAGTAAACCTGCACTGGTGCATCGGAGTCCAATACTGGTCTCCCAGGAGCCGCTCAAACCACAAACTCTTAGGAGACTCACTCTTCTTGTACTTACGTCGGCACTGTGCCTTTTATATTCAATTCCGATGCGATTTCTGTGTTTCATCGTCAATTTGAAGGTCCAAGGGATACAGTTAACCTGCACTGATGCATCAGAATCCAATACTAGTCTCCCAGGAGCCGCTCAAACCACAAACTCCTAGGAGACTCAATCTTCTTGTACTTAAGTCGGCATTGTGCCTTTTATATTCAATTCCGATGCGATTTCTGTGTTTCATTGTCAATGTGAAGGTCCAAGGGATACAGTAAACCTGCACTGGTAGATCGGAATCCAATACTGGTCTCCCAGGAGCCGCTCAAACCACAAACTCTTAGGAGACTCACTCTTCTTGTACTTAAGTCGGCACTGTGTATTTTATATTCAATTCTGATGCTATTTCTGTGTTTCATTGTCCATGTGAAGGTCCAAGGGATACAGTAAACCTGCACTGGTGCATCGGAATCCAATACTGGTCTCCCACGAGCCGCTCAAAGCACAAACTCTTAGGAGACTCACTCTTCTTGTACTTAAGTCGGCACTGTGTCTTTTATATTCAATTCCGATGCGATTTCTGTGTTTCATTGTCAATGTGAAAGTCCAAGGGGTACTGTAAACCTGCACTGGTGCATCGGAATCCAATACTGATCTCCCAGGAGCCGCCCAAAGCACAAACTCTGAGAAGATTTACTCTTCTTGTACTTAAGTCGGCACTGTGCCTTTTATATTCAATTCCGATGCGATTTCTGTGTTTCATTGTCAATGTGAAGGTCTAAGGGATACAGTAAACCTGCACTGGTGCATCGGAATCCCATACTGGTCTCCCAGGAGCCGCCCAAAGCACAATCTCTGAGAAGATTCACTCTTCTTGTACTTAAGTCGGCACTGTGCCTTTTATATTCAATTCCGATGCGATTTCTGTGTTTCATCGTCAATGTGACGGTCCAAGGGATACAGTAAACCTGCACTGGTGCATCGGAATCCAATACTGGTCTCCCAGGAGCCGCCCAAAGCACAAACTCTGAGAAGATTCACTCTTCTTGTACTTAAGTCGGCACTGTGTCTTTTATATTCAATTCCGATGCGATTTCTGTGTCTCATTGTCAATGTGAAGGTCCAAGGGATACAGTAAACCTGCACTGGTGCATCGGAATCCAATACTGGTCTCCCAGGAGCCGCTCAAAGCACAAACTCTTAGGAGACTCACTCTTCTTGTACTTAAGTCGGCACTGTGCCTTTTATATTCAATTCCGATGCGATTTCTGTGTTTCATCGTCAATTTGAAGGTCCAATGGATACAGTAAACCTGCACTGGTCCATCGGAATCCAATACTGTTCTCCCAGGAGCCGCTCAAACCACAAACTCTTAGGAGACTCACTCTTCTTGTACTTAAGTCGGCACTGTGTCTTTTATATTCAATTCCGATGCGATTTCTGTGTTTCATCGTCAATGTGAAGGTCCAAGGGATACAGTAAACCTGCACTGGTGCATCGGAATCCAATACTGGTCTCCCAGGAGCCGCCCAAAGCACAAACTCTGAGAAGATTCACTCTTCTTGTACTTAAGTCGGCACTGTGCCTTTTATATTCAATTCCGATGCGTTTTCTGTGTTTCATTGTCAATGTGAAGGTCCAAGGCATACAGTAAACCTGCACTGGTGCATCGGAATCCAATACTGGTCTCCCAGGAGCCGCCCAAAGCACAAACTCTGAGAAGATTCACTCTTCTTGTACTTAAATCGGCACTGTGCCTTTTATATTCAATTCCGATGCGATTTCTGTGTTTCATCGTCAATGTGAAGGTCCAAGGGATACAGTAAACCTGCACTGGTGCATCGGAACCCAATACTGGTCTCCCAGGAGCCGCTCAAACCACAAACTCTTAGGAGACTCACTCTTCTTGTACTTAAGTCGGCACTGTGTCTTTTATATTCAATTCCGATGCGATTTCTGTGTTTCATTGTCAATGTGAAGGTCCAAGGGATACAGTAAACCTGCACTGGTGCATCGGAATCCAATACTGGTCTCCCAGGAGCCGCCCAAAGCACAAACTCTGAGAAGATTCACTCTTCTTGTACATAAGTCGGCATTGTGCCTTTTATATTCAATTCCGATGCGATTTCTGTGTTTCATTGTCAATGTGAAGGTCTAAGGGATACAGTAAACCTGCACTGGTGCATCGGAATCCCATACTGGTTTCCCAGGAGCCGCCCAAAGCACAATATCTGAGAAGATTCACTCTTCTTGTACTTAAGTCGGCACTGTGCCTTTTATATTCAATTCCGATGCGATTTCTGTGTTTCATCGTCAATTTGAACGTCCAAGGGATACAGTAAACCTGCACTGGTGCATCGGAATCCAATACTGGTCTCCCAGGATCCGCTCAAAGCACAAACTCTTAGGAGACTCACTCTTCTTGTACTTAAGTCGGCACTGTGTGTTTTATATTCAATTCCGATGCGATTTCTATGTTTCATTGTCAATGTGAAAGTCCAAGGGATACAGTAAACCTGCACTGGTGCATCGGAATCCAATACTGGTCTCCCAGGAGCCGCTCAAACCACAAACTCTTAGGAGATTCACTCTTCTTGTACTTATGTCGGCACTGTGTCTTTTATATTCAATTCCGATGCGATTTCTGTGTTTCATTGTCAATGTGAAGCTCCAAGGGATACAGTATACCTGCACTGGTGCATCGGAGTCCAATACTGGTCTCCCAGGAGCCGCTCAAACCACAAACTCTTAGGAGACTCACTCTTCTTGTACTTAAGTCGGCACTGTGCCTTTTATATTCAATTCCGATGCGATTTCTGTGTTTCATCGTCAATTTGAAGGTCCAAGGGATACAGTTAACCTGCACTGGTGAATCGGAATCCAATACTAGTCTCCCAGGAGCCGCTCAAACCACAAACTCCTAGGAGACTCAATCTTCTTGTACTTAAGTCGGCATTGTGCCTTTTATATTCAATTCCGATGCGATTTCTGTGTTTCATTGTCAATGTGAAGGTCCAAGGGATACAGTAAACCTGCACTGGTGCATCGGAATCCAATACTGGTCTCCCAGGAGCCGCTCAAAGCACAAACTCTTAGGAGACTCACTCTTCTTGTACTTAAGTCGGCACTGTGTCTTTTATATTCAATTCCGATGCGATTTCTGTGTTTCATTGTCAATGTGAAGGTCCAAGGGATACAGTAAAAATGCACTGGTGCATCGGAATCCAATACTGGTCTCCCAGGAGCCGCTCAAACCACAAACTCTTAGCAGACTTACTCTTCTTGTACTTAAGTCGGCACTGTGTCTTTTATATTCAATTCCGATGCGATTTCTGTGTTACATCGTCAATGTGAAGGTCCAAGGGATACAGTAAACCTGCACTGGTGCATCGGAATCCAATACTGGTCTCCCAGGAGCCGCTCAAACCACAAACTCTTAGGAGACTCACTCTTCTTGTACTTAAGTCGGCACTGTGTCTTTTATATTCAATTCCGATGCGATTTCTGTGTTTCATTAATGTGAAGGTCCAAGGGATACAGTAAACCTGCACTGGTGCATCGGAATCCAATACTGGTCTCCCAGGAGCCGCTCAAACCACAAACTCTTAGGAGACTCACTCTTCTTGTACTTAAGTCGGCACTGTGTCTTTTATATTCAATTCCGATGCGATTTCTGTGTTTCATTGTCAATGTGAAGGTCCAAGGGATACAGTAAACCTGCACTGGTGCATCGGAATCCAATACTGGTCTCCCAAGAGCCGCTCAAAGCACAAACTCTTAGGAGACTCACTCTTCTTGTACTTAAGTCGGCACTGTGCCTTTTATATTCGATTCCGATGCGATTTCTGTGTTTCATCCTCAATGTGAAGGTCCCAGGGATACAGTAAACCTGCACTGGTGCATCGGAATCCAATACTGGTCTCCCAGGATCCGCTCAAAGCACAAACTCATAGGAGACTCACTCTTCTTGTACGTAAGTCGGCACTGTGCCTTTTATATTCAATTCCGATGCGATTTCTGTGTTTCATCGTCAATTTGAAGGTCCAAGGGATACAGTAAACCTGCACTGGTGCATCGGAATCCAATACTGGTCTCCCAGGAGCCGCTCAAAGCACAAACTCTGAGAAGATTCACTCTTCTTGTACTTAAGTCGGCACCGTGCCTTTTATATTCAATTCCGATGCGATTTCTGTGTTTCATTGTCAATGTGAAGGTCCAAGGGATACAGTAAACCTGCACTGGTGCATCGGAATCCAATACTAGTCTCCCAGGAGCCGCTCAAAGCACAAACTATTAAGAGACTCACTCTTCTTGTACTTATGTCGGCACTGTGTCTTTTATATTCAATTCCGATGCGATTTCTGTGTTTCATTGTCAATGTGAAGGTCCAAGGGATACAGTAAACCTGCACTGGTGCATCGGAATCCAATACTGGTCTCCCAGGAGCCGCTCAAACCACAAACTCTTAGGAGACTCACTCTTCTTGTACTTAAGTCGGCACTGTGTCCTTTATATTCAATTCCGATGCGATTTCTGTGTTTCATTGTCAATGTGAAGGTCTAAGGGATACAGTAAACCTGCACTGGTGCATCGGAATCCAATACTGGTTTCCCAGGAGCCGCTCAAACCACAAACTCTTAGGAGACTCACTCTTCTTGTACTTAAGTCGGCACTGTGTATTTTATATTCAATTCCGATGCGATTTCTGTGTTTCATTGTCCATGTGAAGGTCCAAGGGATACAGTAAACCTGCACTGGTGCATCGGAATCCAATACTGGTCTCCCACGAGCCGCTCAAAGCACAAACTCTTAGGAGACTCACTCTTCTTGTACTTAAGTCGGCACTGTGTCTTTTATATTCAATTCCGATGCGATTTCTGTGTTTCATTGTCAATGTGAAGGTCCAAGGGATACAGTAAACCTGCACTGGTGCATCGGAATCCAATACTGGTCTGCCAGGAGCCGACCAAAGCACAATCTCTGAGAAGATTCACTCTTCTTGTACTTAAGTCGGCACTGTGCCTTTTATATTCAATTCCGATGCGATTTCTGTGTTTCATCGTCAATGTGAAGGTCCAAGGGATACAGTAAACCTGCACTGGTGCATCGGAATCCAATACTGGTCTCCCAGGAGCCGCTCAAACCACAAACTCTTAGGAGACTCACTCTTCTTGTACTTAAGTCGGCACTGTGCCTTTTATATTCAATTCCGATGCGATTTCTGTGTTTCATCGTCAATGTGAAGGTCCAAGGGATACAGTAAACCTGCACTGGTGCATCGGAATCCAATACTGGTCTCCCAGGAGCCGCTCAAACCACAAACTCTTAGGAGACTCACTCTTCTTGTACTTAAGTCGGCACTGTGTCTTTTATATTCAATTCCGATGCGATTTCTGTGTTTCATTGTCAATGTGAAGGTCCAAGGGATACAGTAAACCTGCACTGGTGCATCGGAATCCAATACTGGTCTGCCAGGAGCCGACCAAAGCACAAACTCTGAGAAGATTCACTCTTCTTGTACTTAAGTCGGCACTGTGCCTTTTATATTCAATTCCGATGCTATTTCTGTGTTTCATCTTCAATGTGTAGGTCGAAGGGATACAGTAAACCTGCACTGGTGCATCGGAATCCAATACTGGTCTCCCAGGAGCCGCTCAAACCACAAACTCTTTGGAGACTCACTCTTCTTGTACTTAAGTCGGCACTGTGTCTTTTATATTCAATTCCGATGCGATTTCTGTGTTTCATTGTCAATGTGAAGGTCCAAGGGATACAGTAAACCTGCACTGGTGCATCGGAGTCCAATACTGGTCTCCCAGGAGCCGCTCAAACCACAAACTCTTAGGAGACTCACTCTTCTTGTACTTAAGTCGGCACTGTGCCTTTTATATTCAATTCCGATGCGATTTCTGTGTTTCATCGTCAATTTGAAGGTCCAATTGATACAGTTAACCTGCACTGGTGCATCGGAATCCAATACTAGTCTCCCAGGAGCCGCTCAAACCACAAACTCCTACGAGACTCAATCTTCTTGTACTTAAGTCGGCATTGTGCCTTTTATATTCAATTCCGATGCGATTTCTGTGTTTCATTGTCAATGTGAAGGTCCAAGGGATACAGTTAACCTGCACTGGTGCATCGGAATCCAATACTGGTCTCCCAGGAGCCGCTCAAAGCACAAACTCTTAGGAGACTCACTCTTCTTGTACTTAAGTCGGCACTGTGTGTTTTATATTCAATTCCGATGCGATTTCTGTGTTTCATTGTCAATTTGAAGGTCCAAGGGATACAGTAAAAATGCACTGGTGCATCGGAATCCAATACTGGTCTCCCAGGAGCCACTCAAACCACAAACTCTTAGGAGACTCACACTTCTTGTACTTAAGTCGGCACTGTGTCTTTTATATTCAATTCCGATGCGATTTCTGTGTTTCATCGTCAATGTGAAGGTCCAAGGGATACAGTAAACCTGCACTGGTGCATCGGAATCCAATACTGGTCTCCCAGGAGCCGCTCAAACCACAAACTCTTAGGAGACTCACTCTTCTTGTACTTAAGTCGGCACTGTGTATTTTATATTCAATTCCGATGCGATTTCTGTGTTTCATTGTCAATGTGAAGGTCCAAGGGATACAGTAAACCTGCACTGGTGCATCGGAATCCAATACTGGTCTCCCAGGAGCCGCTCAAACCACAAACTCTTAGGAGACTCACTCTTCTTGTACTTAAGTCGGCACTGTGTATTTTATATTCAATTCCGATGCGATTTCTGTGTTTCATTGTCAATGTGAAGGTCCAAGGGATACAGTAAACCTGCACTGGTGCATCGGAATCCAATACTGGTCTCACAGGAGCCGCTCAAACCACAAACTCTTAGGAGACTTACTCTTCTTGTACTTAAGTCGGCACTGTGTCTTTTATATTCAATTCCGATGCGATTTCTGTGTTTCCTTGTCAATGTGAAGGTCCAAGGGATACAGTAAACCTGCACTGGTGCATCGGAATCCAATACTGGTCTCCCAGGAGCCGCTCAAACCACAAACTCTTAGGAGACTCACTCTTCTTGTACTTAAGTCGGCACTGTGTCTTTTATATTCAATTCCGATGCGATTTCTGTGTTTCATTGTCAATGTGAAGGTCCAAGGGATACAGTAAACCTGCACTGGTGCATCGGAATCCAATACTGGTCTCCCAGGAGCCGCTCAAACCACAAACTCTTAGGAGACTCACTCTTCTTGTACTTAAGTCGGCACTGTGCCTTTTATATTAAATTCCGATGCGATTTCTGTGTTTCATTGTCAATGTGAAGGTCCAATTGATACAGTAAAGCTGCACTGGTGCATCGGAATCCAATACTGGTCTCCCAGGAGCCGCTCAAACCACAAACTCTTAGGAGACTCACTGTTCTTGTACTTAAGTCGGCACTGTGTCTTTTATATTCAATTCCGATGCGATTTCTGTGTTTCATTGTCAATATGAAGGTCCAAGGGATACAGTAAACCTGCACTGGTGCATCGGAATCCAATACTGGTCTCCCAGGAGCCGCTCAAACTACAAACTCTTAGGAGACTCACTCTTCTTGTACTTAAGTCGGCACTGTGCCTTTTCTATTCAATTCCGATGCGATTTCTGTGTTTCATTGTCAATGTGAAGGTCCAAGGGATACAGTAATCCTGCACTGGTGCATCGGAATCCAATACTGGTCTCCCAGGAGCCGCTCAAAGCACAAACTCTTAGGAGACTCACTCTTCTTGTACTTAAGTCGGCACTGTGCCTTTTATATTCAATTCCGATGCGATTTCTGTGTTTCATCGTCAATGTGAAGGTCCAAGGGATACAGTAAACCTGCACTGGTGCATCGGAATCCAATACTGGTCTCCCAGGATCCGCTCAAAGCACAAACTCTTAGGATACTCACTCTTCTTGTACGTAAGTCGGCACTGTGCCTTTTATATTCAATTCTGATGCGATTTCTGTGTTTCATCGTCAATTTGAAGGTCCAAGGGATACAGTAAACCTGCACTGGTGCATCGGAATCCAATACTGGTCTCCCAGGAGCCGCTCAAAGCACAAACTCTGAGAAGATTCACTCTTCTTGTACTTAAATCGGCACTGTGCCTTTTATATTCAATTCCGATGCGATTTCTGTGTTTCATTGTCAATGTGAAGGTCCAAGGGATACAGTAAACCAGCACTGGTGAATCGGAATCCAATTCTAATCTCCCAGGAGCCGCTCAAACCACAAACTCTTAGGAGACTCACTCTTCTTGTACTTAAGTCGGCACTGTGTCTTTTATATTCAATTCCGATGCGATTTCTGTGTTTCATTGTCAATGTGAAGGTCCAAGGGATACAGTAAACCTGCGCTGGTGCATCGGAATCCAATACTTGTCTCCCAGGAGCCGCTCAAAGCACAAACTCTTAGGAGTCTCACTCTTCTTGTACTTAAGTCGGCACTGTGTGTTTTATATTCAATTCCGATGCGATTTCTATGTTTCATTGTCAATGTGAAAGTCCAAGGGATACAGTAAACCTGCACTGGTGCATCGGAATCCAATACTGGTCTCCCAGGAGCCGCTCAAACCACAAACGCTTAGGAGACTCACTCTTCTTGTACTTATGTCGGCACTGTGTCTTTTATATACAATTCCGATGCGATTTCTGTGTTTCATTGTCAATGTGAAGGTCCAAGGGATACATTAAACCTGCACTGGTGCATCGGAGTCCAATAGTGGTCTCCCAGGAGCCGCTCAAACCACAAACTCTTAGGAGACTCACTCTTCTTGTACTTAAGTCGGCACTGTGCCTTTTATATTCAATTCCGATGCGATTTCTGTGTTTCATCGTCAATGTGAAGGTCCAAGGGATACAGTAAACCTGCACTGGTGCATCGGAATCCAATACTGGTCTCCCAGGAGCCGCTCAAACCACAAACTCTTAGGAGACTCACTCTTCTTGTACTTAAGTCGGCACTGTGTCTTTTATATTCAATTCCGATGCGATTTCTGTGTTTCATCGTCAATGTGACGGTCCAAGGGATACAGTAAACCTGCACTGGTGCATCGGAATCCAATAGTGGTCTCCCAGGAGCCGCCCAAAGCACAAACTCTGAGAAGATTCACTCTTCTTGTACTTAAGTCGGCACTGTGTCTTTTATATTCAATTCCGATGCGATTTCTGTGTCTCATTGTCAATGTGAAGGTCCAAGGGATACAGTAAACCTGCACTGGTGCATCGGAATCCAATACTGGTCTCCCAGGAGCCGCTCAAAGCACAAACTCTTAGGAGACTCACTCTTCTTGTACTTAAGTCGGCACTGTGCCTTTTATATTAAATTCCGATGCGATTTCTGTGTTTCATCGTCAATGTGAAGGTCCAAGGGATATAGTTAACCTGCACTGGTGCATCGGAATCCAATACTGGTCTCCCAGGAGCCGCTCAAACCACAAACTCTTAGGAGACTCACTCTTCTTGTACTTAAGTCGGCACTGTGTCTTTTATATTCAATTCCGATGCGATTTCTGTGTTTCATTGTCAATGTGAAGGTCCAAGGGATACAGTAAACCAGCACTGGTGCATCGGAATCCAATACTGGTCTGCCAGGAGCCGACCAAAGCACAAACTCTGAGAAGATTCACTCTTCTTGTACTTAAGTCGGCACTGTGCCTTTTATATTCAATTCCGATGCTATTTCTGTGTTTCATCTTCAATGTGAAGGTCCAAGGGATACAGTAAACCTGCACTGGTGCATCGGAATCCAATACTGGTCTCCCAGGAGCCGCTCAAACCACAAACTCTTTGGAGACTCACTCTTCTTGTACTTAAGTCGGCACTGTGTCTTTTATATTCAATTCCGATGCGATTTCTGTGTTTCATTGTCAATGTGAAGGTCCAAGGGATACAGTAAACCTGCACTGGTGCATCGGAATCCAATACTGGTCTCCTAGGAGCCGCCCAAAGCACAAACTCTGAGAAGATTCACTCTTCTTGTACTTAAGTCGGCATTGTGCCTTTTATATTCAATTCCGATGCGATTTCTGTGTTTCATTGTCAATGTGAAGGTCCAAGGGATACAGTAAACCTGCACTGGTGCATCGGAATCCAATACTGGTCTCCCTGGAGCCGCCCAAAGCACAAACTCTGAGAAGATTCACTCTTCTTGTACTTAAGTCGGCACTGTGCCTTTTATATTCAATTCCGATGCGATTTCTGTGTTTCATCGTCAATGTGAAGGTCCAAGGGATACAGTAAACCTGCACTGGTGCATCGCAATCCAATACTGGGGCCCCCAGGAGCCGCTCAAACCACAAACTCTTAGGAGACTCACTCTTCTTGTACTTAAGTCGGCACTGTGTCTTTTATATTCAATTCCGATGCGTTTTCTGTGTTTCATTGTCAATGTGAAGATCCAAGGGATACAGTAAACCTGCACTGGTGCATCGGAATCCAATACTGGACTCCCAGGAGCCGCCCAAAGCACAAACTCTGAGAAGATTCACTCTTCTTGTACTTAAGTCGGCACTGTGCCTTTTATATTCAATTCCGATGCGATTTCTGTGTTTCATCGTCAATGTGAAGGTCCAAGGGATACAGTAAACCTGCACTGGTGCATCGGAACCCAATACTGGTCTCCCAGGAGCCGCTCAAACCACAAACTCTTAGGAGACTCACTCTTCTTGTACTTAAGTCGGCACTGTGTCTTTTATATTCAATTCCGATGCGATTTCTGTGTTTCATTGTCAATGTGAAGGTCCAAGGGATACAGTAAACCAGCACTGGTGAATCGGAATCCAATTCTAATCTCCCAGGAGCCGCTCAAACCACAAACTCTTAGGAGACTCACTCTTCTTGTACTTAAGTCGGCACTGTGTCTTTTATATTCAATTCCGATGCGATTTCTGTATTTCATTGTCAATGTGAAGGTCCAAGGGATACAGTAAACCTGCGCTGGTGCATCGGAATCCAATACTTGTCTCCCAGGAGCCGCTCAAAGCACAAACTCTTAGGAGTCTCACTCTTCTTGTACTTAAGTCGGCACTGTGTGTTTTATATTCAATTCCGATGCGATTTCTATGCTTCATTGTCAATGTGAATGTCCAAGGGATACAGTAAACCTGCACTGGTGCATCGGAATCCAATACTGATCTCCCAGGAGCCGCTCAAACCACAAACGCTTAGGAGACTCACTGTTCTTGTACTTATGTCGGCACTGTGTCTTTTATATTCAATTCCGATGCGATTTCTGTGTTTCATTGTCAATGTGAAGGTCGAAGGGATACAGTAAACCTGCACTGGTGCATCGGAGTCCAATACTGGTCTCCCAGGAGCCGCTCAAACCACAAACTCATAGGAGACTCACTCTTCTTGTACTTAAGTCGGCACTGTGCCTTTTATATTCAATTCCGATGCGATTTCTGTGTTTCATCGTCAATTTGAAGGTCCAAGGGATACAGTTAACCTGCACTGGTGCATCGGAATCCAATACTAGTCTCTCAGGAGCCGCTCAAACCACAAACTCCTACGAGACTCAATCTTCTTGTACTTAAGTCGGCATTGTGCCTTTTATATTCAATTCGGATGCGATTTCTGTGTTTCATTGACAATGTGAAGGTCCAAGGGATACAGTTAACCTGCACTGGTGCATCGGAATCCAATACTGGTCTCCCAGGAGCCGCTCAAAGCACAAACTCTTAGGAGACTCACTCTTCTTGTACTTAAGTCGGCACTGTGTGTTTTATATTCAATTCCGATGCGATTTCTGTGTTTCATTGTCAATGTGAAGGTCCAAGGGATACAGTAAAAATGCACTGGTGCATCGGAATCCAATACTGGTCTCCCAGGAGCCGCTCAAATCCACAAACTCTTAGGAGACTCACTCTTCTTGTACTTAAGTCGGCACTGTGTCTTTTATATTCAATTCCGATGTGATTTCTGTGTTTCATCGTCAATGTGAAGGTCCAAGGGATACAGTAAACCTGCACTGGTGCATCGGAATCCAATACTGGTCTCCCAGGATCCGCTCAGAGCACAAACTCTTAGGAGACTCACTCTTCTTGTACTTAAGTCGGCACTGTGTCATTTATATTCAATTCCGATGCGATTTCTGTGTTTCATTGTCAATGTGAAGGTCCAAGGGATACAGTTAACCTGCACTGGTGCATCGGAATCCAATACTGGTCTCCCAGGAGCCGCTCAAACCACAAACTCTTAGGAGACTCACTCTTCTTGTACTTAAGTCGGCACTGTGTATTTTATATTCAATTCCGATGCGATTTCTGTGCTTCATTGTCAATGTGAAGGTCCAAGGGATACAGTAAACCTGCACTGGTGCATCGGAATCCAATACTGGTGTCACAGGAGGCGCTCAAACCACAAACTCTTAGGAGACTCACTCTTCTTGTACTTAAGTCGGCACTGTGTCTTTTATATTCAATTCCGATGCGATTTCTGTGTTTCATTGTCAATGTGAAGGTCCAAGGGATACAGTAAACCTGCACTGGTGCATCGGAATCCAATACTGGTCTCCCAGGAGCCCCTCAAACCACAAACTCTTAGGAGACTCACTCTTCTTGTACTTAAGTCGGCACTGTGTCTTTTATATTCAATTCCGATGCGATTTCTGTGTTTCATTGTCAATGTGAAGGTCCAAGGGATACAGTAAACCTGCACTGGTGCATCGGAATCCAATACTGGTCTCCCAGGAGCCGCTCAAACCACAAACTCTTAGGAGACTCACTCTTCTTGTACTTAAGTCGGCACTGTGCCTTTTATATTAAATTCCGATGCGATTTCTGTGTTTCATTGTCAATGTGAAGGTCCAATTGATACAGTAAAGCTGCACTGGTGCATCGGAATCCAATACTGGTCTCCCAGGAGCCGCTCAAACCACAAACTCTTAGGAGACTCACTGTTCTTGTACTTAAGTCGGCACTGTGTCTTTTATATTCAATTCCGATGCGATTTCTGTGTTTCATTGTCAATATGAAGGTCCAAGGGATACAGTAAACCTGCACTGGTGCATCGGAATCCAATACTGGTCTCCCAGGAGCCGCTCAAACTACAAACTCTTAGGAGACTCACTCTTCTTGTACTTAAGTCGGCACTGTGCCTTTTCTATTCAATTCCGATGCGATTTCTGTGTTTCATTGTCAATGTGAAGGTCCAAGGGATACAGTAATCCTGCACTGGTGCATCGGAATCCAATACTGGTCTCCCAGGAGCCGCTCAAAGCACAAACTCTTAGGAGACTCACTCTTCTTGTACTTAAGTCGGCACTGTGCCTTTTATATTCAATTCCGATGCGATTTCTGTGTTTCATCGTCAATGTGAAGGTCCAAGGGATACAGTAAACCTGCACTGGTGCATCGGAATCCAATACTGGCCTCCCAGGATCCGCTCAAAGCACAAACTCTTAGGAGACTCACTCTTCTTGTACGTAAGTCGGCACTGTGCCTTTTATATTCAATTCTGATGCGATTTCTGTGTTTCATCGTCAATTTGAAGGTCCAAGGGATACAGTTAACCTGCACTGGTGCATCGGAATCCAATACTAGTCTCCCAGGAGCCGCTCAAACCACAAACTCCTACGAGACTCAATCTTCTTGTACTTAAGTCGGCATTGTGCCTTTTATATTCAATTCGGATGCGATTTCTGTGTTTCATTGTCAATGTGAAGGTCCAAGGGATACAGTTAACCTGCACTGGTGCATCGGAATCCAATACTGGTCTCCCAGGAGCCGCTCAAAGCACAAACTCTTAGGAGACTCACTCTTCTTGTACTTAAGTCGGCACTGTGTGTTTTATATTCAATTCCGATGCGATTTCTGTGTTTCATTGTCAATGTGAAGGTCCAAGGGATACAGAAAAAATGCACTGGTGCATCGGAATCCAATACTGGTCTCCCAGGAGCCGCTCAAATCCACAAACTCTTAGGAGACTCACTCTTCTTGTACTTAAGTCGGCACTGTGTCTTTTATATTCAATTCCGATGCGATTTCTGTGTTTCATCGTCAATGTGAAGGTCCAAGGGATACAGTAAACCTGCACTGGTGCATCGGAATCCAATACTGGTCTCCCAGGATCCGCTCAGAGCACAAACTCTTAGGAGACTCATTCTTCTTGTACTTAAGTCGGCACTGTGTCTTTTATATTCAATTCCGATGCGATTTCTGTGTTTCATTGTCAATGTGAAGGTCCAAGGGATACAGTAAACCTGCACTGGTGCATCGGAATCCAATACTGGTCTCCCAGGAGCCGCTCAAACCACAAACTCTTAGGAGACTCACTCTTCTTGTACTTAAGTCGGCACTGTGTATTTTATATTCAATTCCGATGCGATTTCTGTGCTTCATTGTCAATGTGAAGGTCCAAGGGATACAGTAAACCTGCACTGGTGCATCGGAATCCAATACTGGTCTCACAGGAGCCGCTCAAACCACAAACTCTTAGGAGACTCACTCTTCTTGTACTTAAGTCGGCACTGTGTCTTTTATATTCAATTCCGATGCGATTTCTGTGTTTCATTGTCAATGTGAAGGTCCAAGGGATACAGTAAACCTGCACTGGTGCATCGGAATCCAATACTGGTCTCCCAGGAGCCGCTCAAACCACAAACTCTTAGGAGACTCACTCTTCTTGTACTTAAGTCGGCACTGTGTCTTTTATATTCAATTCCGATGCGATTTCTGTGTTTCATTGTCAATGTGAAGGTCCAAGGGATACAGTAAACCTGCACTGGTGCATCGGAATCCAATACTGGTCTCCCAGGAGCCGCTCAAACCACAAACTCTTAGGAGACTCACTCTTCTTGTACTTAAGTCGGCACTGTGTCTTTTATATTCAATTCCGATGCGATTTCTGTGTTTCATTGTCAATATGAAGGTCCAAGGGATACAGTAAACCTGCACTGGTGCATCGGAATCCAATACTGGTCTCCCAGGAGCCGCTCAAACTACAAACTCTTAGGAGACTCACTCTTCTTGTACTTAAGTCGGCACTGTGCCTTTTCTATTCAATTCCGATGCGATTTCTGTGTTTCATTGTCAATGTGAAGGTCCAAGGGATACAGTAAACCTGCACTGGTGCATCGGAATCCAATACTGGTCTCACAGGAGCCGCTCAAAGCACAAACTCTTAGGAGACTCACTCTTCTTGTACTTAAGTCGGCACTGTGCCTTTTATATTCAATTCCGATGCGATTTCTGTGTTTCATCGTCAATGTGAAGGTCCAAGGGATACAGTAAACCTGCACTGGTGCATCGGAATCCAATACTGGCCTCCCAGGATCCGCTCAAAGCACAAACTCTTAGGAGACTCACTCTTCTTGTACGTAAGTCGGCACTGTGCCTTTTATATTCAATTCTGATGCGATTTCTGTGTTTCATCGTCAATTTGAAGGTCCAAGGGATACAGTAAACCTGCACTGGTGCATCGGAATCCAATACTGGTCTCCCAGGAGCCGCTCAAAGCACAAACTCTGAGAAGATTCACTCTTCTTGTACTTAAATCGGCACTGTGCCTTTTATATTCAATTCCGATGCGATTTCTGTGTTTCATTGTCAATGTGAAGGTCCAAGGGATACAGTAAACCAGCACTGGTGAATCGGAATCCAATTCTAATCTCCCAGGAGCCGCTCAAACCACAAACTCTTAGGAGACTCACTCTTCTTGTACTTAAGTCGGCACTGTGTCTTTTATATTCAATTCCGATGCGATTTCTGTGTTTCATTGTCAATGTGAAGGTCCAAGGGATACAGTAAACCTGCGCTGGTGCATCGGAATCCAATACTTGTCTCCCAGGAGCCGCTCAAAGCACAAACTCTTAGGAGTCTCACTCTTCTTGTACTTAAGTCGGCACTGTGTGTTTTATATTCAATTCCGATGCGATTTCTATGTTTCATTGTCAATGTGAAAGTCCAAGGGATACAGTAAACCTGCACTGGTGCATCGGAATCCAATACTGGTCTGCCAGGAGCCGACCAAAGCACAAACTCTGAGAAGATTCACTCTTCTTGTACTTAAGTCGGCACTGTGCCTTTTATATTCAATTCCGATGCTATTTCTGTGTTTCATCTTCAATGTGAAGGTCCAAGGGATACAGTTAACCTGCACTGGTGCATCGGAATCCAATACTGGTCTCCCAGGAGCCGCTCAAACCACAAACTCTTTGGAGACTCACTCTTCTTGTATTTAAGTCGGCACTGTGTCTTTTATATTCAATTCAGATGCGATTTCTGTGTTTCATTGTCAATGTGAAGGTCCAAGGGATACAGTAAACCTGCACTGGTGCATCGGAATCCAATACTGGTCTCCCAGGAGCCGCCCAAAGCACAAACTCTGAGAAGATTCACTCTTCTTGTACTTAAGTCGGCATTGTGCCTTTTATATTCAATTCCGATGCGATTTCTGTGTTTCATTGTCAATGTGAAGGTCCAAGGGATACAGTAAACCTGCACTGGTGCATCGGAATCCAATACTGGTCTCCCAGGAGCCGCCCAAAGCACAAACTCTGAGAAGATTCACTCTTCTTGTACTTAAGTCGGCACTGTGCCTTTTATATTCAATTCCGATGCGATTTCTGTGTTTCATCGTCAATGTGAAGGTCCAAGGGATACAGTAAACCTGCACTGGTGCATCGCAATCCAATACTGGGGGCCCCAGGAGCCGCTCAAACCACAAACTCTTAGGAGACTCACTCTTCTTGTACTTAAGTCGGCACTGTGTCTTTTATATTCAATTCCGATGCGTTTTCTGTGTTTCATTGTCAATGTGAAGATCCAAGGGATACAGTAAACCTGCACTGGTGCATCGGAATCCAATACTGGACTCCCAGGAGCCGCCCAAAGCACAAACTCTGAGAAGATTCACTCTTCTTGTACTTAAGTCGGCACTGTGCCTTTTATATTCAATTCCGATGCGATTTCTGTGTTTCATCGTCAATGTGAAGGTCCAAGGGATACAGTAAACCTGCACTGGTGCATCGGAACCCAATACTGGTCTCCCAGGAGCCGCTCAAACCACAAACTCTTAGGAGACTCACTCTTCTTGTACTTAAGTCGGCACTGTGTCTTTTATATTCAATTCCGATGCGATTTCTGTGTTTCATTGTCAATGTGAAGGTCCAAGGGATACAGTAAACCAGCACTGGTGAATCGGAATCCAATTCTAATCTCCCAGGAGCCGCTCAAACCACAAACTCTTAGGAGACTCACTCTTCTTGTACTTAAGTCGGCACTGTGTCTTTTATATTCTATTCCGATGCGATTTCTGTGTTTCATTGTCAATGTGAAGGTCCAAGGGATACAGTAAACCTGCGCTGGTGCATCGGAATCCAATACTTGTCTCCCAGGAGCCGCTCAAAGCACAAACTCTTAGGAGTCTCACTCTTCTTGTACTTAAGTCGGCACTGTGTGTTTTATATTCAATTCCGATGCGATTTCTATGTTTCATTGTCAATGTGAAAGTCCAAGGGATACAGTAAACCTGCACTGGTGCATCGGAATCCAATACTGGTCTCCCAGGAGCCGCTCAAACCACAAACGCTTAGGAGACTCACTCTTCTTGTACTTATGTCGGCACTGTGTCTTTTATATTCAATTCCGATGCGATTTCTGTGTTTCATTGTCAATGTGAAGGTCCAAGGGATACAGTAAACCTGCACTGGTGCATCGGAGTCCAATACTGGTCTCCCAGGAGCCGCTCAAACCACAATGTCTTAGGAGACTCACTCTTCTTGTACTTAAGTCGGCACTGTGCCTTTTATATTCAATTCCGATGCGATTTCTGTGTTTCATCGTCAATTTGAAGGTCCAAGGGATACAATTAACCTGCACTGGTGCATCGGAATCCAATACTAGTCTCCCAGGAGCCGCTCAAACCACAAACTCCTACGAGACTCAATCTTCTTGTACTTAAGTCGGCATTGTGCCTTTTATATTCAATTCCGATGCGATTTCTGTGTTTCATTGTCAATGTGAAGGTCCAAGGGATACAGTTAACCTGCACTGGTGCATCGGAATCCAATACTGGTCTCCCAGGAGCCGCTCAAAGCACAAACTCTTAGGAGACTCACTCTTCTTGTACTTAAGTCGGCACTGTGTGTTTTATATTCAATTCCGATGCGATTTCTGTGTTTCATTGTCAATGTGAAGGTCCAAGGGATACAGTAAAAATGCACTGGTGCATCGGAATCCAATACTGGTCTCCCAGGAGCCACTCAAACCACAAACTCTTAGGAGACTCACTCTTCTTGTACTTAAGTCGGCACTGTGTCTTTTATATTCAATTCCGATGCGATTTCTGTGTTTCATCGTCAATGTGAAGGTCCAAGGGATACAGTAAACCTGCACTGGTGCATCGGAATCCAATACTGGTCTCCCAGGAGCCGCTCAAACCACAAACTCTTAGGAGACTCACTCTTCTTGTACTTAAGTCGGCACTGTGTCTTTTATATTCAATTCCGATGCGATTTCTGTGTTTCATTGTCAATGTGAAGGTCCAAGGGATACAGTAAACCTGCACTGGTGCATCGGAATCCAATACTGGTCTCCCAGGAGCCGCTCAAACCACAAACTCTTAGGAGACTCACTCTTCTTGTACTTAAGTCGGCACTGTGTCTTTTATATTCAATTCCGATGCGATTTCTGTGCTTCATTGTCAATGTGAAGGTCCAAGGGATACAGTAAACCTGCACTGGTGCATCGGAATCCAATACTGGTCTCCCAGGAGCCGCTCAAACCACAAACGCTTAGGAGACTCACTCTTCTTGTACTTATGTCGGCACTGTGCCTTTTATATTAAATTCCGATGCGATTTCTGTGTTTCATTGTCAATGTGAAGGTCCAAGGGATACAGTAAACCTGCACTGGTGCATCGGAGTCCAATACTGGTCTCCCAGGAGCCGCTCAAACCACAAACTCTTAGGAGACTCACTCTTCTTGTACTTAAGTCGGCACTGTGCCTTTTATATTCAATTCCGATGCGATTTCTGTGTTTCATCGTCAATTTGAAGGTCCAAGGGATACAGTTAACCTGCACTGGTGCATCGGAATCCAATACTCGTCTCCCAGGAGCCGCTCAAACCACAAACTCCTACGAGACTCAATCTTCTTGTACTTAAGTCGGCATTGTGCCTTTTATATTCAATTCCGATGCGATTTCTGTGTTTCATTGTCAATGTGAAGGTCCAAGGGATACAGTTAACCTGCACTGGTGCATCGGAATCCAATACTGGTCTCCCAGGAGCCGCTCAAAGCACAAACTCTTAGGAGACTCACTCTTCTTGTACTTAAGTCGGCACTGTGTGTTTTATATTCAATTCCGATGCGATTTCTGTGTTTCATTGTCAATGTGAAGGTCCAAGGGATACAGTAAAAATGCACTGGTGCATCGGAATCCAATACTGGTCTCCCAGGAGCCACTCAAACCACAAACTCTTAGGAGACTCACTCTTCTTGTACTTAAGTCGGCACTGTGTCTTTTATATTCAATTCCGATGCGATTTCTGTGTTTCATCGTCAATGTGAAGGTCCAAGGGATACAGTAAACCTGCACTGGTGCATCGGAATCCAATACTGGTCTCCCAGGAGCCGCTCAAACCACAAACTCTTAGGAGACTCACTCTTCTTGTACTTAAGTCGGCACTGTGTATTTTATATTCAATTCCGATGCGATTTCTGTGTTTCATTGCAACGGAATCCAATACTGGTCTCCCAGGAGCCGCTCAAACCACAAACTCTTAGGAGACTCACTCTTCTTGTACTTAAGTCGGCACTGTGTCTGTTATATTCAATTCCGATGCGATTTCTGTGTTTCATTGTCAATGTGAAGGTCCAAGGGATACAGTAAACCTGCACTGGTGCATCGGAATCCAATACTGGTCTCACAGGAGCCGCTCAAAACACAAACTCTTAGGAGACTCACTCTTCTTGTACTTAAGTCGGCACTGTGTCTTTTATATTCAAATCCGATGCGATTTCTGTGCTTCATTGTCAATGTGAAGGTCCAAGGGATACAGTAAACCTGCACTGGTGCATCGGAATCCAATACTGGTCTCCCAGGAGCCGCTCAAACCACAAACTCTTAGGAGACTCACTCTTCTTGTACTTAAGTCGGCACTGTGTCTTTTATATTCAATTCCGATGCGATTTCTGTGTTTCATTGTCAATGTGAAGGTCCAAGAGATACAGTAAACCTGCACTGGTGCATCGGAATCAAATACTGGTCTCCCAGGAGCCGCTCAAACTACAAACTCTTAGGAGACTCACTCTTCTTGTACTTAAGTCGGCACTGTGCCTTTTCTATTCAATTCCGATGCGATTTCTGTGTTTCATTGTCAATGTGAAGGTCCAAGGGATACAGTAAACCTGCACTGGTGCATCGGAATCCAATACTGGTCTCCCAGGAGCCGCTCAAAGCACAAACTCTTAGGAGACTCACTCTTCTTGTACTTAAGTCGGCACTGTGCTTTTATATTCAATTCCGATGCGATTTCTGTGTTTCATCGTCAATGTGAAGGTCCAAGGGATACAGTAAACCTGCACTGGTGCATCGGAATCCAATACTGGTCTCCCAGGATCCGCTCAAAGCACAAACTCTTAGGAAACTCACTCTTCTTGTACGTAAGTCGCCACTGTGCCTTTTATATTCAATTCTGATGCGATTTCTGTGTTTCATCGTCAATTTGAAGGTCCAAGGGATACAGTAAACCTGCACTGGTGCATCGGAATCCAATACTGGTCTCCCAGGAGCCGCTCAAAGCACAAACTCTGAGAAGATTCACTCTTCTTGTACTTAAGTCGGCACTGTGCCTTTTATATTCAATTCCGATGCGATTTCTGTGTTTCATTGTCAATGTGAAGGTCCAAGGGATAAAGTAAACCTGCTCTGGCGCATCGGAATCCAATACTGGTCTCCCAGGAGCCGCTCAAAGCACAAACTCTTAAGAGACTCACCCTTCTTGTACTTAAGTCGGCACTGTGTCTTTTATATTCAATTCCGATGCGATTTCTGTGTTTCATTGTCCATGTGAAGGTCCAAGGGATACAGTAAACCTGCACTGGTGCATCGGAATCCAATACTGGTCTCCCAGGAGCCGCTCAAACCACAAACTCTTAGGAGATTCACTCTTCTTGTACTTAAGTCGGCACTGTGTCTTTTATATTCAATTCCGATGCGATTTCTGTGTTTCATTGTCAATGTGAAGGTCCAAGGGATACAGTAAACCTGCACTGGTGCATCGGAATCCAATTCTGGTCTCCCAGGAGCCGCCCAAACCACAAACTCTTAGGAGACTCACTCTTCTTGTACTTAAGTCGGCACTGTGTATTTTATATTCAATTCCGATGCGATTTCTGTGTTTCATTGTCCATGTGAAGGTCCAAGGGATACAGTAAACCTGCACTGGTGCATCGGAATCCAATACTGGTCTCCCAGGAGCCGCTCAAAGCACAAACTCTTAGGAGACTCACTCTTCTTGTACTTAAGTCGGCACTGTGCCTTTTATATTCAATTACGATGCGATTTCTGTGTTTCATCGTCAATGTGAAGGTCCAAGGGATACAGTAAACCTGCACTGGTGCATCGCAATCCAATACTGGTCTCCCAGGAGCCGCTCAAACCACAAACTCTTAGGAGACTCACTCTTCTTGTACTTAAGTCGGCACTGTGCCTTTTATATTCAATTCCGATGCGATTTCTGTGTTTCATTGTCTATGTGAAGGTCCAAGGGATACAGTAAACCTGCACTGGTGCATCGGAATCCAATACTGGTCTCCCAGGAGCCGCCCAAAGCACAAACTCTGAGAAGATTCACTCTTCTTGTACTTAAGTCGGCACTGTGTCTTTCATATTCAATTCCGATGCGATTTCTGTGTTTCATTGTCAATGTGAAGGTCCAAGGGATACAGTAAACCTGCATTGGTGCATCGGAATCCAATACTGGTCTCCCAGGAGCCGCTCAAAGCACAAACTCTGAGGAGATTCACTCTTCTTGTACTTAAGTCGGCATTGTGCCTTTTATATTCAATTCCGATGCGATTTCTGTGTTTCATCGTCAATTTGAAGGTCTAAGGGATACAGTAAACCTGCAGTGGTGCATCGGAATCCAATACTGGTCTCCCAGGAGCCGCTCAAACCACAAACTCTTAGGAGACTCACTCTTCTTGTACTTAAGTCGGCACTGTGTCTTTTATATTCAATTCCGATGCGATCTCTGTGTTTCATTGTCAATGTGAAGTTCCAAGGGATACAGTAAACCTGCACTGGTGCATCGGAAACCAATACTGGTCTCCCAGGAGCCGCTCAAAGCACAAACTCTTAGGAGACTTACTCTTCTTGTACTTAAGTCGGCACTGTGCCTTTTATATTCAATTCCGATGCGATTTCTGTGTTTCATTGTCAATGTGAAGGTCCAAGGGATACAGTAAACCTGCACTGGTGCATCGGAATCCAATACTGGTCTCCCAGGAGCCGCTCAACGCACAAACTCTTAGGAGACTCACTCTTCTTGTACTTAAGTCGGCAATGTGTCTTTTATATTCAATTCCGATGCGATTTCTGTGTTTCAGTATAAATGTGAAGGTCCAAGGGATACAGTAAACCTGCAATGGTGCATCGGAATGCAATACTGGTCTCCCAGGAGCCGCTCAAACCACAAACTCTTAGGAGACTCACTCTTCTTGTACTTAAGTCGGCACTGTGTCTTTTACATTCAATTCCGATGCGATTTCTGTGTTTCATTGTCAATGTGAAGGTCCAAGGGATACAGTATACCTGCACTGGTGCATTGGAATCCAATACTGGTCTCGCAGGAGCCGCTCAAACCACAAACTCTTAGGAGACTCACTCTTCTTGTACTTAAGTCGGCACTGTGTCTTTTATATTCAATTCCGATGCGATTTCTGTGTTTCATTGTCCATGTGAAGGTCCAAGGGATACAGTAAACCTGCACTGGTGCATCGGAATCCAATATTGGTCTCCCAGGAGCCACTCAAACCACAAACTCTTATGAGACTCACTCTTCTTGTACTTAAGTCGGCACTGTGTCTTTTATATTCAATTCCGATGCGATTTCTGTGTTTCATTGTCAATGTGAACGTCCAAGGGATACAGTAAACCTGCACTGGTGCATCGGAGTCCAATACTGGTCTCCCAGGAGCCGCTCAAACCACAAACTCTTTCACTCTTCTTGTACTTAAGTCGGCACTGTGCATTTTATATTCAATTCCGATGCGATTTCTGTGTTTCATCGTCAATTTGAAGGTCCAAGGGATACAGTAAACCTGCACTGGTGCATCGGAATCCAATACTGGTCTCCCAGGAGCCGCTCAAACCACAAACTCTTAGGAGACTCACTCTTCTTGTACTTAAGTCGGCATTGTGCCTATTATATTCAATTCCGATGCGATTTCTGTGTTTCATTGTCAATGTGAAGGTCCAACGGATACAGTATACCTGCACTGGTGCATCAGAATCCAACACTGGTCTCCCAGGAGCCTCTCAAAGCACAAACTCTCAGGAGACTCACTCTTCTTGTACTTAAGTCGGCACTGTGTCTTTTATATTCAATTCCGATGCGATTTCTGTGTTTCATAGTCAATGTGAAGGTCCAAGGGATACAGTAAACCTGCACTGGAGCATCGGAATCCAATACTGGTCTCCCAGGAGCCGCTCAAACCACAAACTCTTAGGAGTCTCACTCTTCTTGTACTTAAGTCGGCACTGTGTGTTTTATATTCAATTCCGATGCGATTTCTATGTTTCATTGTCAATGTGAAAGTCCAAGGGATACAGTAAACCTGCACTGGTGCATCGGAATCCAATACTGGTCTCCCAGGAGCCGCTCAAACCACAAACGCTTAGGAGACTCACTCTTCTTGTACTTATGTCGGCACTGTGTCTTTTATATTCAATTCCGATGCGATTTCTGTGTTTCATTGTCAATGTGAAGGTCCAAGGGATACAGTAAACCTGCACTGGTGCATCGGAGTCCAATACTGGTCTCCCAGGAGCCGCTCAAACCACAAACTCTTAGGAGACTCACTCTTCTTGTACTTAAGTCGGCACTGTGCCTTTTATATTCAATTCCGATGCGATTTCTGTGTTTCATCGTCAATTTGAAGGTCCAAGGGATACAGTTAACCTGCACTGGTGCATCGGAATCCAATACTAGTATCCCAGAAGCCGCTCAAACCACAAACTCCTACGAGACTCAATCTTCTTGTACTTAAGTCGGCACTGTGCCTTTTATATTCAATTCCGATGCGATTTCTGTGTTTCATTGTCAATGTGAAGGTCCAAGGGATACAGTTAACCTGCACTGGTGCATCGGAATCCAATACTGGTCTCCCAGGAGCCGCTCAAAGCACAAACTCTTAGGAGACTCACTCTTCTTGTACTTAAGTCGGCACTGTGTGTTTTATATTCAATTCCGATGCGATTTCTGTATTTCATTGTCAATGTGAAGGTCCAAGGGATACAGTAAAAATGCACTGGTGCATCGGAATCCAATACTGGTCTCCCAGGAGCCACTCAAACCACAAACTCTTAGGAGACTCACTCTTCTTGTACTTAAGTCGGCACTGTGTCTTTTATATTCAATTCCGATGCGATTTCTGTGTTTCATCGTCAATGTGAAGGTCCAAGGGATACAGTAAACCTGCAGTGGTGCATCGGAATCCAATACTGGTCTCCCAGGAGCCGCCAAAAGCACAAACTCTGAGAAGATTCACTCTTCTTGTACTTAAGTCGGCACTGTGTCTTTTATATTCAATTCCGATGCGATTTCTGTGCTTCATTGTCAATGTGAAGGTCCAAGGGATACAGTAAACCTGCATTGGTGCATCGGAATCCAATACTGGTCTCCCAGGAGCCGCTCAAAGCACAAACTCTGAGAAGATTCACTCTTCTTGTACTTAAGTCGGCATTGTGCCTTTTATATTCAATTCCGATGCGATTTCTGTGTTTCATCGTCAATTTGAAGGTCTAAGGGATACAGTAAACCTGCAGTGGTGCATCGGAATCCAATACTGGTCTCCCAGGACCCGCTCAAACCACAAACTCTTAGGAGACTCACTCTTCTTGTACTTAAGTCGGCACTGTGACTTTTATATTCAATTCCGATGCGATCTCTGTGTTTCATTGTCAATGTGAAGTTCCAAGGGATACAGTAAACCTTCACTGGTGCATCGGAATCCAATACTGGTCTCCCAGGAGCCGCTCAAAGCACAAACTCTTAGGAGACTTACTCTTCTTGTACTTAAGTCGGCACTGTGCATTTTATATTCAATTCCGATGCGATTTCTGTGTTTCATTGTCAATGTGAAGGTCCAAGGGATACAGTAAACCTGCACTGGTGCATCGGAATCCAATACTGGTCTCCCAGGAGCCGCTCAAAGCACAAACTCTTAGGAGACTCACTCTTCTTGTACTTAAGTCGGCAATGTGTCTTTTATATTCAATTCCGATGCGATTTCAGTGTTTCATTGTCAATGTGAAGGTCCAAGGGATACAGTATACCTGCACTGGTGCATTGGAATCCAATACTGGTCTCCCAGGAGCCGCTCAAACCACAAACTCTTAGGAGACTCACTCTTCTTGTACTTAAGTCGGCACTGTGTCTTTTATATTCAATTCCGATGCGATTTCTGTGTTTCATTGTCCATGTGAAGGTCCAAGGGATACAGTAAACCTGCACTGGTGCATCGGAATCCAATATTGGTCTCCCAGGAGCCACTCAAACCGCAAACTCTTATGAGACTCACTCTTCTTGTACTTAAGTCGGCACTGTGTCTTTTATATTCAATTCCGATGCGATTTCTGTGTTTCATTGTCAATGTGAAGGTCCAAGGGATACAGTAAACCTGCACTGGTGCATCGGAGTCCAATACTGGTCTCCCAGGAGCCGCTCAAACCACAAACTCTTAGGAGACTCACTCTTCTTGTACTTAAGTCGGCACTGTGCATTTTATATTCAATTCCGATGCGATTTCTGTGTTTCATCGTCAATGTGAAGGTCCAAGGGATACAGTAAACCTGCACTGGTGCATCGGAATCCAATACTGGTCTCCCAGGAGCCGCTCAAACCACAAACTCTTAGGAGACTCACTCTTCTTGTACTTAAGTCGGCATTGTGCCTATTATATTCAATTCCGATGCGATTTCTGTGTTTCATTGTCAATGTGAAGGTCCAACGAATACAGTAAACCTGCACTGGTGCATCAGAATCCAACACTGGTCTCCCAGGAGCCTCTCAAAGCACAAACTCTCAGGAGACTCACTCTTCTTGTACTTAAGTCGGCACTGTGTCTTTTATATTCAATTCCGATGCGATTTCTGTGTTTCATAGTCAATGTGAAGGTCCAAGGGATACAGTAAACCTGCACTGGAGCATCGGAATCCAATACTGGTCTCCCAGGAGCCGCTCAAACCACAAACTCTTAGGAGTCTCACTCTTCTTGTACTTAAGTCGGCACTGTGTGTTTTATATTCAATTCCGATGCGATTTCTATGTTTCATTGTCAATGTGAAAGTCCAAGGGATACAGTAAACCTGCACTGGTGCATCGGAATCCAATACTGGTCTCCCAGGAGCCGCTCAAACCACAAACGCATAGGAGACTCACTCTTCTTGTACTTATGTCGGCACTGTGTCTTTTATATTCAATTCCGATGCGATTTCTGTGTTTCATTGTCAATGTGAAGGTCCAAGGGATACAGTAAACCTGCACTGGTGCATCGGAGTCCAATACTGGTCTCCCAGGAGCCGCTCAAACCACAAACTCTTAGGAGACTCACTCTTCTTGTACTTAAGTCGGCACTGTGCCTTTTATATTCAATTCCGATGCGATTTCTGTGTTTCATCGTCAATTTGAAGGTCCAAGGGATACAGTTAACCTGCACTGGTGCATCGGAATCCAATACTAGTCTCCCAGGAGCCGCTCAAACCGCAAACTCCTACGAGACTCAATCTTCTTGTACTTAATTCGGCACTGTGCCTTTTATATTCAATTCCGATGCGATTTCTGTGTTTCATTGTCAATGTGAAGGTCCAAGGGATACAGTTAACCTGCACTGGTGCATCGGAATCCAATACTGGTCTCCCAGGAGCCGCTCAAAGCACAAACTCTTAGGAGACTCACTCTTCTTGTACTTAAGTCGGCACTGTGTGTTTTATATTCAATTCAGATGCGATTTCTGTGTTTCATTGTCAATGTGAAGGTCCAAGGGATACAGTAAAAATGCACTGGTGCATTGGAATCCAATACTGGTCTCCCAGGAGCCACTCAAACCACAAACTCTTAGGAGACTCACTCCTCTTGCACTTAAGTCGGCACTGTGTCTTTTATATTCAATTCCGATGCGACTTCTGTGTTTCATCGTCAATGTGAAGGTCCAAGGGATACAGTAAACCTGCACTGGTGCATCGGAATCCAATACTGGTCTCCCAGGAGCCGCTCAAACCACAAACTCTTAGGAGACTCACTCTTCTTGTACTTAAGTCGGCACTGTGTATTTCATATTCAATTCCGATGCGATTTCTGTGTTTCATTGTCAATGTGAAGGTCCAAGGGATACAGTAAACCTGCACTGGTGCATCGGAATCCAATACTGGTCTCCCAGGAGCCGCTCAAAGCACAAACTCTTAGGAGACTCACTCTTCTTGTACTTAAGTCGGCACTGTGTCTTTTATATTCAATTCCGATGCGATTTCTGTGTTTCATTGTCAATGTGAAGGTCCAAGGGATACAGTAAACCTGCACTGGTGCATCGGAATCCAATACTGGTCTCCCAGGAGCCGCTCAAAGCACAAACTCTTAAGAGACTCACTCTTCTTGTACTTAAGTCGGCACTGTGTCTTTTATATTCAATTCCGATGCGATTTCTGTGTTTCATTGTCAATGTGAAGGTCCAAGGGATACAGTAAACCTGCACTGGTGCATCGGAATCCAATACTGGTCTCCCAGGAGCCGCTCAAACCACAAACTCTTAGGAGACTCACTCTTCTTGTATTTAAGTCGGCACTGTGCCTTTTATATTAAATTCCGATGCGATTTCTGTGTTTCATTGTCAATGTGAAGGTCCAATTGATACAGTAAATCTGCACTGGTGCATCGGAATCCAATACTGGTCTCCCAGGAGCCGCTCAAACCACAAACTCTTAGGAGACTCACTCTTCTTGTACTTAAGTCGGCACTGTGTCTTTTATATTGAATTCCGATGCGATATCTGTGTTTCATTGTCAATGTGAAGGTCCAAGGGATACAGTAAACCTGCACTGGTGCATCGGAATCCAATACTGGTCTCCCAGGAGCCGCTCAAACTACAAACTCTTAGGAGACTCACTCTTTTTGTACTTAAGTCGGCACTGTGCCTTTTCTATTCAATTCCGATGCGATTTCTGTGTTTCATTGTCAATGTGAAGGTCCAAGGGATACAGTAAACCTGCACTGGTGCATCGGAATCCAATACTGGTCTCCCAGGAGCCGCTCAAAGCACAAACTCTTAGGAGACTCACTCTTCTTGTACTTAAGTCGGCACTGTGCCTTTTATATTCAATTCCGATGCGATTTCTGTGTTTCATCGTCAATGTGAAGGTCCAAGGGATACAGTAAACCTGCACTGGTGCATCGGAATCCAATACTGGTCTCCCAGGATCCGCTCAAAGCACAAACTCTTAGGAGACTCACTCTTCTTGTACGTAAGTCGGCACTGTGCCTTTTATACTCAATTCTGATGCGATTTCTGTGTTTCATCGTCAATTTGAAGGTCCAAGGGATACAGTAAACCTGCACTGGTGCATCGGAATCCAATACTGGTCTCGCAGGAGCCGCTCAAAGCACAAACTCTGAGAAGATTCACTCTTCTTGTACTTAAGTCGGCACTGTGCCTTTTATACTCAATTCCGATGCGATTTCTGTGTTTCATTGTCAATGTGAAGGTCCAAGGGATACAGTAAACCTGCACTGGTGCATCGGAATCCAATACTGGTCTCCCAGGAGCCGCTCAAAGCACAAACTCTTAAGAGACTCACTCTTCTTGTACTTAAGTCGGCACTGTGTCTTTTATATTCAATTCCGATGCGATTTCTGTGTTTCATTGTCAATGTGAAGGTCCAAGGGATACAGTAAACCTGCACTGGTGCATCGGAATCCAATACTGGTCTCCCAGGAGCCGCTCAAACCACAAACTCTTAGGAGATTCACTCTTCTTGTACTTAAGTCGGCACTGTGTCTTTTATATTCAATTCCGATGCGATTTCTGTGTTTCATTGTCTATGTGAAGGTCCAAGGGATACAGTAAACCTGCACTGGTGCATCGGAATCCAATACTGGTCTCCCAGGAGCCGCCAAAACCACAAACTCTTAGGAGACTCACTCTTCTTGTACTTAAGTCGGCACTGTGTATTTTATATTCAATTCCGATGCGATTTCTGTGTTTCATTGTCCATGTGAAGGTCCAAGGGATACAGTAAACCTGCACTGGTGCATCGGAATCCAATACTGGTCTCCCAGGAGCCGCTCAAAGCACAAACTCTTAGGAGACTCACTCTTCTTGTACTTAAGTCGGCACTGTGCCTTTTATATTCAATTCCGATGCGATTTCTGTGTTTCATCGTCAATGTGAAGGTCCAAGGGATACAGTAAACCTGCACTGGTGCATCGGAATCCAATACTGGTCTCCCAGGAGCCGCTCAAACCACAAACTCTTAGGAGACTCACTCTTCTTGTACTTAAGTCGGCACTGTGCCTTTAAATTCAATTCCGATGCGATTTCTGTGTTTCATTGTCAATGTGAAGGTCCAAGGGATACAGTAAACCTGCACTGGTGCATCGGAATCCAATACTGGTCTCCCAGGAGCCGGCCAAGGCACAAACTCTAAGAAGATTCACTCTTCTTGTACTTAAGTCAGCACTGTGTCTTTTATATTCAATTCCGATGCGATTTCTGTGTTTCATTGTCAATGTGAAGGTCCAAGGGATACAGTAAACCTGCATTAGTGCATCGGAATCCAATACTGGTCTCCCAGGAGCCGCTCAAAGCACAAACTCTGAGAAGATTCACTCTTCTTGTACTTAAGTCGGCATTGTGCCTTTTATATTCAATTCCGACGCGATTTCTGTGTTTCATCGTCAATTTGAAGGTCTAAGGGATACAGTAAACCTGCACTGGTGCATCGGAATCCAATACTGGTCTCCCAGGAGCCGCTCAAACCACAAACTCTTAGGAGACTCACTCTTCTTGTACTTAAGTCGGCACTGTGTCTTTTATATTCAATTCCGATGCGATCTCTGTGTTTCATTGTCAATGTGAAGTTCCAAGGGATACAATAAACCTGCACTGGTGCATCGGAATCCAATACTGGTCTCCCAGGAGCCGCTCAAAGCACAAACTCTTAGGAGACTTACTCTTCTTGTACGTAAGTCGGCACTGTGCCTTTTATACTCAATTCTGATGCGATTTCTGTGTTTCATCGTCAATTTGAAGGTCCAAGGGATACAGTAAACCTGCACTGGTGCATCGGAATCCAATACTGGTCTCGCAGGAGCCGCTCAAAGCACAAACTCTGAGAAGATTCACTCTTCTTGTACTTACGTCGGCACTGTGCCTTTTATACTCAATTCCGATGCGATTTCTGTGTTTCATTGTCAATGTGAAGGTCCAAGGGATACAGTAAACCTGCACTGGTGCATCGGAATCCAATACTGGTCTCCCAGGAGCCGCTCAAAGCACAAACTCTTAAGAGACTCACTATTCTTGTACTTAAGTCGGCACTGTGTCTTTTATATTCAATTCCGATGCGATTTCCGTGTTTCATTGTCAATGTGAAGGTCCAAGGGATACAGTAAACCTGCACTGGTGCATCGGAATCCAATACTGGTCTCCCAGGAGCCGCTCAAACCACAAACTCTTAGGAGATTCACTCTTCTTGTACTTAAGTCGGCACTGTGTCTTTTATATTCAATTCCGATGCGATTTCTGTGTTTCATTGTCTATGTGAAGGTCCAAGGGATACAGTAAACCTGCACTGGTGCATCGGAATCCAATACTGGTCTCCCAGGAGCCGCCAAAACCACAAACTCTTAGGAGACTCACTCTTCTTGTACTTAAGTCGGCACTGTGTATTTTATATTCAATTCCGATGCGATTTCTGTGTTTCATTGTCCATGTGAAGGTCCAAGGGATACAGTAAACCTGCACTGGTGCATCGGAATCCAATACTGGTCTCCCAGGAGCCGCTCAAAGCACAAACTCTTAGGAGACTCACTCTTCTTGTACTTAAGTCGGCACTGTGCCTTTTATATTCAATTCCGATGCGATTTCTGTGTTTCATCGTCAATGTGAAGGTCCAAGGGATACAGTAAACCTGCACTGGTGCATCGGAATCCAATACTGGTCTCCCAGGAGCCGCTCAAACCACAAACTCTTAGGAGACTCACTCTTCTTGTACTTAAGTCGGCACTGTGACTTTTATATTCAATTCCGATGCGATTTCTGTGTTTCATTGTCAATGTGAAGGTCCAAGGGATACAGTAAACCTGCACTGGTGCATCGGAATCCAATACTGGTCTCCCAGGAGCCGCCCAAAGCACAAACTCTAAGAAGATTCACTCTTCTTGTACTTAAGTCAGCACTGTGTCTTTTATATTCAATTCCGATGCGATTTCTGTGTTTCATTGTCAATGTGAAAGTCCAAGGGATACAGTAAACCTGCATTGGTGCATCGGAATCCAATACTGGTCTCCCAGGAGCCGCTCAAAGCACAAACTCTGAGAAGATTCACTCTTCTTGTACTTAAGTCGGCATTGTGCCTTTTATATTCAATTCCGATGCGATTTCTGTGTTTCAGTATAAATGTGAAGGTCCAAGGGATACAGTAAACCTGCACTGGTGCATCGGAATGCAATACTGGTCTCCCAGGAGCCGCTCAAACCACAAACTCCTAGGATACTCACTCTTCTTGTACTTAAGTCGGCACTGTGTCTTTTACATTCAATTCCGATGCGATTTCTGTGTTTCATTGTCAATGTGAAGGTCCAAGGGATACAGTATACCTGCACTGGTGCATTGGAATCCAATACTGGTCTCCCAGGAGCCGCTCAAACCACAAACTCTTAGGAGACTCACTCTTCTTGTACTTAAGTCGGCACTGTGTCTTTTATATTCAATTCCGATGCGATTTCTGTGTTTCATTGTCCATGTGAAGGTCCAAGGGATACAGTAAACCTGCACTGGTGCATCGGAAGCCAATATTGGTCTCCCAGGAGCCACTCAAACCACAAACTCTTATGAGACTCACTCTTCTTGTACTTAAGTCGGCACTGTGTCTTTTATATTCAATTCCGATGCGATTTCTGTGTTTCATTGTCAATGTGAAGGTCCAAGGGATACAGTAAACCTGCACTGGTGCATCGGAGTCCAATACTGGTCTCCCAGGAGCCGCTCAAACCACAAACTCTTAGGAGACTCACTCTTCTTGTACTTAAGGCGGCACTGTGCATTTTATATTCAATTCCGATGCGATTTCTGTGTTTCATCGTCAATTTGAAGGTCCAAGGGATACAGTAAACCTGCACTGGTGCATCGGAATCCAATACTGGTCTCCCAGGAGCCGCTCAAACCACAAACTCTTAGGAGACTCACTCTTCTTGTACTTAAGTCGGCATTGTGCCTATTATATTCAATTCCGATGCGATTTCTGTGTTTCATTGTCAATGTGAAGGTCCAACGGATACAGTAAACCTGCACTGGTGCATCAGAATCCAACACTGGTCTCCCAGGAGCCTCTCAAAGCACAAACTCTTAGGAGACTCACTCTTCTTGTACTTAAGTCGGCACTGTGTCTTTTATATTCAATTCCGATGCGATTTCTGTGTTTCATAGTCAATGTGAAGGTCCAAGGGATACAGTAAACCTGCACTGGAGCATCGGAATCCAATACTGGTCTCCCAGGAGCCGCTCAAACCACAAACTCTTAGGAGTCTCACTCTTCTTGTACTTAAGTCGGCACTGTGTCTTTTATATTCAATTCCGATGCGATTTCTGTGTTTCATCGTCAATGTGAAGGTCCAAGGGATACAGTAAACCTGCACTGGTGCATCGGAATCCAATACTGGTCTCCCAGGAGCCGCTCAAACCACAAACTCTTAGGAGACTCACTCTTCTTGTACTTAAGTCGGCACTGTGCCTTTTATATTAAATTCCGATGCGATTTCTGTGTTTCATTGTCAATGTGAAGGTCCAAGCGATACAGTAAACCTGCACTGGTGTATCGGAATCCAATACTGGTCTCCCAGGAGCCGCTCAAACCACAAACTCTTAGGAGACTCACTCTTCTTGTACTTAAGTCGGCACTGTGTCTTTTATATTCAATTCCGATGCGATTTCTGTGTTTCATTGTCAATGTGAAGGTCCAAGGGATACAGTAAACCTGCACTGGTGCATCGGAATCCAATACTGGTCTCCCAGGAGCCGCTCAAACTACAAACTCTTAGGAGACTCACTCTTCTTGTACTTAAGTCGGCACTGTGCCTTTTCTATTCAATTCCGATGCGATTTCTGTGTTTCATTGTCAATGTGAAGGTCCAAGGGATACAGTAAACCTGCACTGGTGCATCGGAATCCAATACTGGTCTCCCAGGAGCCGCTCAAAGCACAAACTCTTAGGAGACTCACTCTTCTTGTACTTAAGTCGGCACTGTGCCTTTTATATTCAATTCCGAAGCGATTTCTGTGTTTCATCGTCAATGTGAAGGTCCAAGGGATGCAGTAAACCTGCACTGGTGCATCGGAATCCAATACTGGTCTCCCAGGATCCGCTCAAAGCACAAACTCTTAGGAGACTCACTCTTCTTGTACGTAAGTCGGCACTGTGCCTTTTATATTCAATTCTGATGCGATTTCTGTGTTTCATCGTCAATTTGAAGGTCCAAGGGATACAGTAAACCTGCACTGGTGCATCGGAATCCAATACTGGTCTCCCAGGAGCCGCTCAAAGCACAAACTCTGAGAAGATTCACTCTTCTTGTACTTAAGTCGGCACTGTGCCTTTTATATTCAATTCCGATGCGATTTCTGTGTTTCATTGTCAATGTGAAGATCCAAGGGATACAGTAAACCTGCACTGGTGCATCGGAATCCAATACTGGTCTCCCAGGAGCCGCTCAAAGCACAAACTCTTAAGAGACTCACTCTTCTTGTACTTAAGTCGGCACTGTGTCTTTTATATTCAATTCCGATGCGATTTCTGTGTCTCATTGTCAATGTGAAGGTCCAAGGGATACAGTAAACCTGCACTGGTGCATCGGAATCCAATACTGGTCTCCCAGGAGCCACTCAAACCACAAACTCTTATGAGACTCACTCTTCTTGTACTTAAGTCGGCACTGTGTCTTTTATATTCAATTCCGATGCGATTTCTGTGTTTCATTGTCAATGTGAAGGTCCAAGGGATACAGTAAACCTGCAATGCTGCATCGGAATCCAATACTGGTCTCCCAGGAGCCGCTCAAACCACAAACTCTTAGGAGTCTCACTCTTCTTGTACTTAAGTCGGCACTGTGTGTTTTATATTCAATTCCGATGCGATTTCTATGTTTCATTGTCAATGTGAAAGTCCAAGGGTACAGTAAACCTGCACTGGTGCATCGGAATCCAATACTGGTCTCCCAGGAGCCGCTCAAACCACAAACGCTTAGGAGACTCACTCTTCTTGTACTTAAGTCGGCACTGTGCCTTTTATATTCAATTCCGATGCGATTTCTGTGTTTCATCGTCAATTTGAAGGTCCAAGGGATACAGTTAACCTGCACTGGTGTATCGGAATCCAATACTAGTCTCCCAGGAGCCGCTCAAACCACAAACTCCTACGAGACTCAATCTTCTTGTACTTATGTCGGCACTGTGCCTTTTATATTCAATTCCGATGCGATTTCTGTGTTTCATTGTCAATGTGAAGGTCCAAGGGATACAGTTAACCTGCACTGGTGCATCGGAATCCAATACTGGTCTCCCAGGAGCCGCTCAAAGCACAAACTCTTCGGAGACTCACTCTTCTTGTACTTAAGTCGGCACTGTGTGTTTTATATTCAATTCCGATGCGATTTCTGTTTTTCATTGTCAATGTGAAGGTCCAAGGGATACAGTAAAAATGCACTGGTGCATCGGAATCCAACACTGGTCTCCCAGGAGCCACTCAAACCACAAACTCTTAGGAGACTAACTCTTCTTGTACTTAAGTCGGCACTGTGTCTTTTATATTCAATTCCGATGCGATTTCTGTGTTTCATCGTCAATGTGAAGGTCCAAGGGATACAGTAAACCTGCACTGGTGCATCGGAATCCAATACTGGTCTCCCAGGAGCCGCTCAAACCACAAACTCTTAGGAGACTCACTCTTCTTGTACTTAAGTCGGCACTATGTATTTTATATTCAATTCCGATGCGATTTCTGTGTTTCATTGTCAATGTGAAGGTCCAAGGGATACAGTAAACCTGCACTGGTGCATCGGAATCCAATACTGGTCTCCCAGGAGCCGCTCAAACCACAAAGTCTTAGGAGACTCACTCTTCTTGTACTTATGTCGGCACTGTGTCTTTTATATTCAATTCCGATGCGATTTCTGTGTTTCATCGTCAATTTGAAGGTCCAAGGGATACAGTTAACCTGCACTGGTGCATCGGAATCCAATACTAGTCTCCCAGGAGCCGCTCAAACCACAAACTCCTACGAGACTCAATCTTCTTCTACTTATGTCGGCACTGTGCCTTTTATATTCAATTCCGATGCGATTTCTGTGTTTCATTGTCAATGTGAAGGTCCAAGGGATACAGTTAACCTGCACTGGTGCATCGGAATCCAATACTGGTCTCCCAGGAGCCGCTCAAAGCACAAACTCTTAGGAGACTCACTCTTCTTGTACTTAAGTCGGCACTGTGTGTTTTATATTCAATTCCGATGCGATTTCTGTGTTTCATTGTCAATGTGAAGGTCCAAGGGATACAGTAAAAATGCACTGGTGCATCGGAATCCAATACTGGTCTCCCAGGAGCCACTCAAACCACAAACTCTTAGGAGACTAACTCTTCTTGTACTTAAGTCGGCACTGTGTCTTTTATATTCAATTCCGATGCGATTTCTGTGTTTCATCGTCAATGTGAAGGTCCAAGGGATACAGTAAACCTGCACTGGTGCATCGGAATCCAATACTGGTCTCCCAGGAGCCGCTCAAACCACAAACTCTTAGGAGACTCACTCTTCCTGTACTTAAGTCGGCACTGTGTATTTTATATTCAATTCCGATGCGATTTCTGTGTTTCATTGTCAATGTGAAGGTCCAAGGGATACAGTAAACCTGCACTGGTGCATCGGAATCCAATACTGGTCTCCCAGGAGCCGCTCAAACCACAAAGTCTTAGGAGACTCACTCTTCTTGTACTTAAGTCGGCACTGTGTCTTTTATATTCAATTCCGATGCGATTTCTGTGTTTCATTGTCAATGTGAAGGTCCAAGGGATACAGTAAACCTGCACTGGTGCATCGGAATCCAATACTGGTCTCCCAGGAGCCGCTCAAACCACAAACTCTTAGGAGACTCACTCTTCTTGTACTTAAGTCGGCACTGTGCCTTTTATATTAAATTCCGATGCGATTTCTGTGTTTCATTGTCAATGTGAAGGTCCAATTGATACAGTAAAGCTGCACTGGTGCATCGGAATCCAATACTGGTCTCCCAGGAGCCGCTCAAACCACAAACTCTTAGGAGACTCACTCTTCTTGTACTTAAGTCGGCACTGTGTCTTTTATATTCAATTCCGATGCGATTTCTGTGTTTCATTGTCAATGTGAAGGTCCAAGGGATACAGTAAACCTGCACTGGTGCATCGGAATCCAATACTGGTCTCCCAGGAGCCGCTCAAACTACAAACTCTTAGGAGACTCAATCTTCTTGTACTTAAGTCGGCACTGTGCCTTTTCTATTCAATTCCGATGCGATTTCTGTGTTTCATTGTCAATGTGAAGGTCCAAGGGATACAGTAAACCTGCACTGGTGCATCGGAATCCAATACTGGTCTCCCAGGAGCCGCTCAAAGCACAAGCTCTTAGGAGACTCACTCTTCTTGTACTTAAGTCGGCACTGTGCCTTTTATATTCAATTCCGATGCGATTTCTGTGTTTCATCGTCAATGTGAAGGTCCAAGGGATACAGTAAACCTGCACTGGTGCATCGGAATCCAATACTGGTCTCCCAGGATCCGCTCAAAGCACAAACTCTTAGGAGACTCACTCTTATTGTACGTAAGTCGGCACTGTGACTTTTATATTCAATTCTGATGCGATTTCTGTGTTTCATCGTCAATTTGAAGGTCCAAGGGATACAGTAAACCTGCACTGGTGCATCGGAATCCAATACTGGTCACCCAGGAGCCGCTCAAAGCACAAACTCTGAGAAGATTCACTCTTCTTGTACTTAAGTCGGCACTGTGCCTTTTATATTCAATTCCGATGCGATTTCTGTGTTTCATTGTCAATGTGAAGGTCCAAGGGATACAGTAAACCTGCACTGGTGCATCGGAATCCAATACTGGTCTCCCAGGAGCCGCTCAAAGCACAAACTCTTAAGAGACTCACTCTTCTTGTACTTAAGTCGGCACTGTGTCTTTTATATTCAATTCCGATGCGATTTCTGTGTTTCATTGTCAATGTGAAGGTCCAAGGGATACAGTAAACCTGCACTGGTGCATCGGAATCCAATACTGGTCTCCCAGGAGCCGCTCAAACCACAAACTCTTAGGAGATTCACTCTTCTTGTACTTAAGTCGGCACTGTGTCTTTTATATTCAATTCCGATGCGATTTCTGTGTTTCATCGTCAATGTGAAGGTCCAAGGGATACAGTAAACCTGCACTGGTGCATCGGAATCCAATACTGGTCTCCCAGGAGCCGCTCAAACCACAAACTCTTAGGAGACTCACTCTTCTTGCACTTAAGTCGGCACTGTGCCTTTTATATTCAATTCCGATGCGATTTCTGTGTTTCATTGTCAATGTGAAGGTCCAAGGGATACAGTAAACCTGCACTGGTGCATCGGAATCCAATACTGGTCTCCCAGGAGCCGCCCAAAGCACAAACTCTGAGAAGATTCACTCTTCTTGTACTTAAGTCGGCACTGTGTCTTTTATATTCAATTCCGATGCGATTTCTGTGTTTCATTGTCAATGTGAAGGTCCAAGGGATACAGTAAACCTGCATTGGTGCATCGGAATCCAATACTGGTCTCCCAGGAGCCGCTCAAAGCACAAACTCTGAGAAGATTCACTCTTCTTGTACTTAAGTCGGCATTGTGCCTTTTATATTCAATTCCGATGCGATTTCTGTGTTTCATCGTCAATTTGAAGGTCTAAGGGATACAGTAAACCTGCAGTGGTGCATCGGAATCCAATACTGGTCTCCCAGGACCCGCTCAAACCACAAACTCTTAGGAGACTCACTCTTCTTGCACTTAAGTCGGCACTGTGCCTTTTATATTCAATTCCGATGCGATTTCTGTGTTTCATTGTCAATGTGAAGGTCCAAGGGATACAGTAAACCTGCACTGGTGCATCGGAATCCAATACTGGTCTCCCAGGAGCCGCTCAAAGCACAAACTCCTAGGAGACTTACTCTTCTTGTACTTAAGTCGGCACTGTGCCTTTTATATTCAATTCCGATGCGATTTCTGTGTTTCAGTATAAATGTGAATTCCAAGGGATACAGTAAACCTGCACTGGTGCATCGGAATGCAATACTGGTCTCCCAGGAGCCGCTCAAACCACAAACTCTTAGGATACTCACTCTTCTTGTACATAAGTCGGCACTGTGTCTTTTACATTCAAGTCCGATGCGATTTCTGTGTTTCATTGTCAATGTGAAGGTCCAAGGGATACAGTATACCTACACTGGTGCATTGGAATCCAATACTGGTCTCCCAGGAGCCGCTCAAACCACAAACTCTTAGGAGACTCACTCTTCTTGTACTTAAGTCGGCACTGTGTCTTTTATATTCAATTCCGATGCGATTTCTGTGTTTCATTGTCCATGTGAAGGTCCAAGGGATACAGTAAACCTGCACTGGTGCATCGGAAGCCAATATTGGTCTCCCAGGAGCCACTCAACCACAAACTCTTATGAGACTCACTCTTCTTGTACTTAAGTCGGCACTGTGTCTTTTATATTCAATTCCGATGCGATTTCTGTGTTTCATTGTCAATGTGAAGGTCCAAGGGATACAGTAAACCTGCACTGGTGCATCGGAGTCCAATACTGGGCTCCCAGGAGCCGCTCAAACCACAAACTCTTAGGAGACGGCACTGTGCATTTTATATTCAATTCCGATGCGATTTCTGTGTTTCATCGTCAATTTGAAGGTCCAAGGGATACAGTAAACCTGCACTGGTGCATCGGAATCCAATACTGGTCTCCCAGGAGCCGCTCAAACCACAAACTCTTAGGAGACTCACTCTTCTTGTACTTAAGTCGGCTTTGTGCCTATTATATTCAATTCCGATGCGATTTCTGTGTTTCATTGTCAATGTGAAGGTCCAACGGATACAGTAAACCTGCACTGGTGCATCAGAATCCAACACTGGTCTCCCAGGAGCCTCTCAAAGCACAAACTCTTATGAGACTCACTCTTCTTGTACTTAAGTCGGCACTGTGTCTGTTATATTCAATTCCGATGCGATTTCTGTGTTTCATTGTCAATGTGAAGGTCCAAGGGATACAGTAAACCTGCACTGGTGCATCGGAATCCAATACTGGTCTCCCAGGAGCCGCTCAAACTACAAACTCTTAGGAGACTCACTCTTCTTGTACTTAAGTCGGCACTGTGCCTTTTCTATTCAATTCCGATGCGATTTCTGTGTTTCATTGTCAATGTGAAGGTCCAAGGGATACAGTAAACCTGCACTGGTGCATCGGAATCCAATACTGGTCTCCCAGGAGCCGCTCAAAGCACAAACTCTTAGGAGACTCACTCTTCTTGTACTTAAGTCGGCACTGTGCCTTTTATATTCAATTCCGATGCGATTTCTGTGTTTCATCGTCAATGTGAAGGTCCAAGGGATACAGTAAACCTGCACTGGTGCATCGGAATCCAATACTGGTCTCCCAGGATCCGCTCAAAGCACAAACTCTTAGGAGACTCACTCTTCTTGTACGTAAGTCGGCAATGTGCCTTTTATATTCAATTCTGATGCGATTTCTGTGTTTCATTGTCAATTTGAAGGTCCAAGGGATACAGTAAACCTGCACTGGTGCATCGGAATCCAATACTGGTCTCCCAGGAGCCGCTCAAAGCACAAACTCTGAGAAGATTCACTCTTCTTGTACTTAAGTCGGCACTGTGCCTTTTATATTCAATTCCGATGCGATTTCTGTGTTTCATTGTCAATGTGAAGGTCCAAGGGATACAGTAAACCTGCACTGGTGCATCGGAATCCCATACTGGTCTCCCAGGAGCCGCTCAAACCACAAACTCTTAGGAGACTCACTCTTCTTGTACTTAAGTCAGCACTGTGTCTTTTATATTCAATTCCGATGCGATTTCTGTGTTTCATTGTCAATGTGAAGGTCCAAGGGATACTGTAAACCTGCACTGGTGCATCGGAATCCAATACTGGTCTCCCAGGAGCCGCTCAAACCACAAACTCTTAGGAGACTCACTCTTCTTGTACTTAAGTCGGCACTGTGTCTTTTATATTCAATTCCGATGCGTTTTCTGTGTTTCATTGTCAATGTGAAGGTCCAAGGGATACAGTAAACCTGCACTGGTGCATCGGAATCCAATACTGGTCTCCCAGGAGCCGCTCAAAGCACAAACTCTTAGGAGACTCACTCTTCTTGTACTTAAGTCGGCACTGTGCCTTTTATATTCAATTCCGATGCGATTTCTGTGTTTCATTGTCAATGTGAAGGTCCAAGGGGTACAGTAAACCTGCACTGGTGCATCGGAATACAATACTGGTCTCCCAGGAGCCGCCCAAACCACAAACTCTTAGGAGACTCACTCTTCTTGTACTTAAGTCGGCACTGTCTCTTTTATATTCAATTCCGATGCGATTTCTGTGTTTCATTGTCAATGTGAAGGTCCAAGGGATACAGTAAACCTGCACTGGTGCATCGGAATCCAATACTGGTCTCCCAGGAGCCGCTCAAACCACAAACTCTTAGGAGACTCACTCTTCTTGTACTTAAGTCGGCACTGTGCCTTTTATATTCAATTCCGATGCGATTTCTGTGTTTCATCGTCAATGTGAAGGTCCAAGGGATATAGTAAACGTGCACTGGTGCATCGCAATCCAATACTGGTCCCCAGGAGCCGCTCAAAGCACAAACTCTTAGGAGACTCACTCTTCTTGTACTTAAGTCGGCACTGTGTCTTTTATATTCAATTCCGATGCGATTTCTGTGTTTCATTGTCAATGTGAAGGTCCAAGGGATACAGTAAACCTGCACTGGTGCATCGGAATCCAAAACTGGTCTCCCAGGAGCCGCTCAAACCACAAACCCTTAGGAGACTCACTCTTCTTGTACTTAAGTCGGCACTGTGTATTTTATATTCAATTCCGATGCGATTTCTGTGTTTCATTGTCCATGTGAAGGTCCAAGGAATACAGTAAACCTGCACTGGTGCATCGGAATCCAATACTGGTCTCCCAGGAGCCGCTCAAAGCACAAACTCTTAGGAGACTCACTCTTCTTGTACTTAAGTCGGCACTGTGCCTTTTATATTCAATTCCGATGCGATTTCTGTGTTTCATCGTCAATTTGAAGGTCCAAGGGATACAGTTAACCTGCACTGGTGCATCGGAATCCAATACTAGTCTCCCAGGAGCCGCTCAAACCACAAACTCCTACGAGACTCAATCTTCTTGTACTTATGTCGGCACTGTGCCTTTTATATTCAATTCCGATGCGATTTCTGTGTTTCGTTGTCAATGTGAAGTTCCAAGGGATACAGTAAACCTGCACTGGTGCATCGGAATCCAATACTGGTCTCCCAGGAGCCGCTCAAAGCACAAACTATTAGGAGACTCACTCTTCTTGTACTTAAGTCGGCACTGTGCCTTTTATATTCAATTCCGATGCGATTTCTGTGTTTCATTGTCAATGCGAAGGTCCAAGGGATACAGTAAACCTGCACTGGTGCATCGGAATCCAATACTGGTCTCCCAGGAGCCTCTCAAACCACAAACTCTTAGGAGACTCACTCTTCTTGTACTTAAGTCGGCACTGTGTCTTTTACATTCAATTCCGATGCGATTTCTGTGTTTCATTGTCAATGTGAAGGTCCAAGGCATACAGTAAACCTGCACTGGTGCATCGGAATCCAATACTGGTCTCCCAGGAGCCGCTCCAACCACAAACTCTTAGGAGACTCACTCTTCTTGTACTTAAGTCGGCACTGTGTCTTTTATATTCCACTCCGATGCGATTTCTGTGTTTCATTGTCCATGTGAAGGTCCAAGGGATACAGTAAACCTGCACTGGTGCATCGGAATCCAATACTGGTCTCCCAGGAGCCGCTCAAAGCACAAACTCTTAGGAGACTCACTCTTCTTGTACTTAACTCGGCACTGTGCCTTTTATATTCAATTCCGATGCGATTTCTGTGTTTCATCGTCAATGTGAAGGTCCAAGGGATACAGTAAACCTGCACTGGTGCATCGGAATCCAATACTGGTCTCCCAGGAGCCGCTCAAACCACAAACTCTTAGGAGACTCACTCTTCTTGTACTTAAGTCCGCACTGTGCCTTTTATATTCAATTCCGAGGCGATTTCTGTGTTTCATTGTCAATGTGAAGGTCCAAGGGATACGGTAAACCTGCACTGGTGCATCGGAATCCAATACTGGTCTCCCAGGAGCCGCCCAAAGCACAAACTCTGAGAAGATTCACTCTTCTTGCACTTAAGTCGGCACTGTGTCTTTTATATTCAATTCCGATGCGATATCTGTGTTTCATTGTCAATGTGAAGGTCCAAGGGATACAGTAAACCTGCATTGGTGCATCGGAATCCAATACTGGTCTCCCAGGAGCCGCTCAAACCACAAACTCTTAGGAGACTCAGTCTTCTTGTACTTAAGTCGGCACTGTGTCTTTTATATTCAATTCCGATGCGTTTTCTGTGTTTCATTGTCAATGTGAAGGTCCAAGGGATACAGTAAACCTGCACTGGTGCATCGGAATCCAATACTGGTCGCCCAGGAGCCGCTCAAAGCACAAACTCTTAGGAGACTCACTCTTCTTGTACTTAAGTCGGCACTGTGCCTTTTATATTAAATTCCGATGCGATTTCTGTGTTTCATTGTCAATGTGAAGGTCCAAGGGGTACAGTAAACCTGCACTGGTGCATCGGAATCCAATACTGGTCTCCCAGGAGCCGCCCAAACCACAAACTCTTAGGAGACTCACTCTTCTTGTACTTAAGTCGGCACTGTGCCTTTTATATTCAATTCCGATGCGATTTCTGTGTTTCATCGTCAATGTGAAGGTCCAAGGGATACAGTAAACCTGCACTGGTGCATCGGAATCCAATACTGGTCCCCAGGAGCCGCTCAAAGCACAAACTCTTAGGAGACCCACTCTTCTTGTACTTAAGTCGGCACTGTGTCTTTTATATTCAATTCCGATGCGATTTCTGTGTTTCATTGTCAATGTGAAGGTCCAAGGGATACAGTAAACCTGCACTGGTGCATCGGAATCCAATACTGGTCTCCCAGGAGCCGCTCAAACCTCAAACTCTTAGGAGACTCACTCTTCTTGTACTTAAGTCGGCACTGTGTATTTTATATTCAATTCCGATGCGATTTCTGTGTTTCATTGTCCATGTGAAGGTCCAAGGGATACAGTAAACCTGCACTGGTGCATCCGAATCCAATATTGGTCTCCCAGGAGCCGCTCAAAGCACAAACTCTTAGGAGACTCACTCTTCTTGTACTTAAGTCGGCACTGTGCCTTTTATATTCAATTCCGATGCGATTTCTGTGTTTCATCGTCAATGTGAAGGTCCAAGGGATACAGCAAACCTGCACTGGTGCATCGGAATCCAATACTGGTCTCCCAGGAGCCGCTCAAAGCACAAACTCTTAGGAGACTCACTCTTCTTGACTTAAGTCGGCACTGTGCCTTTTATATTCAATTCCGATGCGATTTCTGTGTTTCATTGTCAGTTTGAATTTCCAAGGGATACAGTAAACCTGCACTGGTGCATCGGAATCCAATACTGGTCTCCCAGGAGCCGCTCAAACCACAAACTCTTAGGAGACTCACTCTTCTTGTACTTAAGTCCGCACTGTGCCTTTTATATTCAATTCCGAGGCGATTTCTGTGTTTCATTGTCAATGTGAAGGTCCAAGGGATACGGTAAACCTGCACTGGTGCATCGGAATCCAATACTGGTCTCCCAGGAGCCGCCCAAAGCACAAACTCTGAGAAGATTCACTCTTCTTGCACTTAAGTCGGCACTGTGTCTTTTATATTCAATTCCGATGCGATTTCTGTGTTTCATCGTCAATGTGAAGGTCCAAGGGATACAGTAAACATGCACTGGTGCATCGGAATCCAATACTGGTCTCCCAGGAGCCGCTCAAACCACAAACTCTTAGGAGACTCACTCTTCTTGACTTAAGTCGGCACTGTGCCTTTTATATTCAATTCCGATGCGATTTCTGTGTTTCATCGTCAATTTGAATTTCCAAGGGATACAGTAAACCTGCACTGGTGCATCGGAATCCAATACTGGCCTCTCAGCAGCCGCTCAAAGCACAAACTCTGAGAAGATTCACTCTTCTTGTACTTAAGTCGGCATTGTGCCTTTTATATTCAATTCCGATGCGATTTCTGTGTTTCATCGTCAGTTTGAAGGTCCAAGGGATACAGTAAACCTGCACTGGTGCATCGGAAACCAATACTGGTCTCCCAGGAGCCGCTCAAACCACAAACTCTTAGGAGACTCACTCTTCTTGTACTTAAGTCGGCACTGTGTCTTTTATATTCAATTCCGATGCGATTTCTGTGTTTCATTGTCAATGTGAAGTTCCAAGGGATACAGTAAACCTGCACTGGTGCATCGGAATCCAATACTGGTCTCCCAGGAGCCGCTCAAAGCACAAACTCTTAGGAGACTCACTCTTCTTGTACTTAAGTCGGCACTGTGCCTTTTATATTCAATTCCGATGCGATTTCTGTGTTTCATTGTCAATGTGAAGGTCCAAGGGATACAGTAAACCTGCACTGGTGCATCGGAATCGAATACTGGTCTCCCAGGAGCCGCTCAAAGCACAAGCTCTTAGGAGACTCACTCTTCTTGTACTTAAGTCGGCACTGTGTCTTTTATATTCAATTCCGATGCGATTTCTGTGTTTCATTGTAAATGTGAAGGTCCAAGGGATACAGTAAACCTGCACTGGTGCATCGGAATCCAATACTGGTCTCCCAGGAGCCGCTCAAAGCACAAACTCTTAGGAGACTCACTCCTCTTGTACTTAAGTCGGCACTGTGTCTTTTACATTCAATTCCGATGCGATTTCTGTGTTTCATTGTCAATGTGAAGGTCCAAGGAATACAGTAAACCTCCACTGGTGCATCGGAATCCAATACTGGTCTCCCAGGAGCCGCTCAAACCACAAACTCTTAGGAGACACACTCTTCTTGTACTTAAGTCGGCACTGTGTCTTTTATATTCGACTCCGATGCGATTTCTATGTTTAATTGTCCATGTAAAGGTCCAAGGGATACAGTAAACCTGCACTGGTGCATCGGAATCCAATACTGGTCTCCCAGGAGACGCTCAAAGCACAAACTCTTAGGAGACTCACTCTTCTTGTACTTAAGTCGGCACTGTGCCTTTTATATTCAATTCCGATGCGATTTCTGTGTTTCATCGTCAATGTGAAGGTCCAAGGGATACAGTAAACCTGCACTGGTGCATCGGAATCCAATACTGGTCTCCCAGGATCCGCTCAAAGCACAAACTATTAGGAGACTCACTCTTCTTGTACTTAAGTCGGCACTGTGCCTTTTATATTCAATTCCGATGCGATTTCTGTGTTTCATCGTCAATTTGAAGGTACAAGGGATACAGTAAACCTGCACTGGTGCATCGGAATCCTATACTGGTCTCCCAGGAGCCGCTCAAACCACAAACTCTTAGGAGACTCACTCTTCTTGTACTTAAGTCGGCACTGTGCCTTTTATATTCAATTCCGATGCGATTTCTGTGTTTCATCGTCAATTTGAAGGTCCAAGGATACAGTAAACCTGCACTGGTGCATCGGAATACAATACTGGTCTCCCAGGAGCCGCTCAAACCACAAACTCTTAGGAGACTCACTCTTCTTGTACTTAAGTCGGCACTGTGTCTTTTATATTCAATTCCGATGCGATTTCTGTGTTTCATTGTCAATGTGAAGGTCCAAGGGATACAGTAAACCTGCACTGGTGCATCGGAATCCAATACTGGTCTCCCAGGAGCCGCCCAAAGCACAAACTCTGAGAAGATTCACTCTTCTTGTACTTAAGTCGGCACTGTGCCTTTTATATTCAATTCCGATGCGATTTCTGTGCTCCATCGTCAATGTGAAGCTCCAAGGGATACAGTAAACCTGCACAGGTGCATCGGAATCCAATACTGGTCTCCCAGGAGCCGCTCAAAGCACAAACTCTTAGGAGACTCACTCTTCTTGACTTAAGTCGGCACTGTGCCTTTTATATTCAATTCCGATGCCATTTCTGTGTTTCATCGTCAATTTGAATTTCCAAGGGATACAGTAAACCTGCACTGGTGCATCGGAATCCAATACTGGTCTCCCAGCAGCCGCTCAAAGCACAAACTCTGAGAAGATTCACTCTTCTTGTACTTAAGTCGGCATTGTGCATTTTATATTCAATTCCGATGCGATTTCTGTGTTTCATCGTCAATTTGAAGGTCCAAGGGATACAGTAAACCTGCACTGGTGCATCGGAATCCAATACTGGTCTCCCAGGAGCCGCTCAAAGCACAAACTCTTAGGAGACTCACTCTTCTTGACTTAAGACGGCACTGTGCCTTTTATATACAATTCCGATGCGATTTCTGTGTTTCATCGTCAATTTGAATTTCCAAGGGATACAGTAAACCTGCACTGGTGCATCGGAATCCAATACTGGTCTCCCAGGAGCCGCTCAAAGCACAAACTCTTAGGAGACTCACTCTTCTTGTACTTAAGTCGGCACTGTGCCTTTTATATTCAATTCCGATGCGATTTCTGTGTTTCATTGTCAATGTGAAGGTCCAAGGGATACAGTAAACCTGCACTGGTGCATCGGAATCGAATACTGGTCTCCCAGGAGCCGCTCAAAGCACAAACTCTTAGGAGACTCACTCTTCTTGTACTTAAGTCGGCACTGTGTCTTTTATATTCAATTCCGATGCGATTTCTGTGTTTCATTGTAAATGTGAAAGTCCAAGGGATACAGTAAACCTGCACTGGTGCATCGGAATCCAATACTGGTCTCCCAGGAGCCGCTCAAACCACAAACTCTTAGGAGACTCACTCCTCTTGTACTTAAGTCGGCACTGTGTCTTTTACATTCAATTCCGATGCGATTTCTGTATTTCATTGTCAATGTGAAGGTATAAGGGATACAGTAAACCTCCACTGGTGCATCGGAATCCAATACTGGTCTCCCAGGAGCCGCTCAAACCACAAACTCTTAGGAGACTCACTCTTCTTGTACTTAAGTCGGCACTGTGTCTTTTATATTCCACTCCGATGCGATTTCTGTGTTTCATTGTCCATGTGAAGGTCCAAGGGATACAGTAAACCTGCACTGGTGCATCGGAATCCAATACTGGTCTCCCAGGAGACGCTCAAAGCACAAACTCTTAGGAGACTCACTCTTCTTGTACTTAAGTCGGCACTGTGCCTTTTATATTCAATTCCGATGCGATTTGTGTGTTTCATCGTCAATGTGAAGGTCCAAGGGATACCGTAAACCTGCACTGGTGCATTGGAATCCAATACTGGTCTCCCAGGATCCGCTCAAAGCACAAACTATTAGGAGACTCACTCTTCCTGTACTTAAGTCGGCACTGTGCCTTTTATATTCAATTCCGATGCGATTTCTGTGTTTCACCGTCAATTTGAAGGTACAAGGGATACAGTAAACCTGCTCTGGTGCATCGGAATCCTATACTGGTCTCCCAGGAGCCGCTCAAACCACAAACTCTTAGGAGACTCACTCTTCTTGTACTTAAGTCGGCACTGTGCCTTTTATATTCAATTCCGATGCGATTTCTGTGTTTCATCGTCAATTTGAAGGTCCAAGGATACAGTAAACCTGCACTGGTGCATCGGAATACAATACTGGTCTCCCAGGAGCCACTCAAACCACAAACTCTTAGGAGACTCACTCTTCTTGTACTTAAGTCGGCACTGTGTCATTTATATTCAATTCCGATGCGATTTCTGTGTTTCATTGTCAATGTGAAGGTCCAAGGGATACAGTAAACCTGCACTGGTGCATCGGAATCCAATACTGGTCTCCCAGGAGCCGCCCAAAGCACAAACTCTGAGAAGATTCACTCTTCTTGTACTTAAGTCGGCACTGTGCCTTTTATATTCAATTCCGATGCGATTTCTGTGCTCCATCGTCAATGTGAAGCTCCAAGGGATACAGTAAATCTGCACTGGTGCATCGGAATCCAATACTGGTCCCCAGGAGACGCTCAAAGCACAAACTCTTAGGAGACTCACTCTTCTTGTACTTAACTCGGCACTGTGCCTTTTATATTCAATTCCGATGCGATTTCTGTGTTTCATCGTCAATATGAAGGTACAAGGGATACAGTAAATCTGCACTAGTGCATCGGAATCCTATACTGGTCTCCCAGGAGCCGCTCAAACCACAAACTCTTAGGAGACTCACTCTTCTTGTACTTAAGTCGGCACTGTGCCTTTTATATTCAATTCCGATGCGATTTCTGTGTTTCATTGTCAATGTGAAGGTCCAAGGGATACAGTAAACCTGCACTGGTGCATCGGAATCCAATACTGGTCTCCCAGGAGCCGCTCAAACTACAAACTCTGAGAAGATTCACTCTTCTTGTACTTAAGTCGGCACTGTGTCTTTTATATTCAATTCCGATGCGATTTCTGTGTTTCATTGTCAATGTGAAGGTCCAAGGGATACAGTAAACCTGCACTGGTGCATCGGAACCCAATACTGGTCTCCCAGGAGCCGCTCAAACCACAAACTCTCAGGAGACTCACTCTTCTTGTACTTAAGTCGGCACTGTGTCTTTTATATTCCACTCCGATGCGATTTCTGTGTTTCATTGTCCATGTGAAGGTCCAAGGGATACAGTAAACCTGCACTGGTGCATCGGAAACCAATACTGGTCTCCCAGGAGACGCTCAAAGCACAAACTCTTAGGAGAATCACTCTTCTTGTACTTAAGTCGGTACTGTGCCTTTTATATTCAATTCCGATGCGATTTCTGTGTTTCATCGTCAATGTGAAGGTCCAAGGGATACCGTAAACCTGCACTGGTGCATCGGAATCCAATACTGGTCTCCCAGGATCCGCTCAAACCACAAACTATTAGGAGACTCACTCTTCTTGTACTTAAGTCGGCACTGTGCCTTTTATATTCAATTCCGATGCGATTTCTGTGTTTCATCGTCAATTTGAAGGTCCAAGGATACAGTAAACCTGCACTGGTGCATCGGAATACAATACTGGTCTCCCAGGAGCCGCTCAAACCACAAACTCTTAGGAGACTCACTCTTCTTGTACTTAAGTCGGCACTGTGTCTTTTATATTTAATTCCGATGCGATTTCTGTGTTTCATTGTCAATGTGAAGGTCCAAGGGATACAGTAAACCTGCACTGGTGCATCGGAATCCTATACTGGTCTCCCAGGAGCCGCTCAAACCACAAGCTCTTAGGAGACTCACTCTTCTTGTACTTAAGTCGGCACTGTGCCTTTTATATTCAATTCCGATGCGATTTCTGTGTTTCATCGTCAATTTGAAGGTCCAAGGATACAGTAAACCTGCACTGGTGCGTCGGAATACAATACTGGTCTCCCAGGAGCCGCTCAAACCACAAACTCTTAGGAGACTCACTCTTCTTGTACTTAAGTCGGCACTGTGTCTTTTACATTTAATTCCGATGCGATTTCTGTGTTTCATTGTCAATGTGAAGGTCCAAGGGATACAGTAAACCTGCACTGGTGCATCGGAATCCAATACTGGTCTCCCAGGAGCCGCCCAAAGCACAAACTCTGAGAAGATTCACTCTTCTTGTACTTAAGTCGGCACTGTGCCTTTTATATTCAATTCCGATGCGATTTCTGTGCTCCATCGTCAATGTGAAGCTCCAAGGGATACAGTAAACCTGCACTGGTTCATCGGAATCCAATACTGGTCTGCCAGGAGACGCTCAAAGCACAAATTCTTAGGAGACTCACTCTCTTGACTTAAGTCGGCACTGTGCCTTTTATATTCAATTCCGATGCGATTTCTGTGTTTCATCGTCAATTTGAATTTCCAAGGGATACAGTAAACCTGCACTGGTGCATCGGAATCCAATACTGGTCTCCCAGCAGCCGCTCAAAGCACAAACTCTGAGAAGATTCACTCTTCTTGTACTTAAGTCGGCATTGTGCCTTTTATATTCAATTCCGATGCGATTTCTGTGTTTCATCGTCAATGTGAAGGTCCAAGGGATACAGTAAACCTGCACTGGTGCATCGGAAACCAATACTGGTCTCCCAGGAGCCGCTCAAACCACAAACTCTTAGGAGACTCACTCTTCTTGTACTTAAGTCGCCACTGTGTCTTTTATATTCAATTCCGATGCAATTTCTGTGTTTCATTGTCAATGTGAAGGTCCAAGGGATACAGTAAACCTGCACTGGTGCATCGGAATCCAATAATGGTCTCCCAGGAGCCGCCCAAAGCACAAACTCTGAGAAGATTCACTCTTCTTGTACTTAAGTCGGCATTGTGCCGTTTATATTCAATTCCGATGCTATTTCTGTGTTTCATCGTCAATGTGAAGGTCCAAGGGGTACAGTAAACCTGCACTGGTGCATCGGAATCCAATACTGGTCTCCCAGGAGCCGCTCAAACCACAAACTCTTAGGAGACTCACTCTACTTGTACTTAAGTCGGCACTGTGTCTTTTATATTCAATTCCGATGCGATTTCTGTGTTTCATTGTCAATGTGAAGGTCCAAGGGATACAGTAAACCTGCACTGGTGCATCGGAATCCAATACTGGTCTCCCAGGAGCCGCCCAAAGCACAAACTCTGAGAAGATTCACTCTTCTTGTACTTAAGTCGGCACTGTGCCTTTTATATTCAATTCCGATGCGATTTCTGTGCTCCATCGTCAATGTGAAGCTCCAAGGGATACAGTAAATCTGCACTGGTGCATCGGAATCCAATACTGGTCCCCAGGAGACGCTCAAAGCACAAACTCTTAGGAGACTCACTCTTCTTGACTTAAGTCGGCACTGTGCCTTTTATATTCAATTCCGATGCGATTTCTGTGTTTCAACGTCAATTTGAATTTCCAAGGGATACAGTAAACCTGCACTGGTGCATCGGAATCCAATACTGGTCTCCCAGCAGCCGCTCAAAGCACAAACTCTGAGAAGATTCACTCTTCTTGTACTTAAGTCGGCATTGTGCCTTTTATATTCAATTCCGATGCGATTTCTGTGTTTCATCGTCAATTTGAAGGTCCAAGGGATACAGTAAACCTGCACTGGTGCATCGGAAACCAATACTGGTCTCCCAGGAGCCGCTCAAACCACAAACTCTTAGGAGACTCACTCTTCTAGAAACTTAAGTCGGCACTGTGTCTTTTATATTCAATTCCGATGCGATTTCTGTGTTTCATTGTCAATGTGATGTTCCAAGGGATACAGTAAACCTGCACTGGTGCATCGGAATCCAATACTGGTCTCCCAGGAGCCGCTCAAATCACAAACTCTTAGGAGACTCACTCTTCTTGTACTTAAGTCGGCACTGTGCCTTCTATATTCAATTCCGATGCGATTTCTGTGTTTCATCGTCAATGTGAAGGTCCAAGGGATACAGTAAACCTGCACTGGTGCATCGGAATCCAATACTGGTCTCCCAGGATCCGCTCAAACCACAAACTCTTAGGAGACTCACTCTTCTTGTACTTAACTCGGCACTGTGCCTTTTATATTCAATTCCGATGCGATTTCTGTGTTTCATCGTCAATATGAAGGTACAAGGGATACAGTAAATCTGCACTAGTGCATCGGAATCCTATACTGGTCTCCCAGGACCCGCTCAAACCACAAACTCTTAGGAGACTCACTCTTCTTGTACTTAAGTCGGCACTGTGCCTTTTATATTCAATTCCGATGCGATTTCTGTGTTTCATTGTCAATGTGAAGGTCCAAGGGATACAGTAAACCTGCACTGGTGCATCGGAATCCAATACTGGTCTCCCAGGAGCCGCTCAAACTACAAACTCTGAGAAGATTCACTCTTCTTGTACTTAAGTCGGCACTGTGTCTTTTATATTCAATTCCGATGCGATTTCTGTGTTTCATTGTCAATGTGAAGGTCCAAGGGATACAGTAAACCTGCACTGGTGCATCGGAACCCAATACTGGTCTCCCAGGAGCCGCTCAAACCACAAACTCTCAGGAGACTCACTCTTCTTGTACTTAAGTCGGCACTGTGTCTTTTATATTCCACTCCGATGCGATTTCTGTGTTTCATTGTCCATGTGAAGGTCCAAGGGATACAGTAAACCTGCACTGGTGCATCGGAAACCAATACTGGTCTCCCAGGAGACGCTCAAAGCACAAACTCTTAGGAGAATCACTCTTCTTGTACTTAAGTCGGTACTGTGCCTTTTATATTCAATTCCGATGCGATTTCTGTGTTTCATCGTCAATGTGAAGGTCCAAGGGATACCGTAAACCTGCACTGGTGCATCGGAATCCAATACTGGTCTCCCAGGATCCGCTCAAACCACAAACTATTAGGAGACTCACTCTTCTTGTACTTAAGTCGGCACTGTGCCTTTTATATTCAATTCCGATGCGATTTCTGTGTTTCATCGTCAATTTGAAGGTCCAAGGATACAGTAAACCTGCACTGGTGCATCGGAATACAATACTGGTCTCCCAGGAGACGCTCAAACCACAAACTCTTAGGAGACTCACTCTTCTTGTACTTAAGTCGGCACTGTGTCTTTTATATTTAATTCCGATGCGATTTCTGTGTTTCATTGTCAATGTGAAGGTCCAAGGGATACAGTAAACCTGCACTGGTGCATCGGAATCCTATACTGGTCTCCCAGGAGCCGCTCAAACCACAAGCTCTTAGGAGACTCACTCTTCTTGTACTTAAGTCGGCACTGTGCCTTTTATATTCAATTCCGATGCGATTTCTGTGTTTCATCGTCAATTTGAAGGTCCAAGGATACAGTAAACCTGCACTGGTGCATCGGAATACAATACTGGTCTCCCAGGAGCCGCTCAAACCACAAACTCTTAGGAGACTCACTCTTCTTGTACTTAAGTCGGCACTGTGTCTTTTATATTTAATTCCGATGCGATTTCTGTGTTTCATTGTCAATGTGAAGGTCCAAGGGATACAGTAAACCTGCACTGGTGCATCGGAATCCAATACTGGTCTCCCAGGAGCCGCCCAAAGCACAAACTCTGAGAAGATTCACTCTTCTTGTACTTAAGTCGGCACTGTGCCTTTTATATTCAATTCCGATGCGATTTCTGTGCTCCATCGTCAATGTGAAGCTCCAAGGGATACAGTAAACCTGCACTGGTTCATCGGAATCCAATACTGGTCTGCCAGGAGACGCTCAAAGCACAAATTCTTAGGAGACTCACTCTCTTGACTTAAGTCGGCACTGTGCCTTTTATATTCAATTCCGATGCGATTTCTGTGTTTCATCGTCAATTTGAATTTCCAAGGGATACAGTAAACCTGCACTGGTGCATCGGAATCCAATACTGGTCTCCCAGCAGCCGCTCAAAGCACAAACTCTGAGAAGATTCACTCTTCTTGTACTTAAGTCGGCATTGTGCCTTTTATATTCAATTCCGATGCGATTTCTGTGTTTCATCGTCAATGTGAAGGTCCAAGGGATACAGTAAACCTGCACTGGTGCATCGGAAACCAATACTGGTCTCCCAGGAGCCGCTCAAACCACAAACTCTTAGGAGACTCACTCTTCTTGTACTTAAGTCGGCACTGTGTCTTTTATATTCAATTCCGATGCAATTTCTGTGTTTCATTGTCAATGTGAAGGTCCAAGGGATACAGTAAACCTGCACTGGTGCATCGGAATCCAATAATGGTCTCCCAGGAGCCGCCCAAAGCACAAACTCTGAGAAGATTCACTCTTCTTGTACTTAAGTCGGCATTGTGCCGTTTATATTCAATTCCGATGCTATTTCTGTGTTTCATCGTCAATGTGAAGGTCCAAGGGGTACAGTAAACCTGCACTGGTGCATCGGAATCCAATACTGGTCTCCCAGGAGCCGCTCAAACCACAAACTCTTAGGAGACTCACTCTACTTGTACTTAAGTCGGCACTGTGTCTTTTATATTCAATTCCGATGCGATTTCTGTGTTTCATTGTCAATGTGAAGGTCCAAGGGATACAGTAAACCTGCACTGGTGCATCGGAATCCAATACTGGTCTCCCAGGAGCCGCCCAAAGCACAAACTCTGAGAAGATTCACTCTTCTTGTACTTAAGTCGGCATTGTGCCTTTTATATTCAATTCCGATGCGATTTCTGTGTTTCATTGTCAATGTGAAGGTCCAAGGGATACAGTAAACCTGCACTGGTGCATCGGAATCCAATACTGGTCTCCCAGGAGCCGCCCAAAGCACAAACTCTGAGAAGATTCACTCTTCTTGTACTTAAGTCGGCACTGTGCCTTTTATATTCAATTCCGATGCGATTTCTGTGTTTCATCGTCAATGTGAAGGTCCAAGGGATACAGTAAACCTGCACTGGTGCATCGGAATCCAATACTGGTCTCCCAGGAGCCGCTCAAACCACAAACTCTTAGGAGACTCACTCTTCTTGTACTTAAGTCGGCACTGTGTCTTTTATATTCAATTCCGATGCGTTTTCTGTGTTTCATTGTCAATGTGAAGGTCCAAGGGATACAGTAAACCTGCACTGGTGCATCGGAATCCAATACTGGTCTCCCAGGAGCCGCCCAAAGCACAAACTCTGAGAAGATTCACTCTTCTTGTACTTAAGTCGGCACTGTGCCTTTTATATTCAATTCCGATGCGATTTCTGTGTTTCATCGTCAATGTGAAGGTCCAAGGGATACAGTAATCCTGCACTGGTGCATCGGAATCCAATACTGGTCTCCCAGGAGCCGCTCAAACCACAAACTCTTAGGAGACTCACTCTTCTTGTACTTAAGTCCTCACTGTGTCTTTTATATTCAATTCCGATGCGATTTCTGTGTTTCATTGTCAATGTGAAGGTCCAAGGGATACAGTAGACCTGCACTGGTGCATCGGAATCCAATATTGGTCTCCCAGGAGCCGCCCAAAGCACAAACTCTGAGAAGATTCACTCTTCTTGTACTTAAGTCGGCATTGTGCCTTTTATATTCAATTCCGATGCGATTTCTGTGTTTCATTGTCAATGTGAAGGTCTAAGGGATACAGTAAACCTGCACTGGTGCATCGGAATACCATACTGGTCTCCCAGGAGCCGCCCAAAGCACAAACTCTGACAAGATTCACTCTTCTTGTACTTAAGTCGGCACTGTGCCTTTTTATATTCAATTGCGATGCGATTTCTGTGTTTCATCGTCAATGTGAAGGTCCAAGGGATACAGTAAACCTGCACTGGTGCATCGGAATCCAATACTGGTCTCCCAGGAGCCGCTCAAAGCACAAACTCTTAGGAGACTCTCTCTTCTTGTACTTATGTCGGCACTGTGTTTTTTATATTCAATTCCGATGCGATTTCTGTGTTTCATTGTCAATGTGAAGGTCCAAGGGATACAGTAAACCTGCACTGGTGCATCGGAATCCAATACTGGTCTCCCAGGAGCCGCCCAAAGCACTAACTCTGAGAAGATCCACTCTTCTTGTACATAAGTCGGCATTGTGCATTTTATATTCAATTCCGATGCGATTTCTGTGTTTCATTGTCAATGTGAAGGTCCAAGGGATACAGTAAACCTGCACTGGTGCATCGGAACCCAATACTGGTCTCCCAGGAGCCGCTCAAACCACAAAATCTTAGGAGACTCACTCTTCTTGTACTTAAGTCTGCATTGTGCCTTTTATATTCAATTCCGATGCGATTTCTGTGTTTCATCGTCAATTTGAAGGTCCAAGGATACAGTAAACCTGCACTGGTGCATCGGAATCCAATACTGGTCTCCCAGGAGCAGCTCAAACCACAAACTCTTAGGAGACTCACTCTTCTTGTACTTAACTCGGCACTGTGTCTTTTATATTCAATTCGGATGCGATTTCTGTGTTTCATTGTCAATGTGAAGGTCCAAGGGATACAGTAAACCTGCACTGGTGCATCGGAATTCAATACTGGTCTCCCAGGAGCCGCTCAAAGCACAAACTCTTAGGAGACTCACTCTTCTTGTACTTAAGTCGGCACTGTGTCTTTTATATTCAATTCCGATGTGATTTCTGTGTTTCATCGTCAATGTGAAGGTCCAAGGGATACAGTAAACCTGCACTGGTGCATCGGAATCCAATATTGGTCTCCCAGGAGCCGCCCAAAGCACAAACTCTGAGAAGATTCACTCTTCTTGTACTTAAGTCGGCATTGTGCCTTTTATATTCAATTCCGATGCGATTTCTGTGTTTCATCGTCAATGTGAAGGTCCAAGGGATACAGTAATCCTGCACTGGTGCATCGGAACCCAATACTGGTCTCCAAGGAGCCGCTCAAACCACAAATTCTTAGGAGACTCACTCTTCTTGTACTTAAGTCCGCACTGTGTCTTTTATATTCAATTCCGATGCGATTTCTGTGTTTCATTGTCAATGTGAAGGTCCAAGGGATACAGTAGACCTGCACTGGTGCATCGGAATCCAATACTGGTCTCCCAGGAGCCGCTCAAAGCACAAACTCTTAGGAGACTCATTCTTCTTGACTTAAGGCGGCACTGTGCCTTTTATATTCAATTCCGATGCGATTTCTGTGTTTCATCGTCAATTTGAATTTCCAAGGGATACAGTAAACCTGCACTGGTGCATCGGAATCCAATACTGGTCTCCCAGGAGCCGCTCAAAGCACAAACTCTTAGGAGACTCACTCTTCTTGTACTTAAGTCCGCACTGTGCCTTTTATATTCAATTCCGATGCGATTTCTGTGTTTCATTGTCAATGTGAAGGTCCAAGGGATACAGTAAACCTGCACTGGTGCATCGGAATCCAATACTGGTCTCCCAGGAGTCGCCCAAAGCACAAACTCTGAGAAGATTCACTCTTCTTGTACTTGAGTCGGCACTGTGTCTTTTATATTCAATTCCGATGCGATTTCTGTGTTTCATTGTCAATGTGAAGGTCCAAGGGATACAGTAAACCTGCATTGGTGCATCGGAAGCCAATACTGGTCTCCCAGGAGCCGCTCAAAGCACAAACTCTGAGAAGATTCACTCTTCTTGTACTTAAGTCGGCATTGTGCCTTTTATATTCAATTCCGATGCGATTTCTGTGTTTCATTGTCAATGTGAAGGTCCAAGGGATACAGTAAACCTGCACTGGTGCATCGGAATCCAATACTGGTCTCCCAGGAGCCGCCCAAAGCACTAACTCTGAGAAGATCCACTCTTCTTGTACTTAAGTCGGCATTGTGCCTTTTATATTCAATTCCGATGCGATTTCTGTGTTTCATTGTCAATGTGAAGGTCCAAGGGATACAGTAAACCTGCACTGGTGCATCGGAACCCAATACTGGTCTCCCAGGAGCCGCTCAAACCACAAACTCTTAGGAGACTCACTCTTCTTGTACTTAAGTCGGCATTGTGCCTTTTATATTCAATTCCGATGCGATTTCTGTGTTTCATCGTCAATGTGAAGGTCCAAGGATACAGTAAACCTGCACTGGTGCATCGGAATCCAATACTGGTCTCCCAGGAGCCGCTCAAACCACAAACTCTTAGGAGACTCACTCTTCTTGTACTTAAGTCGGCACTGTGTCTTTTATATTCAACTCCGATGCGATTTCTGTGTTTCATTGTCAATGTGAAGGTCCAAGGGATACAGTAAACCTGCACTGGTGCATCGGAATTCAATACTGGTCTCCCAGGAGCCGCTCAAAGCACAAACTCTTAGGAGACTCACTCTTCTTGTACTTAAGTCGGCACTGTGTCTTTTATATTCAATTCCGATGCGATTTCTGTGTTTCATTGTCAATGTGAACGTCCAAGGGATACAGTAAACCTGCACTGGTGCATCGGAATCCAATACCGGTCTCCCAGGAGACGCTCAAACCACAAACTCTTAGGAGACTCACTCTACTTGTACTTAAGTCGGCACTGTGTATTTTATATTCAATTCCGATGCGATTTCTGTGTTTCATTGTCCATGTGAAGGTCCAAGGGATACAGTAAACCTGCACTGGTGCATCGGAATCCAATACTGGTCTCCCAGGAGCCGCTCAAAGCTCAAACTCTTAGGAGACTCACTCTTCTTGTACTTAAGTCGGCACTGTGCCTTTTATATTCAATTCCGATGCGATTTCTGCGTTTCATCGTCAATGTGAAGGTCCAAGGGATACAGTAAACCTGCACTGGTGCATCGGAATCCAATACTGGTGTCCCAGGAGCCGCTCAAAGCACAAACTCTTAGGAGACTCACTCTTCTTGACTTAAGTCGGCACTGTGCCTTTTATATTCAATTCCGATGCGATTTCTGTGTTTCATCGTCAATTTGAATTTCCAAGGGATACAGTAAACCTGCACTGGTGCATTGGAATCCAATACTGGTCTCCCAGGGGCCGCTCAAACAACAAACTCTTAGGAGACTCACTCTTCTTGTACTTAAGTCCGCACTGTGAGTTTTATATTCAATTCCGATGCGATTTCTGTGTTTCATTGTCAATGTGAAGGTCCAAGGGATACAGTAAACCTGCACTGGTGCATCGGAATCCAATACTGGTCTCCCAGGAGCCGCCCAAAGCACAAACTCTGAGAAGATTCACTCTTCTTGTACTTAAGTCGGCACTGTGTCTTTAATATTCAATTCCGATGCGATTTCTGTGTATCATTGTCAATGTGAAGGTCCAAGGGATACAGTAAACCTGCATTGGTGCATCGGAATCCAATACTGGTCTCCCAGGAGCCGCTCAAAGCACAAACTCTGAGAAGATTCACTCTTCTTGTACCTAAGTCGGCACTGTGTCTTTTATATTCAATTCCGATGCGATTTCTGTGTTTCATCGTCAATTTGAAGGTCCAAGGGATACAGTAAACATGCACTGGTGCATCGGAATCCAATACTGGTCTCCCAGGAGCCGCTCAAACCACAAACTCTTAGGAGACTCACTCTTCTTGTACTTAAGTCGGCACTGTGTCTTTTATATTCAATTCCGATGCGATTTCTGTGTTTCATTGTCAATGTGAAGTTCCAAGGGGTACAGTAAGCCTGCACTGGTGCATCGGAATCCAATACTGGTCTCCCAGGAGCCGCTCAAAGCACAAACTCTTAGGAGACTCACTCTTCTTGTACTTAAGTCGGCACTGTGAATTTTATATTCAATTCCGATGCGATTTCTGTGTTTCATTGTCAATGGGAAGGTCCAAGGGATACAGTAAACCTGCACTGGTGCATCGGAATCCAATACGGGGCTCCCAGGAGCCGCTCAAAGCACAAACTCTTAGGAGACTCACTCTTCTTGTACTTAAGTCGGCACAGTGTCTTTTATATTCAATTCCGATGCGATTTCTGTGTTTCATTGTAAATGTGAAGGTCCAAGGGATACAGTAAACCTGCACTGGTGCATCAGAATCCAATACTGGTCTCCCAGGAGCCGCTCAAACCACAAACTCTTAGGAGACTCACTCCTCTTGTACTTAAGTCGGCACTGTGTCTTTTACATTCAATTCCGATGCGACTTCTGTGTTTCATTGTCAATGTGAAGGTCCAAGGGATACAGTAAACCTGCACTGGTGCATCGGAATCCAATACTGGTCTCCGAGGAGCCGCTCAAACCACAAACGCTTAGGAGACTCACTCTTCTTGTACTTAAGCCGGCACTGTGTCTTTTATATTCCACTCCGATGCGATTTCTGTGTTTCATTGTCCATGTAAAGGTCCAAGGGATACAGTAAAACTGCACTGGTGCATCGGAATCCATTACTGGTCTCCCAGGAGCCGCTCAAAGCACAAACTCTTAGGAGACTCACTCTTCTTGTACTTAAGTCGGCACTGTGCCTTTTATATTCAATTCCGATGCGATTTCTGTGTTTCATTGTCAATGTGAAGGTCCAAGGGATACAGTAAACCTGCACTGGTGCATCGGAATCCAATGCAGGTCTCCCAGGAGACGCTCAAAGCACAAACTCTGAGAAGATTCACTCTTCTTGTACTTAAGTCGGCACTGTGTCTTTTATATTCAATTCCGATGCGATTTCTGTGTTTCATTGTCAATGTGAAGGTCCAAGGGATACAGTAAACCTGCACTGGTGCATCGGAACCCAATACTGGTCTCCCAGGAGCCGCTCAAACCACAAACTCTCAGGAGACTCACTCTTCTTGTACTTAAGTCGGCATTGTGCCTTTTATATTCAATTCCGATGCGATTTCTGTGTTTCATCGTCAATTTGAAGGTCCAAGGATACAGTAAACCTGCACTGGTGCATCGGAATCCAATACTGGTCTCCCAGGAGCCGCTCAAACCACAAACTCTTAGGAGACTCACTCTTCTTGTACTTAAGTCGGCACTGTGTCTTTTATATTCAATTCCGATGCGATTTCTGTGTTTCATTGTCAATGTGAAGGTCCAAGGGATACAGTAAACCTGCACTTGTGCATCGGAATCCAATACTGGTCTCCCAGGAGCCGCCCAAAGCACAAACTCTGAGAAGATTCACTCTTCTTGTACTTAAGTCGGCACTGTGCCTTTTATATTCAATTCCGATGCGATTTCTGTGTTTCATCGTCAATGTGAAGGTCCAAGGGATACAGTAAACCTGCACTGGTGCATCGGAATCCAATACTGGTCTCCCAGGAGCCGCTCAAACCACAAACTCTTAGGAGACTCACTCTTCTTGTACTTAAGTCGGCATTGTGTCTTTTATATTCAATTCCGATGCGTCTTCTGTGTTTCATTGTCAATGTGAAGGTCCAAGGGATACAGTAAACCTGCACTGGTGCATCGGAATCCAATACTGGTCTCCCAGGAGCCGCCCAAAGCACAAACTCTGAGAAGATTCACTCTTCTTGTACTTAAGTCGGCACTGTGCCTTTTATATTCAATTCCGATGCGATTTCTGTGTTTCATCGTCAATGTGAAGGTCCAAGGGATACAGTAATCCTGCACTGGTGCATCGGAATCCAATACTGGTCTCCCAGGAGCCGCCCAAAGCACAAACTCTGAGAAGATTCACTCTTCTTGTACTTAAGTCGGCATTGTGCCTTTTATATTCAATTCCGATGCGATTTCTGTGTTTCATTGTCAATGTGAAGGTCTAAGGGATACAGTAAACCTGCACTGGTGCATCGCATACTGGTCTCCCAGGAGCCGCCCAAAGCACAAACTCTGAGAAGATTCACTCTTCTTGTACTTAAGTCGGCACTGTGCCCTTTATATTCAATTCCGATGCGATTTCTGTGTTTCATCGTCAATGTGAAGGTCCAAGGGATACAGTAAACCTGCACTGGTACATCGGAATCCTATACTGGTCTCCCAGGAGTCGCTCAAACCACAAACTCTTAGGAGACTCACTCTTCTTGTACTTATGTCGGCACTGTGTCTTTTATATTCAATTCCGATGCGATTTCTGTGTTTTATCGTCAATGTGAAGGTCCAAGGGATACAGTAAACCTGCACTGTTGCATCGGAATCCAATACTGGTCTCCCAGGATCCGCTCAAAGCACAAACTCTTAGGAGACTCACTCTTCTTGTACTTAAGTCGGCACTGTGCCTTTTATATTCAATTCCGATGCGATTTCTGTGTTTTATCGTCAATTTGAAGGTACAAGGGATACAGTAAACCTGCACTGGTGCATCGGAATCCTATACTGGTCTCCCAGGAGCCGCTCAAACCACAAACTCTTAGGAGACTCACTCTTCTTGTACTTAAGTCGGCACTGTGCCTTTTATATTCAATTCCGATGCGATTTCTGTGTTTCATTGTCAATGTGAAGGTCCAAGGGATACAGTAAACCTGCACTTTTGCATCGGAATCCAATACTGGTCTCCCAGGAGACGCTCAAAGCACAAACTCTGAGAAGATTCACTCTTCTTGTACTTAAGTCGGCACTGTGTCTTTTATATTCAATTCCGATGCGATTTCTGTGTTTCATTGTCAATGTGAAGGTCCAAGGGATACAGTAAACCTGCACTGGTGCATCGGAACCCAATACTGGTCTCCCAGGAGCCGCTCAAACCACAAACTCTCAGGAGACTCACTCTTCTTGTACTTAAGTCGGCATTGTGCATTTTATATTCAATTCCGATGAGATTTCTGTGTTTCATCGTCAATTTGAAGGTCCAAGGATACAGCAAACATGCACTGGTGCATCGGAATCCAATACTGGTCTCCCAGGAGCCGCTCAAACCACAAACTCTTAGGAGACTCACTCTTCTTGTACTTAAGTCGGCACTGTGTCTTTTATATTCAATTCCGATGCGATTTCTGTGTTTCATTGTCAATGTGAAGGTCCAAGGGATACAGTAAACCTGCACTGGTGCATCGGAATCCAATACTGGTCTCCCAGGAGCCGCCCAAAGCACAAACTCTGAGACGATTCACTCTTCTTGTACTTAAGTCGGCACTGTGCCTTTTATATTCAATTCCGATGCGATTTCTGTGTTCCATCGTCGATGTGAAGGTCCAAGGGATACAGTAAACCTGCACTGGTGCATCGGAATCCAATACTGGTCTCCCAGGAGCCGCTCAAACCACAAACTCTTAGGAGACTCACTCTTCTTGTACTTAAGTCGGCACTGTGTCTTTTATATTCAATTCCGATGCAATTTCTGTGTTTCATTGTCAATGTGAAGGTCCAAGGGATACAGTAAACCTGCACTGGTGCATCGGAATCCAATACTGGTCTCCCAGGAGACGCTCAAAGCACAAACTCTGAGAAGATTCACTCTTGTTGTACTTAAGTCGGCACTGTGTCTTTTATATTCAATTCCGATGCGATTTCTGTGTTTCATTGTCAATGTGAAGGTCCAAGGGATACAGTAAACCTGCACTGGTGCATCGGAACCCAATACTGGTCTCCCAGGAGCCGCCCAAACCACAAACTCTCAGGAGACTCACTCTTCTTGTACTTAAGTCGGCATTGTGCCTTTTATATACAATTCCGATGAGATTTCTGTGTTTCATCGTCAATTTGAAGGTCCAAGGATACAGTAAACATGCACTGGTGCATCGGAATCCAATACTGATCTCCCAGGAGCCGCCCAAAGCACAAACTCTGAGAAGATTCACTCTTCTTGTACTTAAGTCGGCATTGTGCCTTTTATATTCAATTCCGATACGATTTCTGTGTTTCATTGTCAATGTGAAGGTCCAAGGGATACAGTAAACCTGCACTGGTGCATCGGAATCCAATACTGGTCTCCCAGGAGCCGCCCAAAGCACAAACTCTGAGAAGATTCACTCTTCTTGTACTTAAGTCGGCACTGTGCCTTTTATATTCAATTCCGATGCGATTTCTGTGTTTCATCGTCAATGTGAAGGTCCAAGGGATACAGTAAACCTGCACTGGTGCATCGGAATCCAATACTGGTCTCCCAGGAGCCGCTCAAAGCACAAACTCTTAGGAGACTCACTCTTCTTGTACTTAAGTCGGCACTGTGTCTTTTATATTCAATTCCGATGCGTTTTCTGTGTTTCATTGTCAATGTGAAGGTCCAAGGGATACAGTAAACCTGCACTGGTGCATCGGAATCCAATACTGGTCTCCCAGGAGCCGCCCAAAGCACAAACTCTGAGAAGATTCACTCTTGTTGTACTTAAGTCGGCACTGTGCCTTTTATATTCAATTCCGATGCGATTTCTGTGTGTGATCGTCAATGTGATGGTCCAAGGGATACAGTAATCCTGCACTGGTGCATCGGAATCCAATACTGGTCTCCCAGGAGCCGCTCAAACCACAAGCTCTTAGGAGACTCACTCTTCTTGTACTTAAGTCGGCACTGTGTCTTTTATATTCAATTCCGATGCGATTTCTGTGTTTCATTGTCAATGTGAAGGTCCAAGGGATACAGTAAACCTGCACTGGTGCATCGGAATCCAATACTGGTCTCCCAGGAGCCACCCAAAGCACAAACTCTGAGAAGATTCACTCTTCTTGTACTTAAGTCGGCACTGTGCCTTTTATATTCAATTCCGATGCGATTTCTGTGTTTCATCGTCAATGTGAAGGTCCAAGGGATACAGTAAACCTGCACTGGTGCATCGGAATGCAATACTGGTCTCCCAGGAGCCGCTCAAACCACAAACTCTTCGGAGACTCACTCTTCTTGTACTTATGTCGGCACTGTGTCTTTTATATTCAATTCCAATGCGATTTCTGTGTTTCATTGTCAATGTGAAGGTCCACGGGATACAGTAAACCTGCACTGGTGCATCGGAATCCAATACTGGTCTCCCAGGAGCCGCCCAAAGCACTAACTCTGAGAAGATTCACTCTTCTTGTACTTAAGTCGGCATTGTGCTTTTATATTCAATTCCGAAGCGATTTCTGTGTTTCATTGTCAATGTGAAGGTCCAAGGGATACAGTAAACCTGCACTGGTGCATCGGAATCCAATACTGGTCTCCCAGGAGCCGCCCAAAGCACAAACTCTGAGAAGATTCACTCTTCTTGTACTTAAGTCGGCACTGTGCCTTTTATATTCAATTCCGATGCGATTTCTGTGTTTCATCGTCAATGTGAAGGTCCAAGGGATACAGTAAACCTGCACTGGTGCATCGGAATCCAATACTGGTCTCCCAGGAGCCGCTCAAAGCACAAACTCTTAGGAGACTCACTCTTCTTGTACTTAAGTCGGCACTGTGTCTTTTATATTCAATTCCGATGTGTTTTCTGTGTTTCATTGTCAATGTGAAGGTCCAAGGGATACAGTAAACCTGCACTGGTGCATCGGAATCCAATACTGGTCTCCCAGGAGCCGCCCAAAGCACAAACTCTGAGAAGATTCACTCTTGTTGTACTTAAGTCGGCACTGTGCCTTTTATATTCAATTCCGATGCGATTTCTGTGTTTCATCGTCAATGTGAAGGTCCAAGGGATACAGTAATCCTGCACTGGTGCATCGGAATCCAATACTGGTCTCCCAGGAGCCGCTCAAACCACAAACTCTTAGGAGACTCACTCTTCTTGTACTTAAGTCGGCACTGTGTCTTTTATATTCAATTCCGATGCGATTTCTGTGTTTCATTGTCAATGTGAAGGTCCAAGGGATACAGTAAACCTGCACTGGTGCATCGGAATCCAATACTGGTCTCCCAGGAGCCGCCCAAAGCACAAACTCTGAGAAGATTCACTCTTCTTGTACTTAAGTCGGCATTGTGCCTTTTATATTCAATTCCGATGCGATTTCTGTGTTTCATTGTCAATGTGAAGGTGTAAGGGATACAGTAAACCTGCACTGGTGCATCGGAATCCCATACTGGTCTCCCAGGAGCCACCCAAGGCACAAACTCTGAGAAGATTCACTCTTCTTGTACTTAAGTCGGCACTGTGCCTTTTATATTCAATTACGATGCGATTTCTGTGTTTCATCGTCAATGTGAAGGTCCAAGGGATACAGTAAACCTGCACTGGTGCATCGGAATCCAATACTGGTCTCCCAGGAGCCGCTCAAACCACAAACTCTTCGGAGACTCACTCTTCTTGTACTTATGTCGGCACTGTGTCTTTTATATTCAATTCCGATGCGATTTCTGTGTTTCATTGTCAATGTGAAGGTCCAAGGGATACAGTAAACCTGCACTGGTGCATCGGAATCCAATACTGGTCTCCCAGGAGCCGCCCAAAGCACTAACTCTGAGAAGATTCACTCTTCTTGTACTTAAGTCGGCATTGTGCTTTTATATTCAATTCCGATGCGATTTCTGTGTTTCATTGTCAATGTGAAGGTCCAAGGGATACAGTAAACCTGCACTGGTGCATCGGAATCCAATGCTGGTCTCCCAGGAGCCGCCCAAAGCACAAACTCTGAGAAGATTCACTCTTCTTGTACTTAAGTCGGCACTGTGCCTTTTATATTCAATTCCGATGCGATTTCTGTGTTTCATCATCAATGTGAAGGTCCAAGGGATACAGTAAACCTGCACTGGTGCATCGGAATCCAATACTGGTCTCCCAGGAGCCGCCCAAAGCACAAACTCTGAGAAGATTCACTCTGCTTGTACTTAAGTCGGCACTGTGCCTTTTATATTCAATTACGATGCGATTTCTGTGTTTCATCGTCAATGTGAAGGTCCAAGGGATACAGTAAACATGCACTGGTGCATCGGAATCCAATACTGGTCTCCCAGGAGCCGCCCAAAGCACAAACTCTGAGAAGATTCACTCTTCTTGTACTTAAGTCGGCATTGTGCCTTTTATATTCAATTCCGATGCGATTTCTGTGTTTCATTGTCAATGTGAAGGTCCAAGGGATACAGTAAACCTGCACTGGTGCATCGGAATCCAATACTGGTCTCCCAGGAGCCGCCCAAAGCACAAACTCTGAGAAGATTCACTCTTCTTGTACTTAAGTCGGCACTGTGCCTTTTATATTCAATTCCAATGCGATTTCTGTGTTTCATCGTCAATGTGAAGGTCCAAGGGATACAGTAAACCTGCACTGGTGCATCGGAATCCAATACTGGTCTCCCAGGAGCCGCTCAAAGCACAAACTCTTAGGAGACTCACTCTTCTTGTACTTAAGTCGGCACTGTGTGTTTTATATTCAATTCCGATGCGTTTTCTGTGTTTCATTGTCAATGTGAAGGTCCAAGGGATACAGTAAACCTGCACTGGTGCATCGGAATCCAATACTGGTCTCCCAGGAGCCGCCCAAAGCACAAACTCTGAGAAGATTCACTCTTGTTGTACTTAAGTCGGCACTGTGCCTTTTATATTCAATTCCGATGCGATTTCTGTGTTTCATCGTCAATGTGAAGGTCCAAGGGATACAGTAATCCTGCACTGGTGCATCGGAATCCAATACTGGTCTCCCAGGAGCAGCTCAAACCACAAACTCTTAGGAGACTCACTCTTCTTGTACTTAAGTCGGCACTGTGTCTTTTATATTCAATTCCGATACGATTTCTGTGTTTCATTGTCAATGTGAAGGTCCAAGGGATACAGTAAACCTGCACTGGTGCATCGGAATCCAATACTGGTCTCCCAGGAGCCGCCCAAAGCACAAACTCTGAGAAGATTCACTCTTCTTGTACTTAAGTCGGCATTGTGCCTTTTATATTCAATTCCGATGCGATTTCTGTGTTTCATTGTCAATGTGAAGGTCTAAGGGATACAGTAAACCTGCACTGGTGCATCGGAATCCCATACTGGTCTCCCAGGAGCCACCCAAAGCACAAACTCTGAGAAGATTCACTCTTCTTGTACTTAAGTCGGCACTGTGCCTTTTATATTCAATTCCGAGGCGATTTCTGTGTTTCATCGTCAATGTGAAGGTCCAAGGGATACAGTAAACCTGCACTGGTGCATCGGAATCCAATACTGGTCTCCCAGGAGCCGCTCAAACCACAAACTCTTCGGAGACTCACTCTTCTTGTACTTATGTCGGCACTGTGTCTTTTATATTCAATTCCGATGCGATTTCTGTGTTTCATTGTCAATGTGAAGGTCCAAGGGATACAGTAAACCTGCACTGGTGCATCGGAATCCAATACTGGTCTCCCAGGAGCCGCCCAAAGCACTAACTCTGAGAAGATTCACTCTTCTTGTACTTAAGTCGGCATTGTGCTTTTATATTCAATTCCGATGAGATTTCTGTGTTTCATTGTCAATGTGAAGGTCCAAGGGATACAGTAAACCTGCACTGGTGCATCGGAATCCAATACTGGTCTCCCAGGAGCCGCCCAAAGCACAAACTCTGAGAAGATTCACTCTTCTTGTACTTAAGTCGGCACTGTGCCTTTTATATTCAATTCCGATGCGATTTCTGTGTTTCATCATCAATGTGAAGGTCCAAGGGATACAGTAAACCTGCACTGGTGCATCGGAATCCAATACTGGTCTCCCAGGAGCCGCCCAAAGCACAAACTCTGAGAAGATTCACTCTTCTTGTACTTAAGTCGGCACTGTGCCTTTTATATTCAATTACGATGCGATTTCTGTGTTTCATCGTCAATGTGAAGGTCCAAGGGATACAGTAAACTAGCACTGGTGCATCGGAATCCAATACTGGTCTCCCAGGAGCCGCTCAAACCACAAACTCTTAGGAGACTCACTCTTCTTGTACTTAAGTCGGCACTGTGTCTTTTATATTCAATTCCAATGCGATTTCTGTGTTTCATTGTCAATGTGAAGGTCCAAGAGATACCGTAAACCTGCACTGGTGCATCGGAATCCAATACTAGTCTCCCAGGAGCCGCCCAAAAGCTCAAACTCTGAGAAGATTCACTGTTCTTGTACTTAAGTCGGCATTGTGCCTTTTATATTCAATTCCGATGCGATTACTGTGTTTCATCGTCAATGTGAAGGTCCAAGGGATACAGTAAACCTGCACTGGTGCATCGGAATCCAATACTGGTCTCCCAGGAGCCGCTCAAAGCACAAACTCTGAGAAGATTCACTCTTCTTGTACTTAGGTCGGCACTGTGCCTTTTATATTCAATTCCGATGCGATTTCTGTGTTTCATCGTCAATGTGAAGGTCCAAGGGATACAGTAAACCTGCACTGGTGCATCGGAATCCAATACTGGTCTCCCAGGAGCCGCTCAAAGCACAAACTCTTAGGAGACTCACTCTTCTTGTACTTAAGTCGGCACTGTGTCTTTTATATTCAATTCCGATGCGTTTTCTGTGTTTCATTGTCAATGTGAAGGTCCAAGGGATACAGTAAACCTGCACTGGTGCATCGGAATCCAATACTGGTCTCCCAGGAGCCGCCCAAAGCACAAACTCTGAGAAGATTCACTCTTGTTGTACTTAAGTCGGCACTGTGCCTTTTATATTCAATTCCGATGCGATTTCTGTGTTTCATCGTCAATGTGAAGGTCCAAGGGATACAGTAATCCTGCACTGGTGCATCGGAATCCAATACTGGTCTCCCAGGAGCCGCTCAAACCACAAACTCTTAGGAGACTCACTCTTCTTGTACTTAAGTCGGCACTGTGTCTTTTATATTCAATTCCGATGCGATTTCTGTGTTTCATTGTCAATGTGAAGGTCCAAGGGATACAGTAAACCTGCACTGGTGCATCGGAATCCAATACTGGTCTCCCAGGAGCCGCCCAAAGCACAAACTCTGAGAAGATTCACTCTTCTTGTACTTAAGTCGGCATTGTGCCTTTTATATTCAATTCCGATGCGATTTCTGTGTTTCATTGTCAATGTGAAGGTCTAAGGGATACAGTAAACCTGCACTTGTGCATCGGAATCCCATACTGGTCTCCCAGGAGCCACCCAAAGCACAAACTCTGAGAAGATTCACTCTTCTTGTACTTAAGTCGGCACTGTGCCTTTTATATTCAATTCCGATGCGATTTCTGTGTTTCATCGTCAATGTGAAGGACCAAGGGATACAGTAAACCTGCACTGGTGCATCGGAATCCAATACTGGTCTCCCAGGAGCCGCTCAAACCACAAACTCTTCGGAGACTCACTCTTCTTGTACTTATGTCGGCACTGTGTCTTTTATATTCAATTCCGATGCGATTTCTGTGTTTCATTGTCAATGTGAAGGTCCAAGGGATACAGTAAACCTGCACTGGTGCATCGGAATCCAATACTGGTCTCCCAGGAGCCGCCCAAAGCACTAACTCTGAGAAGATTCACTCTTCTTGTACTTAAGTGGGCGTTGTGCTTTTATATTCAATTCCGATGCGATTTCTGTGTTTCATTGTCAATGTGAAGGTCCAAGGGATACAGTAAACCTGCACTGGTGCATCGGAATCCAATACTGGTCTCCCAGGAGCCGCTCAAACCACAAACTCTTAGGAGACTCACTCTTCTTGTACTTAAGTCGGCACTGTGTCTTTTATATTCAATTCCAATGCGATTTCTGTGTTTCATTGTCAATGTGAAGGTCCAAGGGATACCGTAAACCTGCAATGGTGCATCGGAATCCAATACTAGTCTCCCAGGAGCCGCCCAAAAGCTCAAATTCTGAGAAGATTCACTGTTCTTGTACTTAAGTCGGCATTGTGCCTTTTATATTCAATTCCGATGCGATTTCTGTGTTTCATCGTCAATGTGAAGGTCCAAGGGATACAGCAAACCTGCACTGGTGCATCGGAATCCAATACTGGTCTCCCAGGAGCCGCTCAAACCACAAACTCTTCGGAGACTCACTCTTCTTGTACTTATGTCGGCACTGTGTCTTTTATATTCAATTCCGATGCGATTTCTGTGTTTCATTGTCAATGTGAAGGTCCAAGGGATACAGTAAACCTGCACTGGTGCATCGGAATCCAATACTGGTCTCCCAGGAGCCGCCCAAAGCACTAACTCTGAGAAGATTCACTCTTCTTGTACTTAAGTCGGCATTGTGCTTTTATATTCAATTCCGATGCGATTTCTGTGTTTCATTGTCAATGTGAAGGTCCAAGGGATACAGTAAACCTGCACTGGTGCATCGGAATCCAATGCTGGTCTCCCAGGAGCCGCCCAAAGCACAAACTCTGAGAAGATTCACTCTTCTTGTACTTAAGTCGGCACTGTGCCTTTTATATTCAATTCCGATGCGATTTCTGTGTTTCATCATCAATGTGAAGGTCCAAGGGATACAGTAAACCTGCACTGGTGCATCGGAATCCAATACTGGTCTCCCAGGAGCCGCCCAAAGCACAAACTCTGAGAAGATTCACTCTGCTTGTACTTAAGTCGGCACTGTGCCTTTTATATTCAATTACGATGCGATTTCTGTGTTTCATCGTCAATGTGAAGGTCCAAGGGATACAGTAAACATGCACTGGTGCATCGGAATCCAATACTGGTCTCCCAGGAGCCGCCCAAAGCACAAACTCTGAGAAGATTCACTCTTCTTGTACTTAAGTCGGCATTGTGCCTTTTATATTCAATTCCGATGCGATTTCTGTGTTTCATTGTCAATGTGAAGGTCCAAGGGATACAGTAAACCTGCACTGGTGCATCGGAATCCAATACTGGTCTCCCAGGAGCCGCCCAAAGCACAAACTCTGAGAAGATTCACTCTTCTTGTACTTAAGTCGGCACTGTGCCTTTTATATTCAATTCCAATGCGATTTCTGTGTTTCATCGTCAATGTGAAGGTCCAAGGGATACAGTAAACCTGCACTGGTGCATCGGAATCCAATACTGGTCTCCCAGGAGCCGCTCAAAGCACAAACTCTTAGGAGACTCACTCTTCTTGTACTTAAGTCGGCACTGTGTGTTTTATATTCAATTCCGATGCGTTTTCTGTGTTTCATTGTCAATGTGAAGGTCCAAGGGATACAGTAAACCTGCACTGGTGCATCGGAATCCAATACTGGTCTCCCAGGAGCCGCCCAAAGCACAAACTCTGAGAAGATTCACTCTTGTTGTACTTAAGTCGGCACTGTGCCTTTTATATTCAATTCCGATGCGATTTCTGTGTTTCATCGTCAATGTGAAGGTCCAAGGGATACAGTAATCCTGCACTGGTGCATCGGAATACAATACTGGTCTCCCAGGAGCAGCTCAAACCACAAACTCTTAGGAGACTCACTCTTCTTGTACTTAAGTCGGCACTGTGTCTTTTATATTCAATTCCGATACGATTTCTGTGTTTCATTGTCAATGTGAAGGTCCAAGGGATACAGTAAACCTGCACTGGTGCATCGGAATCCAATACTGGTCTCCCAGGAGCCGCCCAAAGCACAAACTCTGAGAAGATTCACTCTTCTTGTACTTAAGTCGGCATTGTGCCTTTTATATTCAATTCCGATGCGATTTCTGTGTTTCATTGTCAATGTGAAGGTCTAAGGGATACAGTAAACCTGCACTGGTGCATCTGAATCCCATACTGGTCTCCCAGGAGCCACCCAAAGCACAAACTCTGAGAAGATTCACTCTTCTTGTACTTAAGTCGGCACTGTGCCTTTTATATTCAATTCCGAGGCGATTTCTGTGTTTCATCGTCAATGTGAAGGTCCAAGGGATACAGTAAACCTGCACTGGTGCATCGGAATCCAATACTGGTCTCCCAGGAGCCGCTCAAACCACAAACTCTTCGGAGACTCACTCTTCTTGTACTTATGTCGGCACTGTGTCTTTTATATTCAATTCCGATGCGATTTCTGTGTTTCATTGTCAATGTGAAGGTCCAAGGGATACAGTAAACCTGCACTGGTGCATCGGAATCCAATACTGGTCTCCCAGGAGCCGCCCAAAGCACTAACTCTGAGAAGATTCACTCTTCTTGTACTTAAGTCGGCATTGTGCTTTTATATTCAATTCCGATGAGATTTCTGTGTTTCATTGTCAATGTGAAGGTCCAAGGGATACAGTAAACCTGCACTGGTGCATCGGAATCCAATACTGGTCTCCCAGGAGCCGCCCAAAGCACAAACTCTGAGAAGATTCACTCTTCTTGTACTTAAGTCGGCACTGTGCCTTTTATATTCAATTCCGATGCGATTTCTGTGTTTCATCATCAATGTGAAGGTCCAAGGGATACAGTAAACCTGCACTGGTGCATCGGAATCCAATACTGGTCTCCCAGGAGCCGCCCAAAGCACAAACTCTGAGAAGATTCACTCTTCTTGTACTTAAGTCGGCACTGTGCCTTTTATATTCAGTTACGATGCGATTTCTGTGTTTCATCGTCAATGTGAAGGTCCAAGGGATACAGTAATCTAGCACTGGTGCATCGGAATCCAATACTGGTCTCCCAGGAGCCGCTCAAACCACAAACTCTTAGGAGACTCACTCTTCTTGTACTTAAGTCGGCACTGTGTCTTTTATATTCAATTCCAATGCGATTTCTGTGTTTCATTGTCAATGTGAAGGTCCAAGGGATACCGTAAACCTGCAATGGTGCATCGGAATCCAATACTAGTCTCCCAGGAGCCGCCCAAAAGCTCAAACTCTGAGAAGATTCACTGTTCTTGTACTTAAGTCGGCATTGTGCCTTTTATATTCAATTCCGATGCGATTACTGTGTTTCATCGTCAATGTGAAGGTCCAAGGGATACAGTAAACCTGCACTGGTGCATCGGAATCCAATACTGGTCTCCCAGGAGCCGCTCAAAGCACAAACTCTGAGAAGATTCACTCTTCTTGTACTTAGGTCGGCACTGTGCCTTTTATATTCAATTCCGATGCGATTTCTGTGTTTCATCGTCAATGTGAAGGTCCAAGGGATACAGTAAACCTGCACTGGTGCATCGGAATCCAATACTGGTCTCCCAGGAGCCGCTCAAAGCACAAACTCTTAGGAGACTCACTCTTCTTGTACTTAAGTCGGCACTGTGTCTTTTATATTCAATTCCGATGCGTTTTCTGTGTTTCATTGTCAATGTGAAGGTCCAAGGGATACAGTAAACCTGCACTGGTGCATCGGAATCCAATACTGGTCTCCCAGGAGCCGCCCAAAGCACAAACTCTGAGAAGATTCACTCTTGTTGTACTTAAGTCGGCACTGTGCCTTTTATATTCAATTCCGATGCGATTTCTGTGTTTCATCGTCAATGTGAAGGTCCAAGGGATACAGTAATCCTGCACTGGTGCATCGGAATCCAATACTGGTCTCCCAGGAGCCGCTCAAACCACAAACTCTTAGGAGACTCACTCTTCTTGTACTTAAGTCGGCACTGTGTCTTTTATATTCAATTCCGATGCGATTTCTGTGTTTCATTGTCAATGTGAAGGTCCAAGGGATACAGTAAACCTGCACTGGTGCATCGGAATCCAATACTGGTCTCCCAGGAGCCGCCCAAAGCACAAACTCTGAGAAGATTCACTCTTCTTGTACTTAAGTCGGCATTGTGCCTTTTATATTCAATTCCGATGCGATTTCTGTGTTTCATTGTCAATGTGAAGGTCTAAGGGATACAGTAAACCTGCACTGGTGCATCGGAATCCCATACTGGTCTCCCAGGAGCCACCCAAAGCACAAACTCTGAGAAGATTCACTCTTCTTGTACTTAAGTCGGCACTGTGCCTTTTATATTCAATTCCGATGCGATTTCTGTGTTTCATCGTCAATGTGAAGGTCCAAGGGATACAGTAAACCTGCACTGGTGCATCGGAATCCAATACTGGTCTCCCAGGAGCCGCTCAAACCACAAACTCTTCGGAGACTCACTCTTCTTGTACTTAAGTCGGCACTGTGACTTTTATATTCAATTCCGATGCGATTTCTGTGTTTCATTGTCAATGTGAAGGTCCAAGGGATACAGTAAACCTGCACTGGTGCATCGGAATCCAATAATGGTCTCCCAGGAGCCGCCCAAAGCACTAACTCTGAGAAGATTCACTCTTCTTGTACTTAAGTGGGCGTTGTGCTTTTATATTCAATTCCGATGCGATTTCTGTGTTTCATCGTCAATGTGAAGGTCCAAGGGATACAGTAATCCTGCACTGGTGCATCGGAATCCAATACTGGTCTCCCAGGAGCCGCTCAAACCACAAACTCTTAGGAGACTCACTCTTCTTGTACTTAAGTCGGCACTGTGTCTTTTATATTCAATTCCGATGCGATTTCTGTGTTTCATTGTCAATGTGAAGGTCCAAGGGATACAGTAAACCTGCACTGGTGCATCGGAATCCAATACTGGTCTCCCAGGAGCCGCCCAAAGCACAAACTCTGAGAAGATTCACTCTTCTTGTACTTAAGTCGGCATTGTGCCTTTTATATTCAATTCCGATGCGATTTCTGTGTTTCATTGTCAATGTGAAGGTCTAAGGGATACAGTAAACCTGCACTGGTGCATCGGAATCCCATACTGGTCTCCCAGGAGCCACCCAAAGCACAAACTCTGAGAAGATTCACTCTTCTTGTACTTAAGTCGGCACTGTGCCTTTTATATTCAATTCCGATGCGATTTCTGTGTTTCATCGTCAATGTGAAGGACCAAGGGATACAGTAAACCTGCACTGGTGCATCGGAATCCAATACTGGTCTCCCAGGAGCCGCTCAAACCACAAACTCTTCGGAGACTCACTCCTCTTGTACTTATGTCGGCACTGTGTCTTTTATATTCAATTCCGATGCGATTTCTGTGTTTCATTGTCAATGTGAAGGTCCAAGGGATACAGTAAACCTGCACTGGTGCATCGGAATCCAATACTGGTCTCCCAGGAGCCGCCCAAAGCACTAACTCTGAGAAGATTCACTCTTCTTGTACTTAAGTGGGCGTTGTGCTTTTATATTCAATTCCGATGCGATTTCTGTGTTTCATTGTCAATGTGAAGGTCCAAGGGATACAGTAAACCTGCACTGGTGCATCGGAATCCAATACTGGTCTCCCAGGAGCCGCTCAAACCACAAACTCTTAGGAGACTCACTCTTCTTGTACTTAAGTCGGCACTGTGTCTTTTATATTCAATTCCAATGCGATTTCTGTGTTTCATTGTCAATGTGAAGGTCCAAGGGATACCGTAAACCTGCAATGGTGCATCGGAATCCAATACTAGTCTCCCAGGAGCCGCCCAAAAGCTCAAATTCTGAGAAGATTCACTGTTCTTGTACTTAAGTCGGCATTGTGCCTTTTATATTCAATTCCGATGCGATTTCTGTGTTTCATCGTCAATGTGAAGGTCCAAGGGATACAGCAAACCTGCACTGGTGCATCGGAATCCAATACTGGTCTCCCAGGAGCCGCTCAAACCACAAACTCTTCGGAGACTCACTCTTCTTGTACTTATGTCGGCACTGTGTCTTTTATATTCAATTCCGATGCGATTTCTGTGTTTCATTGTCAATGTGAAGGTCCAAGGGATACAGTAAACCTGCACTGGTGCATCGGAATCCAATACTGGTCTCCCAGGAGCCGCCCAAAGCACTAACTCTGAGAAGATTCACTCTTCTTGTACTTAAGTCGGCATTGTGCTTTTATATTCAATTCCGATGCGATTTCTGTGTTTCATTGTCAATGTGAAGGTCCAAGGGATACAGTAAACCTGCACTGGTGCATCGGAATCCAATGCTGGTCTCCCAGGAGCCGCCCAAAGCACAAACTCTGAGAAGATTCACTCTTCTTGTACTTAAGTCGGCACTGTGCCTTTTATATTCAATTCCGATGCGATTTCTGTGTTTCATCATCAATGTGAAGGTCCAAGGGATACAGTAAACCTGCACTGGTGCATCGGAATCCAATACTGGTCTCCCAGGAGCCGCCCAAAGCACAAACTCTGAGAAGATTCACTCTGCTTGTACTTAAGTCGGCACTGTGCCTTTTATATTCAATTACGATGCGATTTCTTTGTTTCATCGTCAATGTGAAGGTCCAAGGGATACAGTAAACATGCACTGGTGCATCGGAATCCAATACTGGTCTCCCAGGAGCCGCCCAAAGCACAAACTCTGAGAAGATTCACTCTTCTTGTACTTAAGTCGGCATTGTGCCTTTTATATTCAATTCCGATGCGATTTCTGTGTTTCATTGTCAATGTGAAGGTCCAAGGGATACAGTAAACCTGCACTGGTGCATCGGAATCCAATACTGGTCTCCCAGGAGCCGCCCAAAGCACAAACTCTGAGAAGATTCACTCTTCTTGTACTTAAGTCGGCACTGTGCCTTTTATATTCAATTCCAATGCGATTTCTGTGTTTCATCGTCAATGTGAAGGTCCAAGGGATACAGTAAACCTGCACTGGTGCATCGGAATCCAATACTGGTCTCCCAGGAGCCGCTCAAAGCACAAACTCTTAGGAGACTCACTCTTCTTGTACTTAAGTCGGCACTGTGTGTTTTATATTCAATTCCGATGCGTTTTCTGTGTTTCATTGTCAATGTGAAGGTCCAAGGGATACAGTAAACCTGCACTGGTGCATCGGAATCCAATACTGGTCTCGCAGGAGCCGCCCAAAGCACAAACTCTGAGAAGATTCACTCTTGTTGTACTTAAGTCGGCACTGTGCCTTTTATATTCAATTCCGATGCGATTTCTGTGTTTCATCGTCAATGTGAAGGTCCAAGGGATACAGTAATCCTGCACTGGTGCATCGGAATACAATACTGGTCTCCCAGGAGCAGCTCAAACCACAAACTCTTAGGAGACTCACTCTTCTTGTACTTAAGTCGGCACTGTGTCTTTTATATTCAATTCCGATACGATTTCTGTGTTTCATTGTCAATGTGAAGGTCCAAGGGATACAGTAAACCTGCACTGGTGCATCGGAATCCAATACTGGTCTCCCAGGAGCCGCCCAAAGCACAAACTCTGAGAAGATTCACTCTTCTTGTACTTAAGTCGGCATTGTGCCTTTTATATTCAATTCCGATGCGATTTCTGTGTTTCATTGTCAATGTGAAGGTCTAAGGGATACAGTAAACCTGCACTGGTGCATCGGAATCCCATACTGGTCTCCCAGGAGCCACCCAAAGCACAAACTCTGAGAAGATTCACTCTTCTTGTACTTAAGTCGGCACTGTGCCTTTTATATTCAATTCCGAGGCGATTTCTGTGTTTCATCGTCAATGTGAAGGTCCAAGGGATACAGTAAACCTGCACTGGTGCATCGGAATCCAATACTGGTCTCCCAGGAGCCGCCCAAAACACAAACTCTGAGAAGATTCTCTCTTCTTGTACTTAAGTCGGCACTGTGTCTTTTATATTCAATTCCGATGCGATTTCTGTGTTTCATTATGTGAAGGTCCAAGGGATACAGTAAACCTGCACTGGTGAATCGGAATCCAATACTGGTCTCCCAGGAGCCGCCCAAAGCACTAACTCTGAGAAGATTCACTCTTCTTGTACTTAAGTCGGCATTGTGCTTTTATATTCAATTCCGATGAGATTTCTGTGTTTCATTGTCAATGTGAAGGTCCAAGGGATACAGTAAACCTGCACTGGTGCATCGGAATCCAATACTGGTCTCCCAGGAGCCGCCCAAAGCACAAACTCTGAGAAGATTCACTCTTCTTGTACTTAAGTCGGCACTGTGCCTTTTATATTCAATTCCGATGCGATTTCTGTGTTTCATCATCAATGTGAAGGTCCAAGGGATACAGTAAACCTGCACTGGTGCATCGGAATCCAATACTGGTCTCCCACGAGCCGCCCAAAGCACAAACTCTGAGAAGATTCACTCTTCTTGTACTTAAGTCGGCACTGTGCCTTTTATATTCAATTACGATGCGATTTCTGTGTTTCATCGTCAATGTGAAGGTCCAAGGGATACAGTAAACTAGCACTGGTGCATCGGAATCCAATACTGGTCTCCCAGGAGCCGCTCAAACCACAAACTCTTAGGAGACTCACTCTTCTTGTACTTAAGTCGGCACTGTGTCTTTTATATTCAATTCCAATGCGATTTCTGTGTTTCATTGTCAATGTGAAGGTCCAAGGGATACCGTAAACCTGCAATGGTGCATCGGAATCCAATACTAGTCTCCCAGGAGCCGCCCAAAAGCTCAAACTCTGAGAAGATTCACTGTTCTTGTACTTAAGTCGGCACTGTGCCTTTTATATTCAATTCCGATGCGATTACTGTGTTTCATCGTCAATGTGAAGGTCCAAGGGATACAGTAAACCTGCACTGGTGCATCGGAATCCAATACTGGTCTCCCAGGAGCCGCCCAAAGCACAAACTCTTAGGAGACTCACTCTTCTTGTACTTAAGTCGGCACTGTGTGTTTTATATTCAATTCCGATGCGTTTTCTGTGTTTCATTGTCAATGTGAAGGTCCAAGGGATACAGTAAACCTGCACTGGTGCATCGGAATCCAATACTGGTCTCCCAGGAGCCGCCCAAAGCACAAACTCTGAGAAGATTCACTCTTCTTGTACTTAAGTCGGCACTGTGCCTTTTATATTCAATTACGATGCGATTTCTGTGTTTCATCATCAATGTGAAGGTCCAAGGGATACAGTAAACCTGCACTGGTGCATCGGAATCCAATACTGGTCTCCCAGGAGCCGCCCAAAGCACAAACTCTGAGAAGATTCACTCTTCTTGTACTTAAGTCGGCACTGTGCCTTTTATATTCAATTACGATGCGATTTCTGTGTTTCATCGTCAATGTGAAGGTCCAAGGGATACAGTAAACTAGCACTGGTGCATCGGAATCCAATACTGGTCTCCCAGGAGCCGCTCAAACCACAAACTCTTAGGAGACTCACTCTTCTTGTACTTAAGTCGGCACTGTGTCTTTTATATTCAATTCCAATGCGATTTCTGTGTTTCATTGTCAATGTGAAGGTCCAAGGGATACAGTAAACCTGCACTGGTGCATCGGAATCCAATACTGGTCTCCCAGGAGCCGCCCAAAGCACAAACTCTGAGAAGATTCACTCTTCTTGTACTTAAGTCGGCACTGTGCCTTTTATATTCAATTACGATGCGATTTCTGTGTTTCATCGTCAATGTGAAGGTCCAAGGGATACAGTAAACTAGCACTGGTGCATCGGAATCCAATACTGGTCTCCCAGGAGCCGCTCAAACCACAAACTCTTAGGAGACTCACTCTTCTTGTACTTAAGTCGGCACTGTGTCTTTTATATTCAATTCCAATGCGATTTCTGTGTTTCATTGTCAATGTGAAGGTCCAAGGGATACCGTAAACCTGCAATGGTGCATCGGAATCCAATACTAGTCTCCCAGGAGCCGCCCAAAAGCTCAAACTCTGAGAAGATTCACTGTTCTTGTACTTAAGTCGGCACTGTGCCTTTTATATTCAATTCCGATGCGATTACTGTGTTTCATCGTCAATGTGAAGGTCCAAGGGATACAGTAAACCTGCACTGGTGCATCGGAATCCAATACTGGTCTCCCAGGAGCCGCCCAAAGCACAAACTCTTAGGAGACTCACTCTTCTTGTACTTAAGTCGGCACTGTGTGTTTTATATTCAATTCCGATGCGTTTTCTGTGTTTCATTGTCAATGTGAAGGTCCAAGGGATACAGTAAACCTGCACTGGTGCATCGGAATCCAATACTGGTCTCCCAGGAGCCGCCCAAAGCACAAACTCTGAGAAGATTCACTCTTCTTGTACTTAAGTCGGCACTGTGCCTTTTATATTCAATTACGATGCGATTTCTGTGTTTCATCATCAATGTGAAGGTCCAAGGGATACAGTAAACCTGCACTGGTGCATCGGAATCCAATACTGGTCTCCCAGGAGCCGCCCAAAGCACAAACTCTGAGAAGATTCACTCTTCTTGTACTTAAGTCGGCACTGTGCCTTTTATATTCAATTACGATGCGATTTCTGTGTTTCATCGTCAATGTGAAGGTCCAAGGGATACAGTAAACTAGCACTGGTGCATCGGAATCCAATACTGGTCTCCCAGGAGCCGCTCAAACCACAAACTCTTAGGAGACTCACTCTTCTTGTACTTAAGTCGGCACTGTGTCTTTTATATTCAATTCCAATGCGATTTCTGTGTTTCATTGTCAATGTGAAGGTCCAAGGGATACAGTAAACCTGCACTGGTGCATCGGAATCCAATACTGGTCTCCCAGGAGCCGCCCAAAGCACAAACTCTGAGAAGATTCACTCTTCTTGTACTTAAGTCGGCACTGTGCCTTTTATATTCAATTACGATGCGATTTCTGTGTTTCATCGTCAATGTGAAGGTCCAAGGGATACAGTAAACTAGCACTGGTGCATCGGAATCCAATACTGGTCTCCCAGGAGCCGCTCAAACCACAAACTCTTAGGAGACTCACTCTTCTTGTACTTAAGTCGGCACTGTGTCTTTTATATTCAATTCCAATGCGATTTCTGTGTTTCATTGTCAATGTGAAGGTCCAAGGGATACAGTAAACCTGCACTGGTGCATCGGAATCCAATACTGGTCTCCCAGGAGCCGCCCAAAGCACAAACTCTGAGAAGATTCACTTTTCTTGTACTTAAGTCGGCACTGTGCCTTTTATATTCAATTCCGATGCGATTACTGTGTTTCATCGTCAATGTGAAGGTCCAAGGGATACAGTAAACCTGCACTGGTGCATCGGAATCCAATACTGGTCTCCCAGGAGCCGCTCAAAGCACAAACTCTGAGAAGATTCACTCTTCTTGTACTTAGGTCGGCACTGTGCCTTTTATATTCAATTCCGATGCGATTTCTGTGTTTCATCGTCAATGTGAAGGTCCAAGGGATACAGTAAACCTGCACTGGTGCATCGGAATCCAATACTGGTCTCCCAGGAGCCGCTCAAAGCACAAACTCTTAGGAGACTCACTCTTCTTGTACTTAAGTCGGCACTGTGTGTTTTATATTCAATTCCGATGCGTTTTCTGTGTTTCATTGTCAATGTGAAGGTCCAAGGGATACAGTAAACCTGCACTGGTGCATCGGAATCCAATACTGGTCTCCCAGGAGCCGCCCAAAGCACAAACTCTGAGAAGATTCACTCTTGTTGTACTTAAGTCGGCACTGTGCCTTTTATATTCAATTCCGATGCGATTTCTGTGTTTCATCGTCAATGTGAAGGTCCAAGGGATACAGTAATCCTGCACTGGTGCATCGGAATCCAATACTGGTCTCCCAGGAGCCGCTCAAACCACAAACTCTTAGGAGACTCACTCTTCTTGTACTTAAGTCGGCACTGTGTCTTTTATATTCAATTCCGACGCGATTTCTGTGTTTCATTGTCAATGTGAAGGTCCAAGGGATACAGTAAACCTGCACTGGTGCATCGGAATCCAATACTGGTCTCCCAGGAGCCGCCCAAAGCACAAACTCTGAGAAGATTCACTCTTCTTGTACTTAAGTCGGCATTGTGCCTTTTATATTCAATTCCGATGCGATTTCTGTGTTTCATTGTCAATGTGAAGGTCTAAGGGATACAGTAAACCTGCACTGGTGCATCGGAATCCCATACTGGTCTCCCAGGAGCCACCCAAAGCACAAACTCTGAGAAGATTCACTCTTCTTGTACTTAAGTCGGCACTGTGCCTTTTATATTCAATTCCGATGCGATTTCTGTGTTTCATCGTCAATGTGAAGGTCCAAGGGATACAGTAAACCTGCACTGGTGCATCGGAATCCAATACTGGTCTCCCAGGAGCCGCTCAAACCACAAACTCTTCGGAGACTCACTCTTCTTGTACTTATGTCGGCACTGTGTCTTTTATATTCAATTCCGATGCGATTTCTGTGTTTCATTGTCAATGTGAAGGTCCAAGGGATACAGTAAACCTGCACTGGTGCATCGGAATCCAATACTGGTCTCCCAGGAGCCGCCCAAAGCACTAACTCTGAGAAGATTCACTCTTCTTGTACTTAAGTGGGCGTTGTGCTTTTATATTCAATTCCGATGCGATTTCTGTGTTTCATTGTCAATGTGAAGGTCCAAGGGATACAGTAAACCTGCACTGGTGCATCGGAATCCAATACTGGTCTCCCAGGAGCCGCTCAAACCACAAACTCTTAGGAGACTCACTCTTCTTGTACTTAAGTCGGCACTGTGCCTTTTCTATTCAATTCCAATGCGATTTCTGTGTTTCATTGTCAATGTGAAGGTCCAAGGGATACCGTAAACCTGCAATGGTGCATCGGAATCCAATACTAGTCTCCCAGGAGCCGCCCAAAATCTCAAATTCTGAGAAGATTCACTGTTCTTGTACTTAAGTCGGCATTGTGCCTTTTATATTCAATTCCGATGCGATTTCTGTGTTTCATCGTCAATGTGAAGGTCCAAGGGATACAGCAAACCTGCACTGGTGCATCGGAATCCAATACTGGTCTCCCAGGAGCCGCTCAAACCACAAACTCTTAGGAGACTCACTCTTCTTGTACTTAAGTCGGCACTGTGTCTTTTATATTCAATTTCGATGCGATTTCTGTGTTTCATTGTCAATGTGAAGGTCCAAGGGATACAGTAAACCTGCACTGGTGCATCGGAATCCAATACTGGTCTCCCAGGAGCCGCCCAAAGCACAAACTCTGAGAAGATTTACTCTTCTTGTACTTAAGTCGGCACTGTGCGTTTTATATTCAATTCCGATGCGATTTCTGTGTTTCATCGTCAATGTGAAGGTCCAAGGGATACAGTAAACCTGCACTGGTGCATCGGAATCCAATACTGGTCTCCCAGGAGCCGCCCAAAGCACAAACTCTGAGACGATTCACTCTTCTTGTACTTAAGTCGGCACTGTGCCTTTTATATTCAATTCCGATGCGATTTCTGTGTTCCATCGTCGATGTGAAGGTCCAAGGGATACAGTAAACCTGCACTGGTGCATCGGAATCCAATACTGGTCTCCCAGGAGCCGCTCAAACCACAAACTCTTAGGAGACTCACTCTTCTTGTACTTAAGTCGGCACTGTGCCTTTTATATTCAATTACGATGCGATTTCTGTGTTTCATCGTCAATGGGAAGGTCCAAGGGATACAGTAAACCTGCACTGGTGCATCGGAATCCAATACTGGTCTCCCAGGAGCCGCTCAAACCACAAACTCTTAGGAGACTCACTCTTCTTGTACTTAAGTCGGCACTGTGTCTTTTATATTCAATTCCAATGCGATTTCTGTGTTTCATTGTCAATGTGAAGGTCCAAGGGATACCGTAAACCTGCAATGGTGCATCGGAATCCAATACTAGTCTCCCAGGAGCCGCCCAAAAGCTCAAACTCTGAGAAGATTCACTCTTCTTGTACTTAAGTCGGCACTGTGTCTTTTATATTCAATTCCGATGCGATTTCTGTGTTTCATTGTCAATGTGAAGGTCCAAGGGATACAGTAAACCTGCACTGGTGCATCGGAACACAATACTGGTCTCCCAGGAGCCGCTCAAACCACAAACTCTCAGGAGACTCACTCTTCTTGTACTTAAGTGGGCATTGCTCCTTTTATATTCAATTCCGATGAGATTTCTGTGTTTCATCGTCAATTTGAAGGTCCAAGGATACAGTAAACATGCACTGGTGCATCGGAATCCAATACTGGTCTCCCAGGAGCCGCTCAAACCACAAACTCTTAGGAGACTCACTCTTCTTGTACTTAAGTCGGCACTGTGTCTTTTATATTCAATTCCGATGCGATTTCTGTGTTTCATTGTCAATGTGAAGGTCCAAGGGATACAGTAAACCTGCACTGGTGCATCGGAATCCAATACTGGTCTCCCAGGAGCCGCCCAAAGCACAAACTCTGAGACGATTCACTCTTCTTGTACTTAAGTCGGCACTGTGCCTTTCATATTCAATTCCGATGCGATTTCTGTGTTCCATCGTCGATGTGAAAGTCCAAGGGATACAGTAAACCTGCACTGGTGCATCGGAATCCAATACTGGTCTCCCAGGAGCCGCTCAAACCACAAACTCTTAGGAGACTCACTCTTCTTGTACTTAAGTCGGCACTGTGTCTTTTATATTCAATTCCAATGCGATTTCTGTGTTTCATTGTCAATGTGAAGGTCCAAGGGATACAGTAAACCTGCACTGGTGCATCGGAATCCAATACTGGTCTCCCAGGAGCCGCCCAAAGCACAAACTCTGAGAAGATTCACTCTTCTTGTACTTAAGTCGGCACTGTGCCTTTTATATTCAATTACGATGCGATTTCTGTGTTTCATCGTCAATGTGAAGGTCCAAGGGATACAGTAAACTAGCACTGGTGCATCGGAATCCAATACTGGTCTCCCAGGAGCCGCTCAAACCACAAACTCTTAGGAGACTCACTCTTCTTGTACTTAAGTCGGCACTGTGTCTTTTATATTCAATTCCAATGCGATTTCTGTGTTTCATTGTCAATGTGAAGGTCCAAGGGATACAGTAAACCTGCACTGGTGCATCGGAATCCAATACTGGTCTCCCAGGAGCCGCCCAAAGCACAAACTCTGAGAAGATTCACTTTTCTTGTACTTAAGTCGGCACTGTGCCTTTTATATTCAATTCCGATGCGATTACTGTGTTTCATCGTCAATGTGAAGGTCCAAGGGATACAGTAAACCTGCACTGGTGCATCGGAATCCAATACTGGTCTCCCAGGAGCCGCTCAAAGCACAAACTCTGAGAAGATTCACTCTTCTTGTACTTAGGTCGGCACTGTGCCTTTTATATTCAATTCCGATGCGATTTCTGTGTTTCATCGTCAATGTGAAGGTCCAAGGGATACAGTAAACCTGCACTGGTGCATCGGAATCCAATACTGGTCTCCCAGGAGCCGCTCAAAGCACAAACTCTTAGGAGACTCACTCTTCTTGTACTTAAGTCGGCACTGTGTGTTTTATATTCAATTCCGATGCGTTTTCTGTGTTTCATTGTCAATGTGAAGGTCCAAGGGATACAGTAAACCTGCACTGGTGCATCGGAATCCAATACTGGTCTCCCAGGAGCCGCCCAAAGCACAAACTCTGAGAAGATTCACTCTTGTTGTACTTAAGTCGGCACTGTGCCTTTTATATTCAATTCCGATGCGATTTCTGTGTTTCATCGTCAATGTGAAGGTCCAAGGGATACAGTAATCCTGCACTGGTGCATCGGAATCCAATACTGGTCTCCCAGGAGCCGCTCAAACCACAAACTCTTAGGAGACTCACTCTTCTTGTACTTAAGTCGGCACTGTGTCTTTTATATTCAATTCCGACGCGATTTCTGTGTTTCATTGTCAATGTGAAGGTCCAAGGGATACAGTAAACCTGCACTGGTGCATCGGAATCCAATACTGGTCTCCCAGGAGCCGCCCAAAGCACAAACTCTGAGAAGATTCACTCTTCTTGTACTTAAGTCGGCATTGTGCCTTTTATATTCAATTCCGATGCGATTTCTGTGTTTCATTGTCAATGTGAAGGTCTAAGGGATACAGTAAACCTGCACTGGTGCATCGGAATCCCATACTGGTCTCCCAGGAGCCACCCAAAGCACAAACTCTGAGAAGATTCACTCTTCTTGTACTTAAGTCGGCACTGTGCCTTTTATATTCAATTCCGATGCGATTTCTGTGTTTCATCGTCAATGTGAAGGTCCAAGGGATACAGTAAACCTGCACTGGTGCATCGGAATCCAATACTGGTCTCCCAGGAGCCGCTCAAACCACAAACTCTTCGGAGACTCACTCTTCTTGTACTTATGTCGGCACTGTGTCTTTTATATTCAATTCCGATGCGATTTCTGTGTTTCATTGTCAATGTGAAGGTCCAAGGGATACAGTAAACCTGCACTGGTGCATCGGAATCCAATACTGGTCTCCCAGGAGCCGCCCAAAGCACTAACTCTGAGAAGATTCACTCTTCTTGTACTTAAGTGGGCGTTGTGCTTTTATATTCAATTCCGATGCGATTTCTGTGTTTCATTGTCAATGTGAAGGTCCAAGGGATACAGTAAACCTGCACTGGTGCATCGGAATCCAATACTGGTCTCCCAGGAGCCGCTCAAACCACAAACTCTTAGGAGACTCACTCTTCTTGTACTTAAGTCGGCACTGTGCCTTTTCTATTCAATTCCAATGCGATTTCTGTGTTTCATTGTCAATGTGAAGGTCCAAGGGATACCGTAAACCTGCAATGGTGCATCGGAATCCAATACTAGTCTCCCAGGAGCCGCCCAAAATCTCAAATTCTGAGAAGATTCACTGTTCTTGTACTTAAGTCGGCATTGTGCCTTTTATATTCAATTCCGATGCGATTTCTGTGTTTCATCGTCAATGTGAAGGTCCAAGGGATACAGCAAACCTGCACTGGTGCATCGGAATCCAATACTGGTCTCCCAGGAGCCGCTCAAACCACAAACTCTTAGGAGACTCACTCTTCTTGTACTTAAGTCGGCACTGTGTCTTTTATATTCAATTTCGATGCGATTTCTGTGTTTCATTGTCAATGTGAAGGTCCAAGGGATACAGTAAACCTGCACTGGTGCATCGGAATCCAATACTGGTCTCCCAGGAGCCGCCCAAAGCACAAACTCTGAGAAGATTTACTCTTCTTGTACTTAAGTCGGCACTGTGCGTTTTATATTCAATTCCGATGCGATTTCTGTGTTTCATCGTCAATGTGAAGGTCCAAGGGATACAGTAAACCTGCACTGGTGCATCGGAATCCAATACTGGTCTCCCAGGAGCCGCCCAAAGCACAAACTCTGAGACGATTCACTCTTCTTGTACTTAAGTCGGCACTGTGCCTTTTATATTCAATTCCGATGCGATTTCTGTGTTCCATCGTCGATGTGAAGGTCCAAGGGATACAGTAAACCTGCACTGGTGCATCGGAATCCAATACTGGTCTCCCAGGAGCCGCTCAAACCACAAACTCTTAGGAGACTCACTCTTCTTGTACTTAAGTCGGCACTGTGCCTTTTATATTCAATTACGATGCGATTTCTGTGTTTCATCGTCAATGGGAAGGTCCAAGGGATACAGTAAACCTGCACTGGTGCATCGGAATCCAATACTGGTCTCCCAGGAGCCGCTCAAACCACAAACTCTTAGGAGACTCACTCTTCTTGTACTTAAGTCGGCACTGTGTCTTTTATATTCAATTCCAATGCGATTTCTGTGTTTCATTGTCAATGTGAAGGTCCAAGGGATACCGTAAACCTGCAATGGTGCATCGGAATCCAATACTAGTCTCCCAGGAGCCGCCCAAAAGCTCAAACTCTGAGAAGATTCACTCTTCTTGTACTTAAGTCGGCACTGTGTCTTTTATATTCAATTCCGATGCGATTTCTGTGTTTCATTGTCAATGTGAAGGTCCAAGGGATACAGTAAACCTGCACTGGTGCATCGGAACACAATACTGGTCTCCCAGGAGCCGCTCAAACCACAAACTCTCAGGAGACTCACTCTTCTTGTACTTAAGTGGGCATTGCTCCTTTTATATTCAATTCCGATGAGATTTCTGTGTTTCATCGTCAATTTGAAGGTCCAAGGATACAGTAAACATGCACTGGTGCATCGGAATCCAATACTGGTCTCCCAGGAGCCGCTCAAACCACAAACTCTTAGGAGACTCACTCTTCTTGTACTTAAGTCGGCACTGTGTCTTTTATATTCAATTCCGATGCGATTTCTGTGTTTCATTGTCAATGTGAAGGTCCAAGGGATACAGTAAACCTGCACTGGTGCATCGGAATCCAATACTGGTCTCCCAGGAGCCGCCCAAAGCACAAACTCTGAGACGATTCACTCTTCTTGTACTTAAGTCGGCACTGTGCCTTTCATATTCAATTCCGATGCGATTTCTGTGTTCCATCGTCGATGTGAAAGTCCAAGGGATACAGTAAACCTGCACTGGTGCATCGGAATCCAATACTGGTCTCCCAGGAGCCGCTCAAACCACAAACTCTTAGGAGACTCACTCTTCTTGTACTTAAGTCGGCACTGTGTCTTTTATATTCAATTCCGATTCGATTTCTGTGTTTCATTGTCAATGTGAAGGTCCAACGGATACAGTAAACCTGCACTGGTGCATCGGAAACCAATACTGGTCTCCCAGGAGCCGCCCAAAGCACAAACTCTGAGAAGATTCACTCTTCTTGTACTTAAGTCGGCACTGTACCTTTTATATTCAATTCCGATGCTATTTCTGTGTTTCATCGTCAATGTGAAGGTCCAAGGGATACAGTAAACCTGCACTAATGCATCGGAATCCAAAACTGGACTCCCAGGAGCCGCTCAAACCACAAACTCTTAGGAGACTCACTCTTCTTGTACTTAAGTCGGCACTGTGTCTTTTATATTCAATTCCGATGCAATTTCTGTGTTTCATTGTCAATGTGAAGGTCCAAGGGATACAGTAAACCTGCACTGGTGCATCGGAATCCAATACTGGTCTCCCAGGAGACGCTCAAAGCACAAACTCTGAGAAGATTCACTCTTCTTGTACTTAAGTCGGCACTGTGTCTTTTATATTCAATTCCGATGCGATTTCTGTGTTTCATTGTCAATGTGAAGGTCCAAGGGATACAGTAAACCTGCACTGGTGCATCGGAACACAATACTGGTCTCCCAGGAGCCGCCCAAACCACAAACTCTCAGGAGACTCACTCTTCTTGTACTTAAGTCGGCATTGTGCCTTTTATATTCAATTCCGATGAGATTTCTGTGTTTCATCGTCAATTTGAAGGTCCAAGGATACAGTAAACATGCACTGGTGCATCGGAATCCAATACTGGTCTCCCAGGAGCCGCCCAAAGCACAAACTCTGAGAAGATTCACTCTTCTTGTACTTAAGTCGGCATTGTGCCTTTTATATTCAATTCCGATGCGATTTCTGTGTTTCATTGTCAATGTGAAGGTCTAAGGGGTACAGTAAACCTGCACTGGTGCATCGGAATCCCATACTGGTCTCCCAGGAGCCACCCAAAGCACAAACTCTGAGAAGATTCACTCTTCTTGTACTTAAGTCGGCACTGTGCCTTTTATATTCAATTCCGATGCGATTTCTGTGTTTCATCGTCAATGTGAAGGTCCAAGGGATACAGTAAACTTGCACTGGTGCATCGGAATCCAATACTGGTCTCCCAGGAGCCGCTCAAACCACAAACTCTTCGGAGACTCACTCTTCTTGTACTTATGTCGGCACTGTGTCTTTTATATTCAATTCCGATGCGATTTCTGTGTTTCATTGTCAATGTGAAGGTCCAAGGGATACAGTAAACCTGCACTGGTGCATCGGAATCCAATACTGGTCTCCCAGGAGCCGCCCAAAGCACTAACTCTGAGAAGATTCACTCTTCTTGTACTTAAGTCGGCATTGTGCCTTTTATACTCAATTCCGATGCGATTTCTGTGTTTCATTGTCAATGTGAAGGTCCAAGGGATACAGTAAACCTGCACTGGTGCATCGGAATCCAATACTGGTCTCCCAGGAGCCGCCCAAAGCACAAACTCTGAGAAGATTCACTCTTCTTGTACTTAAGTCGGCACTGTGCCTTTTATATTCAATTCCGATGCGATTTCTGTGTTTCATCATCAATGTGAAGGTCCAAGGGATACAGTAAACCTGCACTGGTGCATCGGAATCCAATACTGGTCTCCCAGGAGCCGCCCAAAGCACAAACTCTGAGAAGATTCACTCTTCTTGTACTTAAGTCGGCACTGTGTCTTTTATATTCAATTCCGATGCGATTTCTGTGTTTCATTGTCAATGTGAAGGTCCAAGGGATACAGTAAACCTGCACTGGTGCATCGGAATCCAATACTGGTCTCCCAGGAGCCGCCCAAAGCACAAACTCTGAGAAGATTCACTCTTCTTGTACTTAAGTCGACATTGTGCCTTTTATATTCAATTCCGATGCGATTTCTGTGTTTCATTGTCAATGTGAAGGTCCAAGGGATACAGTAAACCTGCACTGGTGCATCGGAATCCAATACTGGTCTCCCAGGAGCCGCCCAAAGCACAAACTCTGAGAAGATTCACTCTTCTTGTACTTAGGTCGGCACTGTGCCTTTTATATTCAATTCCGATGCGATTTCTGTGTTTCATCGTCAATGTGAAGGTCCAAGGGATACAGTAAACCTGCACTGGTGCATCGGAATCCAATACTGGTCTCCCAGGAGCCGCTCAAACCACAAACTCTTAGGAGACTCACTCTTCTTGTACTTAAGTCGGCACTGTGTCTTTTATATTCAATTCCGATGCGATTTCTGTGTTTCATTGTCAATGTGAAGGTCCAAGGGATACAGTAAACCTGCACTGGTGCATCGGAATCCAATACTGGTCTCCCAGGAGCCGCCCAAAGCACAAACTCTGAGAAGATTCACTCTTTTTGTACTTAAGTCGGCATTGTGCCTTTTATATTCAATTCCGATGCGATTTCTGTGTTTCATTGTCAATGTGACGGTCAAAGGGATACAGTAAACCTGCACTGGTGCATTGGAATCCAATACTGGTCTCCCAGGAGCAGCCCAAACCACAAACTCTTAGGAGACTTACTCTTCTTGTACTTAAGTCGGCACTGTGTCTTTTATATTCAATTCCGATGCGATTTCTGTGTTTCATTGTCAATGTGACGGTCCAAGGGATAGAGTAAACCTGCACTGGTGCATCTGAATCCAATACTGGTCTCCCAGGAGCCGCCCAAAGCACAAACTCTTAGGAGACTCACTCTTCTTGTACTTAAGTCGGCACTGTGTCTTTTATATTCAATTCCGATGCGATTTCTGTGTTTCATTGTCAATGTGAAGGTCCAAGGGATACCGTAAACCTGCACTGGTGCATCGGAATCCAATACTAGTCTCCCAGGAGCCGCCCAAAGCACAAACTCTGAGAAGATTCACTCTTCTTGTACTTAAGTCGGCATTGTGCCTTTTATATTCAATTCCGATGCGATTTCTGTGTTTCATCGTCAATGTGAAGGTCCAAGGGATACAGTAAACCTGCACTGGTGCATCGGAATCCAATACTGGTCTCCCAGGAGCCGCCCAAAGCACAAACTCTGAGAAGATTCACTCTTCTTGTACTTAAGTCGGCACTGTGCCTTTTATATTCAATTCCGATGCGATTTCTGTGTTTCATCGTCAATGTGAAGGTCCAAGGGATACAGTAAACCGGCACTGGTGCATCGGAATCCAATACTGGTCTCCCAGGAGCCGCTCAAACCACAAACTCTTAGGAGACTCACTCTTCTTATACTTAAGTCGGCACTGTGTCTTTTATATTCAATTCCGATGCAATTTCTGTGTTTCATTGTCAATGTGAAGGTCCAAGGGATACAGTAAACCTGCACTGGTGCATCGGAATCCAATACTGGTCTCCCAGGAGCCGCCCAAAGCACAAACTCTGAGAAGATTCACTCTTCTTGTACTTAAGTCGGCATTGTGCCTTTTATATTCAATTCCGATGCGATTTCTGTGTTTCATTGTCAATGTGACGGTCCAAGGGATACAGTAAACCTGCACTGGTGCATCGGAATCCAATACTGGTCTCCCAGGAGCCGCCCAAACCACAAACTCTTAGGAGACACTCTTCTTGTACTTAAGTCGGCACTGTGTCTTTTATATTCAATTCCGATGCGATTTCTGTGTTTCATTGTCAATGTGTCGGTCCAAGGGATAGAGTAAACCTGCACTGGTGCATCGGAATCCAATACTGGTCTCCCAGGAGCCGCCCAAAGCACAAACTCTTAGGATACTCACTCTTCTTGTACTTAAGTCGGCACTGTGTGTTTTATATTCAATTCCGATGCGATTTCTGTGTTTCATTGTCAATGTGAAGGTCGAAGTGATACAGTAAACCTGCACTGGTCCATCGGAATCTAATACTGGTCTCCCAGGAGCCGCTCAAACCACAAACTCTTAGGAGACTCACTCTTCTTGTACTTAAGTCGGCACTGTGCCTTTTATATTCAATTCCGATGCGATTTCTGTGTTTCATCGTCAATGTGAAGGTCCAAGGGATACAGTAAACCTGCACTGGTGCATCGGAATCTAATACTGCTCTCCCAGGAGCCGCTCAAACCACAAACTCTTAGGAGACTCACTCTTCTTGTACTTAAGTCGGCACTGTGCCTTTTATATTAAATTCCGATGCGATTTCTGTGTTTCATTGTCAATGTGACGGTCCAAGGGATAGAGTAAACCTGCACTGGTGCATCGGAATCCGATACTGGTCTCCCAGGAGCCGCTCAAACCACAAACTCTTAGCAGACTCACTCTTCTTGTACTTAAGTCGGCACTGTGTCTTTTATATTCAATTCCGATGCGATTTCTGTGTTTCATCGTCAATGTGAAGGTCCAAGGGATAGCGTAAACCTGCACTGGTGCATCGGAATCTAATACTGGTCTCCCAGGAGCCGCTCAAACCACAAACTCTGAGAAGATTCACTCTTCTTGTACTTAAGTCGGCACTGTGTCTTTTATATTCAATTCCGATGCGATTTCTGTGCTTCATTGTCAATGTGAAGGTCCAAGGGATACAGTAAACCTGCACTGGTGCATCGGAATCCAATACTGGTCTCCCAGGAGCCGCCAAAAGCACATACTCTTAGGAGACTCACTCTTCTTGTACTTAAGTCGGCACTGTGCCTTTTATATTCAATTCCGATGCGATTTCTGTGTGTGATGGTCAATGTGATGGTCCAAGGGATAGGGTAAACCTGCACTGGTGGATCGGAATCTAATACTGGTCTCCCAGGAGCCGCTTAAACCACAAACACTTAGGAGACTCACTCTTCTTGTACTTAAGTCGGCACTGTGCCATGTATATTCAATTCCGATGCGATTTCTGTGTTTCATTGTCAATGTGAAGGTCCAAGGGATACAGTAAACCTGCACTGGTGCATCGGAATCCAATACTGGTCTCCCAGGAGCCGCCCAAAGCACAAACTCTTCTTGTACTTAAGTCGGCCCTGTGCCTTTTATATTCAATTCCGATGCGGTTTCTGTGTTTCATTGTCAATGTGACGGTCCAAGGGATAGAGTAAACCTGCACTGGTGCATAGGAATCCAATACTGGTCTCCCAGGAGCCGCTCTAACTACAAACTCTTAGGAGACTCACTCTTCTTGTACTTAAGTCGGCACTGTGCCTTTTATATTCAATTCCGATGCGATTTCTGTGTTTCATTGTCAATGTGAAGGTCCAAGGGATACAGTAAACCTGCACTGGTGCATAGGAATCCAATACTGGTCTCCCAGGAGCCGCCCAAAGCACAAACTCTGAGAAGATTCACTCTTCTTGTACTTAAGTCGGCACTGTGCTTTTATATTCAATTCCGCTGCGATTTCTGTGTTTCATTGTCAATGTGACGGTCCAAGGGATAGAGTAAACCTGCACTAGTGCATCGGAATCCAATACTGGTCTCCCAGGAGCCGCCCAAAGCACAAACTCTGAGAAGATTCACTCTTCTTGTACTTAAGTCGGCACTGTGTCTTTTATATTCAATTCCGATGCGATTTCTGTGTTTCATTGTCAATGTGAAGGTCCAAGGGATACAGTAAACCTGCACTGGTGCATCGGAATCCAATACTGGTCTCCCAGGAGCCGCCCAAAGCACAAACTCTTCGGAGACTCACTCTTCTTGTACTTAAGTCGGCACTGTGTCTTTTATATTCAACTCCGATGCGATTTCTGTGTTTCATTGTCAATGTGAAGGTCCAAGGGATACAGTAAACCTGCACTGGTGCATCGGAATCCAATACTGGTCTCCCAGGAGCCGCCCAAAGCACAAATTCTTAGGAGACTCACTCTTCTTGTACTTAAGTTGGCACTGTGTCTTTTATATTCAATTCCGATGCGATTTCTGTGTTTCATTGTCAATGTGACGGTCCAAGGGATAGAGTAAACCTGCACTGGTGCATAGGAATCCAATACTGGTCTCCCAGGAGCCACCCAAAGCACAAACTCTGAGAAGATTCACTCTTCTTGTACTTAAGTCGGCACTGTGCCTTTTATATTCAATTCCGATGCGATTTCTGTGTTTCATTGTCAATTTGAAGGTCCAAGGGATACAGTGAACCTGCACCGGTGCATCGGAATCCAATACTGGTCTCCCAGGAGCCGCCCAAAGCACAAACTCTTAGGAGACTCACTCTTCTTGTACTTAAGTTGGCACTGTGTCTTTTATATTCAATTCCGATGCGATTTCTGTGTTTCATTGTGAATGTGACGGTCCAAGTGATAGAGTAAACCGGCACTGGTGCATCGGAATCCAATACTGGTCTCCCAGGAGCCGCCCAAAGCACATACTCTGAGAAGATTCACTCTTCTTGTACTTAAGTCGGCACTGTGCCTTTTATATTCAATTCCGATGCGGTTTCTGTGTTTCATTGTCAATGTGAAGGTCCAAGGGATAGAGTAAACCTGCACTGGTGCATAGGAATCCAATACTGGTCTCCCAGGAGCCGCTCTAACCACAAACTCTTAGGAGACTCACTCTTCTTGTACTTAAGTCGGCACTGTGCCTTTTATATTCAATTCCGATGCGATTTCTGTGTTTCATTGTCAATTTGAAGGTCCAAGGGATACAGTAAACCTGCACTGGTGCATAGGAATCCAATACTGGTCTCCCAGGAGCCGCCCAAAGCACAAACTCTGAGAAGATTCACTCTTCTTGTACTTAAGTCGGCACTGTGCCTTTTGTATTCAATTCCGATGCGATTTCTGTGTTTCATCGTCAATGTGAAGGTCCAAGGGATACAGTAAACCGGCACTGGTGCATCGGAATCCAATACTGGTCTCCCAGGAGCCGCTCAAACCACAAATTCTTAGGAGACTCACTCTTCTTATACTTAAGTCGGCACTGTGTCTTTTATATTCAATTCCGATGCGATTTCTGTGTTTCATTGTCAATGTGAAGGTCCAAGGGATACAGTAAACCTGCACTGGTGCATCGGAATCCAATACTGGTCTCCCAGGAGCCGCCCAAAGCACAAACTCTGAGAAGATTCACTCTTCTTGTACTTAAGTCGGCATTGTGCCTTTTATATTCAATTCCGATGCGATTTCTGTGTTTCATTGTCAATGTGACGGTCCAAGGGATACAGTAAACCTGCACTGGTGCATCGGAATCCAATACTGGTCTCCCAGGAGCCGCCCAAACCACAAACTCTTAGGAGACACTCTTCTTGTACTTAAGTCGGCACTGTGTCTTTTATATTCAATTCCGATGCGATTTCTGTGTTTCATTGTCAATGTGTCGGTCCAAGGGATAGAGTAAACCTGCACTGGTGCATCGGAATCCAATACTGGTCTCCCAGGAGCCGCCCAAAGCACAAACTCTTAGGATACTCACTCGTCTTGTACTTAAGTCGGCACTGTGTGTTTTATATTCAATTCCGATGCGATTTCTGTGTTTCATTGTCAATGTGAAGGTCGAAGGGATACAGTAAACCTGCACTGGTCCATCGGAATCTAATACTGGTCTCCCAGGAGCCGCTCAAACCACAAACTCTTAGGAGACTCACTCTTCTTGTACTTAAGTCGGCACTGTGCCTTTTATATTCAATTCCGATGCGATTTCTGTGTTTCATCGTCAATGTGAAGGTCCAAGGGATACAGTAAAACTGCACTGGTGCATCGGAATCCAATACTGGTCTCCCAGGAGCCGCTCAAACCACAAACTCTTAGGAGACTCACTCTTCTTGTACTGAAGTCGGCACTGTGCCATTTATATTCAATTCCGATGCGATTTCTGTGTTTCATCGTCAACGTGAAGGTCCAAGGGATACAGTAAACCTGCACTGGTGCATGGGAATCTAATACTGGTCTCCCAGGAGCCGCTCAAACCACAAACTCTTAGGAGACTCACTCTTCTTGTACTTAAGTCGGCATTGTGCCTTTTATATTCAATTCCGATGAGATTTCTGTGTTTCATCGTCAATTTGAAGGTCCAAGGATACAGTAAACATGCACTGGTGCATCGGAATCCAATACTGGTCTCCCAGGAGCCGCCCAAAGCACAAACTCTGAGAAGATTCACTCTTCTTGTACTTAAGTCGGCATTGTGCCTTTTATATTCAATTCCGATGCGATTTCTGTGTTTCATTGTCAATGTGAAGGTCTAAGGGGTACAGTAAACCTGCACTGGTGCATCGGAATCCCATACTGGTCTCCCAGGAGCCACCCAAAGCACAAACTCTGAGAAGATTCACTCTTCTTGTACTTAAGTCGGCACTGTGCCTTTTATATTCAATTCCGATGCGATTTCTGTGTTTCATCGTCAATGTGAAGGTCCAAGGGATACAGTAAACCTGCACTGGTGCATCGGAATCCAATACTGGTCTCCCAGGAGCCGCTCAAACCACAAACTCTTCGGAGACTCACTCTTATTGTACTTATGTCGGCACTGTGTCTTTTATATTCAATTCCGATGCGATTTCTGTGTTTCATTGTCAATGTGAAGGTCCAAGGGATACAGTAAACCTGCACTGGTGCATCGGAATCCAATACTGGTCTCCCAGGAGCCGCCCAAAGCACTAACTCTGAGAAGATTCACTCTTCTTGTACTTAAGTCGGCATTGTGCCTTTTATATTCAATTCCGATGCGATTTCTGTGTTTCATTGTCAATGTGAAGGTCCAAGGGATACAGTAAACCTGCACTGGTGCATCGGAATCCAATACTGGTCTCCCAGGAGCCGCCCAAAGCACAAACTCTGAGAAGATTCACTCTTCTTGTACTTAAGTCGGCACTGTGCCTTTTATATTCAATTCCGATGCGATTTCTGTGTTTCATCATCAATGTGAAGGTCCAAGGGATACCATAAACCTCCACTGGTGCATCGGAATCCAATACTGGTCTCCCAGGAGCCGCCCAAAGCACAAACTCTGAGAAGATTCACTCTTCTTGTACTTAAGTCGGCACTGTGTCTTTTATATTCAATTCCGATGCGATTTCTGTGTTTCGTTGTCAATGTGAAGGTCCAAGGGATACAGTAAACCTGCACTGGTGCATCGGAATCCAATACTGGTCTCCCAGGAGCCGCCCAAAGCACAAACTCTGAGAAGATTCACTCTTCTTGTACTTAAGTCGACATTGTGCCTTTTATATTCAATTCCGATGCGATTTCTGTGTTTCATTGTCAATGTGAAGGTCCAAGGGATACAGTAAACCTGCACTGGTGCATCGGAATCCAATACTGGTCTCCCAGGAGCCGCCCAAAGCACAAACTCTGAGAAGATTCACTCTTCTTGTACTTAAGTCGGCACTGTGCCTTTTATATTCAATTCCGATGCGATTTCTGTGTTTCATCGTCAATGTGAAGGTCCAAGGGATACAGTAAACCTGCACTGGTGCATCGGAATCCAATACTGGTCTCCCAGGAGCCGCTCAAACCACAAACTCTTAGGAGACTCACTCTTCTTGTACTTAAGTCGGCACTGTGTCTTTTATATTCAATTCCGATGCGATTTCTGTGTTTCATTGTCAATGTGAAGGTCCAAGGGATACAGTAAACCTGCACTGGTGCATCGGAATCCAATACTGGTCTCCCAGGAGCCGCCCAAAGCACAAACTCTGAGAAGATTCACTCTTTTTGTACTTAAGTCGGCATTGTGCCTTTTATATTCAATTCCGATGCGATTTCTGTGTTTCATTGTCAATGTGACGGTCAAAGGGATACAGTAAACCTGCACTGGTGCATTGGAATCCAATACTGGTCTCCCAGGAGCAGCCCAAACCACAAACTCTTAGGAGACTTACTCTTCTTGTACTTAAGTCGGCACTGTGTCTTTTATATTCAATTCCGATGCGATTTCTGTGTTTCATTGTCAATGTGACGGTCCAAGGGATAGAGTAAACCTGCACTGGTGCATCTGAATCCAATACTGGTCTCCCAGGAGCCGCCCAAAGCACAAACTCTTAGGAGACTCACTCTTCTTGTACTTAAGTCGGCACTGTGTCTTTTATATTCAATTCCGAAGCGATTTCTGTGTTTCATTGTCAATGTGAAGGTCCAAGGGATACCGTAAACCTGCACTGGTGCATCGGAATCCAATACTAGTCTCCCAGGAGCCGCCCAAAGCACAAACTCTGAGAAGATTCACTCTTCTTGTACTTAAGTCGGCATTGTGCCTTTTATATTCAATTCCGATGCGATTTCTGTGTTTCATCGTCAATGTGAAGGTCCAAGGGATACAGTAAACCTGCACTGGTGCATCGGAATCCAATACTGGTCTCCCAGGAGCCGCCCAAAGCACAAACTCTGAGAAGATTCACTCTTATTGTACTTAAGTCGGCATCGTGCCTTTTATATTCAATTCCGATGCGATTTCTGTGTTTCATCGTCAATGTGAAGGTCCAAGGGATACAGTAAACCGGCACTGGTGCATCGGAATCCAATACTGGTCTCCCAGGAGCCGCTCAAACCACAAACTCTTAGGAGACTCACTCTTCTTATACTTAAGTCGGCACTGTGTCTTTTATATTCAATTCCGATGCAATTTCTGTGTTTCATTGTCAATGTGAAGGTCCAAGGGATACAGTAAACCTGCACTGGTGCATCGGAATCCAATACTGGTCTCCCAGGAGCCGCCCAAAGCACAAACTCTGAGAAGATTCACTCTTCTTGTACTTAAGTCGGCATTGTGCCTTTTATATTCAATTCCGATGCGATTTCTGTGTTTCATTGTCAATGTGACGGTCCAAGGGATACAGTAAACCTGCACTGGTGCATCGGAATCCAATACTGGTCTCCCAGGAGCCGCCCAAACCACAAACTCTTAGGAGACACTCTTCTTGTACTTAAGTCGGCACTGTGTCTTTTATATTCAATTCCGATGCGATTTCTGTGTTTCATTGTCAATGTGTCGGTCCAAGGGATAGAGTAAACCTGCACTGGTGCATCGGAATCCAATACTGGTCTCCCAGGAGCCGCCCAAAGCACAAACTCTTAGGATACTCACTCTTCTTGTACTTAAGTCGGCACTGTGTGTTTTATATTCAATTCCGATGCGATTTCTGTGTTTCATTGTCAATGTGAAGGTCGAAGTGATACAGTAAACCTGCACTGGTCCATCGGAATCTAATACTGGTCTCCCAGGAGCCGCTCAAACCACAAACTCTTAGGAGACTCACTCTTCTTGTACTTAAGTCGGCACTGTGCCTTTTATATTCAATTCCGATGCGATTTCTGTGTTTCATCGTCAATGTGAAGGTCCAAGGGATACAGTAAACCTGCACTGGTGCATCGGAATCTAATACTGCTCTCCCAGGAGCCGCTCAAACCACAAACTCTTAGGAGACTCACTCTTCTTGTACTTAAGTCGGCACTGTGCCTTTTATATTAAATTCCGATGCGATTTCTGTGTTTCATTGTCAATGTGACGGTCCAAGGGATAGAGTAAACCTGCACTGGTGCATCGGAATCCGATACTGGTCTCCCAGGAGCCGCTCAAACCACAAACTCTTAGCAGACTCACTCTTCTTGTACTTAAGTCGGCACTGTGTCTTTTATATTCAATTCCGATGCGATTTCTGTGTTTCATCGTCAATGTGAAGGTCCAAGGGATAGCGTAAACCTGCACTGGTGCATCGGAATCTAATACTGGTCTCCCAGGAGCCGCTCAAACCACAAACTCTGAGAAGATTCACTCTTCTTGTACTTAAGTCGGCACTGTGTCTTTTATATTCAATTCCGATGCGATTTCTGTGCTTCATTGTCAATGTGAAGGTCCAAGGGATACAGTAAACCTGCACTGGTGCATCGGAATCCAATACTGGTCTCCCAGGAGCCGCCAAAAGCACATACTCTTAGGAGACTCACTCTTCTTGTACTTAAGTCGGCACTGTGCCTTTTATATCCAATTCCGATGCGATTTCTGTGTGTGATCGTCAATGTGATGGTCCAAGGGATAGGGTAAACCTGCACTGGTGGATCGGAATCTAATACTGGTCTCCCAGGAGCCGCTTAAACCACAAACACTTAGGAGACTCACTCTTCTTGTACTTAAGTCGGCACTGTGCCTTTTATATTCAATTCCGATGCGGTTTCTGTGTTTCATTGTCAATGTGACGGTCCAAGGGATAGAGTAAACCTGCACTGGTGCATAGGAATCCAATACTGGTCTCCCAGGAACCGCTCTAACTACAAACTCTTAGGAGACTCACTCTTCTTGTACTTAAGTCGGCACTGTGCCTTTTATATTCAATTCCGATGCGATTTCTGTGTTTCATTGTCAATGTGAAGGTCCAAGGGATACAGTAAACCTGCACTGGTGCATAGGAATCCAATACTGGTCTCCCAGGAGCCGCCCAAAGCACAAACTCTGAGAAGATTCACTCTTCTTGTACTTAAGTCGGCACTGTGCCTTTTATATTCAATTCCGCTGCGATTTCTGTGTTTCATTGTCAATGTGACGGTCCAAGGGATAGAGTAAACCTGCACTAGTGCATCGGAATCCAATACTGGTCTCCCAGGAGCCGCCCAAAGCACAAACTCTGAGAAGATTCACTCTTCTTGTACTTAAGTCGGCACTGTGTCTTTTATATTCAATTCCGATGCGATTTCTGTGTTTCATTGTCAATGTGAAGGTCCAAGGGATACAGTAAACCTGCACTGGTGCATCGGAATCCAATACTGGTCTCCCAGGAGCCGCCCAAAGCACAAACTCTTCGGAGACTCACTCTTCTTGTACTTAAGTCGGCACTGTGTCTTTTATATTCAACTCCGATGCGATTTCTGTGTTTCATTGTCAATGTGAAGGTCCAAGGGATACAGTAAACCTGCACTGGTGCATCGGAATCCAATACTGGTCTCCCAGGAGCCGCCCAAAGCACAAATTCTTAGGAGACTCACTCTTCTTGTACTTAAGTTGGCACTGTGTCTTTTATATTCAATTCCGATGCGATTTCTGTGTTTCATTGTCAATGTGACGGTCCAAGGGATAGAGTAAACCTGCACTGGTGCATAGGAATCCAATACTGGTCTCCCAGGAGCCACCCAAAGCACAAACTCTGAGAAGATTCACTCTTCTTGTACTTAAGTCGGCACTGTGCCTTTTATATTCAATTCCGATGCGATTTCTGTGTTTCATTGTCAATTTGAAGGTCCAAGGGATACAGTGAACCTGCACCGGTGCATCGGAATCCAATACTGGTCTCCCAGGAGCCGCCCAAAGCACAAACTCTTAGGAGACTCACTCTTCTTGTACTTAAGTTGGCACTGTGTCTTTTATATTCAATTCCGATGCGATTTCTGTGTTTCATTGTGAATGTGACGGTCCAAGCGATAGAGTAAACCGGCACTGGTGCATCGGAATCCAATACTGGTCTCCCAGGAGCCGCCCAAAGCACATACTCTGAGAAGATTCACTCTTCTTGTACTTAAGTCGGCACTGTGCCTTTTATATTCAATTCCGATGCGGTTTCTGTGTTTCATTGTCAATGTGAAGGTCCAAGGGATAGAGTAAACCTGCACTGGTGCATAGGAATCCAATACTGGTCTCCCAGGAGCCGCTCTAACCACAAACTCTTAGGAGACTCACTCTTCTTGTACTTAAGTCGGCACTGTGCCTTTTATATTCAATTCCGATGCGATTTCTGTGTTTCATTGTCAATTTGAAGGTCCAAGGGATACAGTAAACCTGCACTGGTGCATAGGAATCCAATACTGGTCTCCCAGGAGCCGCCCAAAGCACAAACTCTGAGAAGATTCACTCTTCTTGTACTTAAGTCGGCACTGTGCCTTTTGTATTCTATTCCGATGCGATTTCTGTGTTTCATCGTCAATGTGAAGGTCCAAGGGATACAGTAAACCGGCACTGGTGCATCGGAATCCAATACTGGTCTCCCAGGAGCCGCTCAAACCACAAATTCTTAGGAGACTCACTCTTCTTATACTTAAGTCGGCACTGTGTCTTTTATATTCAATTCCGATGCGATTTCTGTGTTTCATTGTCAATGTGAAGGTCCAAGGGATACAGTAAACCTGCACTGGTGCATCGGAATCCAATACTGGTCTCCCAGGAGCCGCCCAAAGCACAAACTCTGAGAAGATTCACTCTTCTTGTACTTAAGTCGGCATTGTGCCTTTTATATTCAATTCCGATGCGATTTCTGTGTTTCATTGTCAATGTGACGGTCCAAGGGATACAGTAAACCTGCACTGGTGCATCGGAATCCAATACTGGTCTCCCAGGAGCCGCCCAAACCACAAACTCTTAGGAGACACTCTTCTTGTACTTAAGTCGGCACTGTGTCTTTTATATTCAATTCCGATGCGATTTCTGTGTTTCATTGTCAATGTGTTGGTCCAAGGGATAGAGTAAACCTGCACTGGTGCATCGGAATCCAATACTGGTCTCCCAGGAGCCGCCCAAAGCACAAACTCTTAGGATACTCACTCGTCTTGTACTTAAGTCGGCACTGTGTGTTTTATATTCAATTCCGATGCGATTTCTGTGTTTCATTGTCAATGTGAAGGTCGAAGGGATACAGTAAACCTGCACTGGTCCATCGGAATCTAATACTGGTCTCCCAGGAGCCGCTCAAACCACAAACTCTTAGGAGACTCACTCTTCTTGTACTTAAGTCGGCACTGTGCCTTTTATATTCAATTCCGATGCGATTTCTGTGTTTCATCGTCAATGTGAAGGTCCAAGGGATACAGTAAACCTGCACTGGTGCATCGGAATCCAATACTGGTCTCCCAGGAGCCGCCCAAAGCACAAATTCTTAGGAGACTCACTCTTCTTGTACTTAAGTTGGCACTGTGTCTTTTATATTCAATTCCGATGCGATTTCTGTGTTTCATTGTCAATGTGACGGTCCAAGGGATAGAGTAAACCTGCACTGGTGCATAGGAATCCAATACTGGTCTCCCAGGAGCCACCCAAAGCACAAACTCTGAGAAGATTCACTCTTCTTGTACTTAAGTCGGCACTGTGCCTTTTATATTCAATTCCGATGCGATTTCTGTGTTTCATTGTCAATTTGAAGGTCCAAGGGATACAGTGAACCTGCACCGGTGCATCGGAATCCAATACTGGTCTCCCAGGAGCCGCCCAAAGCACAAACTCTTAGGAGACTCACTCTTCTTGTACTTAAGTTGGCACTGTGTCTTTTATATTCAATTCCGATGCGATTTCTGTGTTTCATTGTGAATGTGACGGTCCAAGCGATAGAGTAAACCGGCACTGGTGCATCGGAATCCAATACTGGTCTCCCAGGAGCCGCCCAAAGCACATACTCTGAGAAGATTCACTCTTCTTGTACTTAAGTCGGCACTGTGCCTTTTATATTCAATTCCGATGCGGTTTCTGTGTTTCATTGTCAATGTGAAGGTCCAAGGGATAGAGTAAACCTGCACTGGTGCATAGGAATCCAATACTGGTCTCCCAGGAGCCGCTCTAACCACAAACTCTTAGGAGACTCACTCTTCTTGTACTTAAGTCGGCACTGTGCCTTTTATATTCAATTCCGATGCGATTTCTGTGTTTCATTGTCAATTTGAAGGTCCAAGGGATACAGTAAACCTGCACTGGTGCATAGGAATCCAATACTGGTCTCCCAGGAGCCGCCCAAAGCACAAACTCTGAGAAGATTCACTCTTCTTGTACTTAAGTCGGCACTGTGCCTTTTGTATTCTATTCCGATGCGATTTCTGTGTTTCATCGTCAATGTGAAGGTCCAAGGGATACAGTAAACCGGCACTGGTGCATCGGAATCCAATACTGGTCTCCCAGGAGCCGCTCAAACCACAAATTCTTAGGAGACTCACTCTTCTTATACTTAAGTCGGCACTGTGTCTTTTATATTCAATTCCGATGCGATTTCTGTGTTTCATTGTCAATGTGAAGGTCCAAGGGATACAGTAAACCTGCACTGGTGCATCGGAATCCAATACTGGTCTCCCAGGAGCCGCCCAAAGCACAAACTCTTCGGAGACTCACTCTTCTTGTACTTAAGTCGGCACTGTGTCTTTTATATTCAACTCCGATGCGATTTCTGTGTTTCATTGTCAATGTGAAGGTCCAAGGGATACAGTAAACCTGCACTGGTGCATCGGAATCCAATACTGGTCTCCCAGGAGCCGCCCAAAGCACAAATTCTTAGGAGACTCACTCTTCTTGTACTTAAGTTGGCACTGTGTCTTTTATATTCAATTCCGATGCGATTTCTGTGTTTCATTGTCAATGTGACGGTCCAAGGGATAGAGTAAACCTGCACTGGTGCATAGGAATCCAATACTGGTCTCCCAGGAGCCACCCAAAGCACAAACTCTGAGAAGATTCACTCTTCTTGTACTTAAGTCGGCACTGTGCCTTTTATATTCAATTCCGATGCGATTTCTGTGTTTCATTGTCAATTTGAAGGTCCAAGGGATACAGTGAACCTGCACCGGTGCATCGGAATCCAATACTGGTCTCCCAGGAGCCGCCCAAAGCACAAACTCTTAGGAGACTCACTCTTCTTGTACTTAAGTTGGCACTGTGTCTTTTATATTCAATTCCGATGCGATTTCTGTGTTTCATTGTGAATGTGACGGTCCAAGCGATAGAGTAAACCGGCACTGGTGCATCGGAATCCAATACTGGTCTCCCAGGAGCCGCCCAAAGCACATACTCTGAGAAGATTCACTCTTCTTGTACTTAAGTCGGCACTGTGCCTTTTATATTCAATTCCGATGCGGTTTCTGTGTTTCATTGTCAATGTGAAGGTCCAAGGGATAGAGTAAACCTGCACTGGTGCATAGGAATCCAATACTGGTCTCCCAGGAGCCGCTCTAACCACAAACTCTTAGGAGACTCACTCTTCTTGTACTTAAGTCGGCACTGTGCCTTTTATATTCAATTCCGATGCGATTTCTGTGTGTGATCGTCAATGTGATGGTCCAAGGGATAGGGTAAACCTGCACTGGTGCATCGGAATCTAATACTGGTCTCCCAGGAGCCGATTAAACCACAAACACTTAGGAGACTCACTCTTCTTGTACTTAAGTCGGCACTGTGCCATGTATATTCAATTCCGATGCGATTTCTGTGTTTCATTGTCAATGTGAAGGTCCAAGGGATACAGTAAACCGGCACTGGTGCATCGGAATCCAATACTGGTCTCCCAGGAGCCGCTCAAACCACAAATTCTTAGGAGACTCACTCTTCTTATACTTAAGTCGGCACTGTGTCATTTATATTCAATTCCGATGCGATTTCTGTGTTTCATTGTCAATGTGAAGGTCCAAGGGATACAGTAAACCTGCACTGGTGCATCGGAATCCAATACTGGTCTCCCAGGAGCCGCCCAAAGCACAAACTCTGAGAAGATTCACTCTTCTTGTACTTAAGTCGGCATTGTGCCTTTTATATTCAATTCCGATGCGATTTCTGTGTTTCATTGTCAATGTGACGGTCCAAGGGATACAGTAAACCTGCACTGGTGCATCGGAATCCAATACTGGTCTCCCAGGAGCCGCCCAAACCACAAACTCTTAGGAGACACTCTTCTTGTACTTAAGTCGGCACTGTGTCTTTTATATTCAATTCCGATGCGATTTCTGTGTTTCATTGTCAATGTGTCGGTCCAAGGGATAGAGTAAACCTGCACTGGTGCATCGGAATCCAATACTGGTCTCCCAGGAGCCGCCCAAAGCACAAACTCTTAGGATACTCACTCGTCTTGTACTTAAGTCGGCACTGTGTGTTTTATATTCAATTCCGATGCGATTTCTGTGTTTCATTGTCAATGTGAAGGTCGAAGGGATACAGTAAACCTGCACTGGTCCATCGGAATCTAATACTGGTCTCCCAGGAGCCGCTCAAACCACAAACTCTTAGGAGACTCACTCTTCTTGTACTTAAGTCGGCACTGTGCCTTTTATATTCAATTCCGATGCGATTTCTGTGTTTCATCGTCAATGTGAAGGTCCAAGGGATACAGTAAAACTGCACTGGTGCATCGGAATCCAATACTGGTCTCCCAGGAGCCGCTCAAACCACAAACTCTTAGGAGACTCACTCTTCTTGTACTGAAGTCGGCACTGTGCCATTTATATTCAATTCCGATGCGATTTCTGTGTTTCATCGTCAACGTGAAGGTCCAAGGGATACAGTAAACCTGCACTGGTGCATGGGAATCTAATACTGGTCTCCCAGGAGCCGCTCAAACCACAAACTCTTAGGAGACTCACTCTTCTTGTACTTAAGTCGGCATTGTGCCTTTTATATTCAATTCCGATGCGATTTCTGTGTTTCATTGTCAATGTGAAGGTCCAAGGGATACAGTAAACCTGCACTGGTGCATCGGAATCCAATACTGGTCTCCCAGGACCCGCTCAAAGCACAAACTCTTAGGAGACTCACTCTTCTTGTACTTAAGTCGGCACTGTGTCTTTTATATTCAATTCCGATGCGATTTCTGTGTTTCATTGTCAATGTGAAGGTCCAAGGGATACAGTAAACCTGCACTGGTGCATCGGAATCTAATACTGCTCTCCCAGGAGCCGCTCAAACCACAAACTCTTAGGAGACTCACTCTTCTTGTACTTAAGTCGGCACTGTGCCTTTTATATTAAATTCCGATGCGATTTCTGTGTTTCATTGTCAATGTGACGGTCCAAGGGATAGAGTAAACCTGCACTGGTGCATCGGAATCCGATACTGGTCTCCCAGGAGCCGCTCAAACCACAAACTCTTAGCAGACTCACTCTTCTTGTACTTAAGTCGGCACTGTGTCTTTTATATTCAATTCCGATGCGATTTCTGTGTTTCATCGTCAATGTGAAGGTCCCAGGGATAGCGTAAACCTGCACTGGTGCATCGGAATCTAATACTGCTCTCCCAGGAGCTGCTCAAACCACAAACTCTGAGAAGATTCACTCTTCTTGTACTTAAGTCGGCACTGTGTCTTTTATATTCAATTCCGATGCGATTTCTGTGCTTCATTGTCAATGTGAAGGTCCAAGGGATACAGTAAACCTGCACTGGTGCATCGGAATCCAATACTGGTCTCCCAGGAGCCGCCCAAAGCACATACTCTTAGGAGACTCACTCGTCTTGTACTTAAGTCGGCACTGTGCCTTTTATATTCAATTCCGATGCGATTTCTGTGTGTGATCGTCAATGTGATGGTCCAAGGGATAGGGTAAACCTGCACTGGTGCATCGGAATCTAATACTGGTCTCCCAGGAGCCGCT